>NC_085004.1:21663330-21858330 GCF_963854185.1 Sardina pilchardus | reverse complement strand
GCCGCCAAAAGCAACACTTTCGAAGAAAAAAAAAAGAGATCAAGAGAGAGAGCGAGAGAAAATAGAAGACGGGAGTGAAGTTGATGTGTCAAAATGATGACTAAAGATTTTAGGCTAACTAACCAAGGAAAATATTGTGAAATTAGATAAAAGCATGACAAAGGAAAAACACAATTTCACCCTGCTTCCAATTCAGATGAATTTAGCAAGTGAAAAATAAATATGGTGATTTCTTTTTTTTTGCACTCAAAATGAACAGAAATTGGACACAACTCAGCAACACTGAACAAAATGTTTCAACCAGACCACAGAGATCGGCATGAAACTCTAAAAATGATCTGTCCGCACAGTGACCGTGTGTCTGGTGTGAGGGAATATGGTATTTTGGGTGTGAATACTTTGCAGCGAACTGTGCAAAGAATGCTGACTTACAGCAAACAGTAGTTTAATTGCTCTGTTTGGAACATAAGGTAAACTCCCTAGTGGGCCTTGATTCACGGACCGTCAGTTTTAAGAGGTATTGTACCACAAAGGAATCTCTTCATTTCACAACTCTCCACTGCGTTGCATACACCACCACAACCTTTGCTGTGACCTCTGCCGTTAGGGTTTCTGAAAGACGGAGGGAGGGATGGTGTGAGTGAGAGAGAGAGAGAGAAAGAGAGAGAGAGACAGAGAGAGCAAAAGGAAAAGCAAAAGCAGAGAGGATTGGAGAGAGATTGGGAGGGCGGTGGATGGGAGGGAGACTATAAATCACCTTCACTGACGCAGACCACCTGGCAAACACACACACACACACACACACACACACACACACACACACACACACACACACACACACACACACAGCAATCTACACTGGTCAGTGCTGAGTCTGGGTAAGTGTGTTTATGTGTGTGTGTGTGTGTGTGTGTGTGTGTGTGTGTGTGGTGTTACACACTGAACCCCTCTCCTGGAGGTGAGCGGTGGTGTGTAGTAGAGGATGGGCCAGAGGAGAGATTACAGCGCTGCCCCAGAGATCAGCTTTATCTGATGGACAGACAGTGGCAGGCACTCTGGTTGGAGGCCATGGAGCAACAGGGCGAGGAGAAGGAGGAGGAGGAGGAGGAGGAGGAGGAGGAGGAGGAGGTGGGGGAGGAGGAGGTGGGGGAGGAGGGGGAGGAGGTGGGGGAGGAGGAGGTGGGGGAGGAGGAGGTGGGGGAGGAGGGGGAGGAGGAGGTGGGGGAGGAGGAGGTGGGGGAGGAGGAGGTGGGGGAGGAGGGGGAGGAGGTGGGGGAGGAGGAGGTGGGGGAGGAGGGGGAGGAGGTGGGGCTGGGCTAGTGATGGATGTGCAACGGTACTCCCCACTCGCCGCTCACCAGTCTGGGTGGCAGAGAGGAGCCAGTCGGACGGCGCAGCCACAGAAACCTTACTCCACTTCCTGAGTCAGGAAGAGCTGCTGATAGGGTGTGCGTGTGTGTGTGTGGGTGGGTGTGCGTGTGTGTGTGTGTGTGTGTGTGTGTCTGTGTGTGTGTGTGTGTGTGTCTCTGTGTGTCACTGTGTGTGTGTGTGTGTGTGTCACTGTGTGTGTGTCAGTATGTGTGTGTGTGTGTGTGTGTGTGTGTGTGTGTGTGTGTGTGTGTGTGTGTGTGTGTGTGTGTGTGTGTGTGTTGCTGTTTGGGTACATATGTCTGTGTCCATGTGAGGAGTGGTGTGAATATGTATGCAGAAGATGTTTCTCTCTGCATAGCTGCGCATAGTAGCTGTGTGTACTTCCTCATTCATTTATGTAAACATGCCTCTCTGTGCCACAGTCGGTGTGCCCGCATGTTTCTGAGGCTCATCTTTGTAGTGCTTGTGGGTAACTTAGTGATAGTGTGTGGTGGGAGGGGACCTGCCTGCATATTTGGGTGTGTGAACTTGTATATTTACTCCTGCGTCTGAGCGGCATCCATGCACACATTAAATTACAAGAGCATGTGCATGTGTGCATGTGTGTGTGTGTGTGTGTGTGTGTGTGTGTGTGTGTGCGTATGTGCGTGTGTACATTTGTACTTGGTTTTCATGTGTAAATAAACATGTATGCTCGTTGGTGTGTGTGTGTGTGTGTGTGTGTGCTTGCGTGTGTGTGTGTCTGTGTTGGTCCGAACCAGCATGAGCAGACAGATCTCAGGAAAGGGTTCAGATGTCTGCCTTGTTGACGTGTGATCTGTATAAATATTTCAAGTGGACGGGGCAGCAGCCGCCCGTTGCAACCCCCCCCCCCCCCCCCCCCCCCAGTCCTCTCCCGCCCATCCGAGAACAAATTCTATTAACCCCGCACTTCCTCAGGTCCTCCTCGGCCTGCTCTCCGCGTCTGCGTGTCGTCTGCTCCCATTTACCCTTCAAACAGTGTCTGACTCGCCAATTAAGGTTTCATTTCATAATAACATTTCACCAGAATTGAATCCATCGCGTCGACAATGTGCCAACATTTAAAATAAGACCAATTTCTGAAAGATTGTGGCCGTGCATATTAGAAGAAATATAGTAGCCTGTCTCAGACTGTGCCCTGACATTTCAGGGTAATGCTAAACTAATACTGGCTTATCGAAAGACGGAGAACTGTCATGCATGAAAAATCAGTGGTGATTTTAAATGTTAATACTTGAGCGTAAGCTACAATTTCATTCAAAGCAAGAAGGGATCATGTCTCCTGTATTTGCTGCAATAAGCAGAAGCTTTATGAAAGAGAAGAAATACTTGTAAATAGAGCCAAACTCTGGTATAATCCCCCCTCTCATCATATCTAACTTTAGTTCTCCCTCTCTCTCTCTCTCTCTCTCTCTCTCTCTCTAACTCTCCTTCTCTGCCTCTCTCTATCTCCTTCTCTCTCTCTCACTCTTTCTCTCGCTCTTGCTCTCTAACTCTCCTTCTCTGCCTCTCTCTCTCCCTCCCTCCCCTTTTACTACAGATCCTCAATTCCCACTCTCATTTCCTTCAAAGTACACACACAAATATGCTGGATCACGGCCCCTGAAACGCACACGCCACTCTTAACGAGATCAGACACGACACTCTTCCCAAATCACGGCACACGGGAGCACTGTGAAAACATTGGGTTTTGTTGGGCAGCAGAGAGAGAGAGAGAGAGAGAGAGACGGTGGGAAATAAATAGCTGTGAAGGCTCCCATTCCTGAGGCCTGGGGTTGCTGATTTCATTAAGACGCACCACATTATTAGCTTGCCTCAGTTTGCTTTTCTCCCCGCGCCCGCGCGCGCACGCACGACCGCCACATTTCCATAATGCAGCGTGGGTGTACGGTTTCACACAAGACGAGGCCCCGAACGCAAACCATTTCCTCAACAAAACCACTTGCTTTAGTTATTATACATACTCACAATAAATACAATGGGGAATGTGGTCAGAGCCTCGGCGGAGAGCGGGGTTAGCGTTGGATTCGGGTCAGTAAGGGACTCATGCCATGCTGTTGGCTAGAGTAACATGTGCTGGACAGCACAGTAGAGCCGCCCCTTTGCACCCCCCTCCCCACCCTCCTCCTCCTCCAAAAGGGAAATATAATTGAGCAATCTGAAGCAGGCCCGCCCCTCAAATCTCTTCACATAGGCTGACATGGGCTGATTGCTTCCTGTTACACAAATACGATGATTTCAAGTGACTAGAGTGTGCACCATGGTTTAATGTCTTCTGACAAAATCAAATATACAGCTGACGATAAATTGTATCCTGTCTAGGGGGATACATTGTTAACACAAGTGTTAAAAAATGTCTCAAAAACTCATAAGCAACGGGGTAAAAAAAAAAAAAAAAAAAGCTGGCAGGACTAGTCGCAGCAGAGCAGTCTATGAATACACCGTCAGAGATAACCTGGCCTCACCAAGCTGAACGCCTCGCTGTGAGATATCCAAGCACAGGTGGGAAGCTGCAATGCGCTAACCTGCCAACTGCCATTTACCGCTCAGTGGGAGTCCGAGGAGTCCAGCCTGGCCGCACTGTAGATCGAATTCCTCACGCTGGCCAGATGTTCATCTTTTTCTTCTAAGTTAAGTGGATGAGGGGGAGAAAAAGAAGGAGAGGTCGAACAAGACCTTGACTCACAAGGCCCTGCACTCTGCACATCCAGTAGACTTCCCCTCCCCGCACCACACTTTGAAGGGCTATTCCTTTTCACCTCATTGCGTCACCGGGGCATTTATTAACACAGAGGAGGAAGGAGAGGGCAATTAAGGGATGTTGTGGAGGGCAGCGAGCCCACACAATGGCCATCTTTATGCAGGTAGTAGGCCTCCGCGCTCAGGGCCAAGGCACAGAGCTGGGATAGCTATGGCAGAAACAGAAGCAGCAGAACTGAGCTGTGTGAACGGCAGGGGGTTCCAGACATGTATGTGTATGTGTGTGTGTGTGTGTCTGTGTGTGTGTGTGTGTGTGTGTGCTTGTGTGTGTGTGTGTGTGTGTGTGTGTGTGTGTGTGTGCTTGTGTGTGTGTGTGTGTGTGTGTGTGTGTGCGTTTGTGTGTGTGTGTGTGTGTGTGTGTGTGTGTGTCTGTGTGTGTGTGTGTGTGTGTGTGTGTGTGTGTGTGCGCGCGTGTGTGTGTGGGGGGTGTGTTTCATCTCTTGTGCATGCCGTCCTGACACTGTTGGCACGCTAGGCCATGATTCAGCACAGCGGCCCCATCCATCTCACGGCCAGCTCACACACCGACTCTGGCTATCGGGGAAGGAGCCCCAGGCTTTGGAGGCTCAACGCAACACAAGGGGTCTGGAGTCTGGCTTAAAGGTGTCGTCCACATTTCTGGGAAAAGGCTGCCGATATCTGAGCTCAGTGGCCAATCACATTACACCACTTCTTTCCACTGAAGTAGCTTGATTGGATGGAATAGAGTACGACCACCACTGAGCTTGTCTCGTATTAGCAGAGCCAGGACTGTGTTTGATTTGTTGTACTGTATATTTGTGAACACCTCAAAAGGACACTGAAGAGCAGCAATTCGCTGAATCTGAGTGTGAAAGCGCTTTAGAACTGAATTAGAATTGCAGCCACGTTGGTTAGCATATGGTATAAAATCGAGAATGACCAACTTGAGGGGGAAATCAAATCTGCTCAGTCTGGAGGTTCCAGACTAATGGCCTCAAATGAGTCATAGGCAGCGGTCATTTCACGGTACCACTTCTCACACAACCAAGAGACGGCTGGCGGAGTCTCGGTCAGGAGAATGACAATGATTGCTTGATTACACAATGGCGCTAAATAAGCACCATGGCTGTCATCGGTTTGAAAGAGAAAAGTGCACACTAATGAACCTCTTTTTCACCGCTCACTGTATTTTTTTTCTTTTTTTTTTCTTTTCTTCAAAAAATGGAAATCAACATGACCTGTTTAGTCTTGAGAGCCGACATGTCACGACACAAGACCTGGGAGCGAGTGAACTAATGAACACACATCATTAACTACTCTCTGTTTGCTTATGTCTGTATTTACACCACTGACTACAATTGGCCCCATTTTCAAATGGTGATGGCTGTCAACAGCACACTTTGGTGGGGCAATTAATAAAACATCAATTTCTTTTCAGAGTTTCTCATGGATGTTGATTCATTGTACATAATGAATGAACAAAGAAGAGGATATTACATCTGTATTTACCACTATTGCTCAACCTCAAACAAACAACAAGATTTTTTCCCCAATGCTTGACCATTGGTCAAAACACATTATAGCGAGACATCGCTTCATGTTTCACAGGCCAAACAGTCTAAAGAGAACATACAGACAAAGACAAAAGATATCTGAGACCCAATTAATGCAATCCAAGCTGCAAATCTACGAAATCGAAGTTGTTTTTAGCAGCAAGATAAAAACCTCTTATGTCGCCACCATTTAGCCTGATAACACCCATTGACATCAAAGCGCCACTTTGTAGATAATAAAATGGTAAGATTGGTAAATTGGAAAATTAAAATAATGCCACTGAGCACTTAATTATTCGTAAGTCCATAGATGTTGCCACTACAAAAAAGGGGTGCTTTTTGTCTTCAGACTGCAGGGTAGAAAATGTAGATAAGTGGTAAAAATGTAGGATCCTGCTATACATGGTTGTCTGATAAGGACTTACATTGCTAGGGAATGTGTGAGTGTGTGTGTGTGTGTGTGTGTGTGTGTGTGTGTGTGTGGAGTAGTGTTAAGCAGGGGAGTTAGTTGGGGTGGTTGAGGCGGCGGGGTCTGGTCCCTGATTGCTGGTGCTGGGCTCCCCACATGAAAGGGCCTCTCCCCCAGGGAAGGGATTCCTGGCCACTCGGCAAATGGAAGCAAAGTTGGGGGATGCGGGGGAGGAGAAGAGAGGGGGGGACGGATGACGGGAGTGGAGTTTTGGGGGGGGGGGGGGTTAGAAAACGACTCCCAGGCTCCTACTGGCCCTCGTCCAACCCTTACTCCATCCAACACATCCGTGAGTGAAGACCGCACAAGAGCTTTGCTCCCGTCGCCATCTACCTCCCTGTCAAACTGCCCCCCCCCCCCAACACACACACACACAACACAAAACTCCTCCTACCTCTTACCAACGCCTCATGTTCCCCTACACGGCTTTAATTGAGAAGACAAATGAATCTTTCAGTGCCTACTACAGGGTCTACGTGCATCAGTCACGACAATGTTAGCTTTATTAAAGAGGGCTAGTGTTGAGCTAAGCCACATGTTAGCCAGTGCCCCACACGCACACACACACACGCATGCTCACCTACATGCCGTGCTAATAGCAGGGTGTAATTGCCTGTTGTTTTATTATTAAAGGCAATTTGGGCCCTAATGGAATTCATTCAACATTGTTCCAAGTCTTCTCCCGTTGAGGCCTGCGCGAAGTCTTCCTCGGGAGGATTGATGAGGATTGATTGATTATAAGATTGCACTAGAATGCATTCTAAAAGTTGGACTAAGTACTGTGGTGTGATCTGACTGTGCTACTTTTCAGTAAGAGTGTCTAACACAAATGAATAGATTCCAAGTCAATGGTCGTCATTGGATGTGAGAAGTAAATAGGCACTTACAGTACAGATACATTCTCATAGATGCAATATCTACTGCTTCAAGAATATTGAGTGAATATTTCAATTCATGATGTGCAGGAACAGAGAGGGAGGGAAAGAGAGAAAGAGAGAGACAGAGAGAGATTCAGAGAAACAGGAGAACTAGACAGAGAGAGAGAAGGGGAAGGATAAGAAGGAGATTTATGCAGTGATTTATAGCACGGTACGGTCAGTGTGTCCTTATCAGGATGCCTCAGCCCTGAAAAAAATGCTCTGCTTTGCCACCTCTCCACAAATCTGTTTTGCTCAGTGGACAAGCCAGAGACAGCGCTCCTGATAAGACAGCCACTCCTAACCAGCAACGGAACTCGACAACGACTTCTCTGACCAAAAAAAGATTTTAGTTTTTTAGTCTTTTGCTTCTCTAAACGGAACTGATGTTTCTTGACTAATAAAGTTAACTGATATTTAGCAGAGGATTTCATCCATAGCCATGCGGAGGAAATGCGGGAAAGCTCCACCACGCCAGTATACAGTATATAGATGGAAACTAGCTATGCTAACTCTAGCATATTTACATTGTGTACTTGTACTGATGTTCATGCACTGTCCCTATATAAATAACCAATTAATACATTAATAAAATAAATATTATTGATGATTATCGCTATATAATTGTGTGTGTATATTCTGAATGCTACACTGAAATAATGTGTGTCTAAGTGTATAAACACGTGTGCACATGTGTATGAGAAATGAAAACAGAGATGTTATTGTATGTGTGTCTGCATATGTAGGTGTGTGCTTAATATATTACTATACCAAAGAAATATAAGGTGTCCACCCTCCATCTCCTAAAGGAAAACCTCCTCTCACACATCACAGAGTCACCACCCAAGTTCATACATGTGTCAAGTGACAAGAAGATTAATTACAATTACTATACAAAAGTTATTGCAATTGCTCATAAAACATACTTATTATGGTTGTGACATGAGTAAGAGTCATGTGAAAGTGATAACTCCTGGATATGTCCCTTTAACACATGACACGAGGTCAGCAATTTAAAGGAAAACAGATACACACAGTTCATGTGAGAATATCTGAGATTGAGATCTGTGACACAAATCAAATCTGAAGTAGGGAAGATAAACTTTTTCGAACAGAGTCACTCTCATTCTCGAGCTTGTGACTGAAGCCAAATAGTGCTAATGAGTATTAGCAACCTCATTTATTTCAGTGACTGATTGTCGCAAAGTTGTCACTAGCGTTGCTATTAGCCTGGATATTTCACAAGCAGAGTCATCGCTCTGACTGTCAGTGCACGGCCCAGATACTCACAGCCACATTTCTACAAGGCCAAAGATCTCGTGTTCTCCCTAGGGTTCATTCATTCCATCTCTCCCTTCCTTTCCTCCTCCATCTCTTCCTCTCTCTCTCCCTCTCTCTCTCTCCCTCTCTACCCCTCCCTCCCTATCCGTCCTCTCTGAATTTTGAAGCAGTTTGTGACGCCACGCTCTGCTCGCTGTCTTCTTTCCCAACGTGGGAAGAAGGGCCGGGGAGGACTCTTGGAGGGGCTTTTAAAGGCCCTGCTGCCTGTTCTTCTCTCTGTCTCTGATGGGCCCCTACATGCCAATGCTATGACGCGACAAAAAAACCCTCTTATGTGAGGCCAAACACACAATAAATAGGCTTCGCGATATTTTTTATTTCCCTCTCCGCTGTTTCCAAGCTACTTAGACATCCCTGAAATGCTCTCGCCAAAGCTATTCTCACGGAGCAGACGAGCGGACAACAACGTGGGGGCAACCCAGGGGAGTTGCAAAACAAAGCTTTATTGCTGACCAAATTAAGCTAACATGCCATGGTTGTCACAGTGGTTTAGCCCGAGCCAGAGCCCACCGGCTAAATCTGAGGTCATGTGACATTATGTGAAATGATCTTGTTTTTAATCACAACGCTGTTATCATTCGTTGACAACAGGAAAAGAGGACAATCTAACCCACTGGGCTGTCTGCTGAACAACACAGCTGGGCATAGCCGAGGAGCCATGTTGGATTCACAATCAACATGCAGTGCATTTCAGCGTTTTTTTCTTTTTCTTTCAGGGATGCCAAAAGCAGTCGCTAGTAAAGCCTGAAATCAGACCGCATTTTCAACACGTTTCCTTGACACGCTGCTCAACAGCCACAGCTTTCACAGGGCTCCTGGTGGAGCATGCTGACAGTAGCCGGGTCCACTTGCGGACGGAGAGAGAGAGAGAGAGAGAGAGAGAGGGAGAGAGAGAGACGTCAGCTTCCTCGATTCCCAGCAGCCTGTGAACCCTGGCCAACACTTTTTATCGCTGGGCTCCAACAGGACTCCAGAGCGGGTTCCCAGGAGAGGCGGCTGGAGGAAGTCGTAGGATGATAAAAATGGGCCATTAGAAGGCCTGCACAGGCCCCATGGGTTCATTAAACCCCCCAACACCCCCCCCCCCATCTCACAGCTCACATCAGGGCACTTTCAAAATTCAACTGACAAAGACGAGAGAAGGACCTGATTGTGTCTTTCACATAATAATCTACACAAGCAAATCGGTTTTCTATTTATGACCTACTGTAGTTTTTTTTCTTTTCTTTTAAGAGAAATGTACTTAAGCAAAGTTATCTGATTGGCATATGATGGTGTACAGTATAATGTAGAGTGTTTTAGGATATTGAAGATGTTTGGGGCAGTTTTAAAAACTAGGCTGCAATACACAGCAAATAGTAGCCGGTGGTAACAGCTGACAGCGAATGATAATTAACCTATGTAGGAACTGAGAGAGAGGGCCTTGGAGAAAATTGTCCGGCCTAAAAATACCACCGAGCATGCACAAAGGTCCGGCCTTCTCCATAGCAGGAATGACTCACCTCCCCTGGAGAGGCCAGCACAGAGGTCCTCCTCCTCTCACTTACACAGGCGCAAACACAACACACCAATATACACACACACTCAGCACAACACACCAATACATACACACAAACACACAGACACACACACAAACACACACACACACACACACACACACACACACACACACACTCCCCCCCCCTCTTACACAAGCACACACACACCCCCCCCCCCCCCTCTTACACAAGCACACACACACACACACACACACACACACACACACACACACACACACACACACACACACACACACACACACACACAATACATTCTACTATCCAGAGGGATTATTAAAATGATCCTGATGGCTGTTAAGAACAGCTGGGCTCATCTTAATGTCAGACCCTATCCTCAGTCCATGACTCATCGTGAATCTCTGAGCCATAGTGCTGTTTCACTGGAACTTTACTATGCTGATTAAAGGAACACTTTCACCCAAATTTATGTTATGACAACACTGTAATCTGATAGCACTTAAACTAGTAAAACCAAAGGGACCATTTTGTCACCCACTGGTGTTTATTAGTAATTTAATGCTAATACCCGACACCCCAATCCCAACACACACACAGACCAACCCAATCCTCACCACCACCCCACGCGCACACGCACACACACACACACACACACACACACACTAAGTGGCACCCCATTGTGCTGAGTGTTTGATGACGGGCCTCTGACATTCCTGACGAGGGCCTGAGTGAGCTGACAAATTGCCACGCTGGTCTCTGGCCTCTGCTTATCTGCTTATCCACTGTGCCAACAGATCAGCCCCCGTGCTTTCAAGAATGCCAGTTACCACCTCTTATCAGAGCCAAGCACTCAATTATCCCGTGTCCAAATACCCGCCGAGACCTGGTATAAAACTCCCTGCCTTGCGGTAAGGCTCGGAGGGGGTCTGGTCAAAGGTTGCCCTGGCCTTTAACCTCATCTAATGCAGACATGTGTACGGAATGAGAAATAGGGAGGCTTTGTGTGGCTTCGGTCAGACCATGAAGTTGTAGCTTGAGGTAAGGAGTCAATAGTATCATTGACTGACTGCTTACTGATAGTGGGGAATTGATTACTTATTTTTCTAATAAAGCAAAGTGAAGGTAAAAATTCTCTATTTTACCTAAAGAAAGGTTCTCTCAAGGTTCTTATCTGTAGAACGTTTAACACAGCTGAGAACAAAACCCCCCTAAAAAAATGAGCTCACGTCAAAGTACAGCCAAAACTCCTAAAGTTCATTCACCTAAAGGCCCCTTGAGTAAATAGCTTGCTTATATCTCTAAGTGTAGTTTAATTCAAAAAGCACTGCCAGACCAGGACTCTTGACTGAGTGGAGAATCTCTGCCATGCTCTGCCATGCTCAGTAATCAACTTTCCATCCAGCCACCCACGGCCCTCCAGACGGCCTCTCAACATGGACACTTTTCATTCTCAACCAGCGTACTCCATCCCACTACCAATGTCAAACAACCCATGATAAAGCTGCATTTCTGTGGAAAATGAACACAGCTTGCCGAAGCCCCCCCCCCCCCCCTTCTCCCCATCACTCCATCCACCCACACACACACACACACACATACACACACACACACGCACACACACTTTGATTTTGACCGTGATTAAGGCCGCTTTCAAAATGTGCTGAATTAGCGTGAGCTGTTTTCCTCGCAGCGCGCTGTGTGTTCTCCACATGAAGAGGATGAGTCCAATTCCTGCGAAAGACTCCAGGGGTGGACGTATGCCAATCCTCCCTTTTCACTCATTATGAACTTCTCATTGCCCTGCCGATCTAACTCACAACAAACACGTGTGTGTGTGTGTGTGTGGGGGGGGGGGGGGGGGGGGGGGGGTACACACACACACATGTGTGTGTGTAAAAAACAGACAATGGTGGACGACTTTGTATGACTTTTAACATGCGACTCACTCTGAACTCACTTTGCTGAACAACAGAGAGGGCGGCCATGATCCAAGTCATGATCCGAGGTCATGCTATGCCCCAATCACATGGGCCCTTGGCATGC
Organism: Sardina pilchardus; assembly: GCF_963854185.1. Taxonomy (NCBI): domain Eukaryota; kingdom Metazoa; phylum Chordata; class Actinopteri; order Clupeiformes; family Clupeidae; genus Sardina; species Sardina pilchardus. The sequence continues at coordinate 21,846,377 of NC_085004.1, read as the reverse complement.
ATGTGAACTCCTCTCACTCTCACTAACACATAATCCCGCTCTGCACCGGGCCGCGTCCGAGGTGCAAGTGAAGAAGACAGAAACATCTGGCAGCTTGGAGGAGCGAGGTGGTGACAAGCCTGCACGGATTACTCCAATGAGAGTAATGCAGTCCAAGTGCTTTACACTTCCCTAAATCAAGCCCAATCACCTGCACTGTCAGCCGGCCCGGGGTATTAGATCTGCATTAGGAGGAAATCCTTATCTGAACCCAGAGTAAGCAGAAAAGTGCCTGCAATGTAAACACTCTAATTCAGCTCTCTCTCCCCCTCTCTCTCTCTCTCGCGCTCTCTCTCTCTCTCTGGGATCCAGGGGTAGAAAAATGTGTTGCTAGGGCATAACAAAACCTGCCATGCTTTCATTAGAACCTCACCACATCTGTGCCAGACACCCCCCCTCCTCTCTCTATCTATCCATCTCCTTTCTCATCGTCTTCGTGATTTTAACTTCTCCTTTCATCCCCCTGTAGTTCTTCCAGTCTTTCTATTGCTAATGATTTTTGAGGTATAAGACAACAATGTCTACGATGCTATTATTAACGACCCAACTTAGGACATCTAATTAACAGCATTTAGTTTATTTTTGGCTTGGCATCTCACCACTAAACTCTTGTTTATGCCTCTTATACAGTGATGATGACGCTCTCCAAGTCTGTGAAGCTTTCAGGCTACTTTTGTTTCATTGTGTAGATGACTTTATTTTTAGAACTGGGGCATGTTAGATCATCTGTAACTACTGACAACAACGAACGCTGCTTTGGTTCATGGAATGATAATTACGTAATTATAAGTATTATTATATGACTACTTAATGTATAAAACATGCAATATTTTGTCATGATAATGGGGATGTGTGTACTTGACACATATTGTAACAGATGAGGTCTGCAATGCTACCATAAATAGAATCAGTAGTTGAATAATATTTCAAATTTAAAAATATTAGTTTTACAATTACAACGTCTTATGAACCCTTTAAATTCAAGCAGTCTAAAAAACAAGGTAGCAACATCTGTTGGCAAGGCTATAGTGTATGAGATATTATTTGGAGTGGTCACACAGTTCAGTCCTTGAACTTGAGCAAGTAGAGCTGGCCTGGATTGCAACGCTTTTTTCCAGATCTGAGAAAATCCATTTAGGAAGAACCCAGTTTGGTCAGAGTTCTTTTCCATCCAGGTTTGGAGAGCAACAGCGTCCAGAAATCTCAGTCATTTTCCTGACTCTCTGATAGTGAACAGGTGACCCTTAACCATGAATTCTACATGTGTCTGTAATCGTCGGTGCTGAAAAGTTGGCTACGAGACACACAAGCCGTATTATTTGAAATCCATTCAATTAAGTTATGAGAACAGTGTGTCATGTCATAATTTCACAAGTGCAAAGTAAAAGCACACTATGTGGCGGTATAACAGCACACAGAGCTAACTTGTGAAGGTTGGCCGGGGTCCCCATGGGTGACTAAGACAGCATTCTATTCTGGGCTACAGCATGTGTCTCGGTGGTGATGGGAACCATTTGGTAAAAGAGAAAGAGCGAGTATGAGAGTAAGAGACAGAAAGCGAAAGAAATAGAGAGAGATAGACTGAAAGAGAGACAGCGAGAAGGGTAAATGGAGGTCCATACAAAAAGTAAGGAAGCTAATGAGAGAAAAGAAGATTCACTCACACACGCACGCACGCACGCACGCACGCACACACACACACACACACACACACAGAGAGACGCGAGTAAGACGTAAGAGACTGGTGAAATAAGCCAGGGAGTGGGCCAGGCGCAGAGAGGGAGTGAGAGACGGGTGCACCACCCAGGCAGGGTGTGTGCTGTGTGTCAAGCCAGTTTGTCCTTCTGTCAGGTCCCAATGCACCCGGCAGCTTCTCACGACCTTATAAGGCAGCACTAAAGTTTAGCGCTCAAGTGTGGCAGCTGGAATCTCTGTCTAATGCAAACAGGATTACTCCGCTCCAGGCCCACACGTACCTACATACATACCAACACACACGCAGACACATGCACATACACTCCTTCTCTCTGTCTCTCTCTCACACACTTAGACACACACACACACACACACACGTAGACACACACACACACACACACACACACATACACACAAACACACCCGCACACATTCACACACGTACACATACACCCACACACATGCACACACACTCACATATATACACATAGGGTGATATACACTTGTAAACAAAAACACGCAACAGATAAACACACACACAGACACAAACACAAAGTACTGTATACACACACTCGAACACGGAGCGTCTATTGGTCCACTCCATCACTCTCAGGGCTGAAGATAAGAGTTTAACACCCTGTCGACACACTGGGCAGGCCCTATCACTCGTCACCCGTGAGAGGGACACGCTTCACAAACCAAAACACACCGGGCTGTTTAGAGACTCTCACTAGACGTCCAGTGTATTTACGCCAGCCGTTGCCCCTCTGTGTTATTAAAAAGGATTAAGAATTGCACTTCTAGGAACCACTATTACTCAATTAGGGGACAAAGACATACTCAGGGATGGTTTTCTGTACATGGATTAAGTCTAGTTCTAGACTGAAAGAACATTTCAATTAAAATCTATGGCAAAAAAAAAGCCCATGGGCATAAATACATACAGAAATGCAATGATAAATATGGCCAGGCACCTTAATTGCATACATGTACAGTAACTACCCAAATGAGGCATTTAATATTGAATTTGTCAGATATAAATATTATCCAAGGGTATTGAATGGTAGGTTATATTTCTTAACAAGACTTTTGAAACATCTGTCCACAGCTGAAGTGCCCTTGAGCCTCACTGTGCCCTTGTGCCTAACTCCTCACTGCTCCCCGAGCGCCGCTGGTTGGGCAGGCAGCTCACTGCTCTGGGTTAGTGTGTGATTCACCTCACTGTGTTCACTGTGTGCTGTGTGTGTTCACTAATTCGGTTAAATTGGGTTAAATGCAGAGACTGAATTTTCCTCACGAGATCAAAAAAGGATAAATTCTATTCTATTCTATTCTATTCTTAAATATAAGCATGTGTTTATTGAGCAATTGAGGTCTACAATATACAGTACTTCTATATACTAATATAAGGTGTAATTAAAGTGAAATACTGAAACAGTACAAAATAAGTGGAATACTGAAAAATCTGAAATCTAGATATTACTTTCAAACAGCAGAAATTCAGATTGCTTAGAGCTTCTATTGAGTGTGTGTGTGTATGTGTGTGTGTGTGTGTGTGTGTGTGTGTGTGTGTGTGTGTGTGTGTGTCAGACAGAGAGAGAGAGGGAGAGAGAGAGAGAGAGAGAGAAATCACAGAAAGTGCCGATTGTAGTGGTGGCCGCGGCTTTCTCCCTCTCCACCATGTGTGTCCCACGTGTTACGGCCACATTCTTGCAAATATTTATTCCTGGTGTGAAACGCTCTTGATCTCCCCACCATGTTTATTTCCCACCATTTTCTTTTGAGGACGCACAGTGCTTGAGTGACCACTATTCACGCTGATTGAGACTGACAATAGGTCGAGGAAATATCGCAAAACCCAAAGTGGGGGAGCAAGCACTATACTCGAGCAAAGATCACAGAAGTCGGGGAGCAGAATGTGTAATGTGTAAAGTGGGTATGGATGCAGAGATGAGTTAGAGGAGAAAAAAAAAACAAAATAAAGATCTGCAAGGGTGGGTTTGTGGGGCGGGAGCCTGATTGATGGTGTCATCTTGCTGAAATCAAAAGGACTGTCTGCCAACCCCACTCTTTAGCAAAACACGCCATGCCACACAGCAAGGGGGGAAGATTGGTCTAATTTCAGAGCAATTTGACATCTGTTGGTGTCGGAACAGTCCCTCTGACAGCATGATGGAGTGGAAGTGTGCAGGGTAGTGAGAGCATACAATATCAAGATAATGATAGGTCGGGTTTGCTGATGTAAATTTTGCTACCCCTCTATGAGAAGCCCTATAGGCAGTAATTCATGCTTGATCTTTCTCAAATGCTATCATACTCTCACAGAAACATTCATTCTTTTTACAGACCATCACATTCTCCAGCGTGCTACCAAACTCCAGATCATAATGAAGTCACTCATACACATGCAAACCATACTGCATCCAAGAGACTGTGCAGGCCGCTGTTAGCAGACTAGGTTTGGTAAATTATAAAATATCTTACATGCTGTATCAGATTAAAGAGTAACTTATTTTTGGATGTCCAAGAAAGAGTATTTTCCACATCATAAAGGTTAGGCCCATTTATCTAAAAAAGGCAAAGAGTTAGGCAAAAAGTTTGCCGTCCCAGCGCGACTACACACTACAGTAATTTATGCACAGATGAAGTGTTTCATCATGTCCCACACATTGACTCATCCATGAGTCTCTATCCTCCTTACATGGGAAGAAGCGAATAGCTAGTCAGTGTTCATATTCATTTATATGAGAAAATTCTACCCACCCAAACAAAATTTTGTGGCAACATTACAAATGTGACATGCAGTATTGCCACTGCATGTTTCATTAAAAACTGGTTATGCAAATTTATTTAATGACATTGTTTATGAAACCAACTTAAAAAAAAGAATCTGCCAAAAAAACACTGATTGTGATAAATTGACGGAATCATCTCCAAGCACTACGGCAGCAATCACAGCAAGGCTTGGGAATGGATATGTTCCCCAGAGAAAGAGAGTTTGGGAAAGACAGAGAGAGAGAGAGAGAGAAGCAGAGTGACAGTGACGCTGAGAGGAAGAGAGAGAAAGACAGCGGGAGAGCGAAGGACACTGACACTGAGAGAAACAAAGAGAATGACAAAGTGAGACATCAGATGAAAACCATTCCCAGCGATGCTCCACCCAGGCCGGCCCACCCCAGCCTCTCCCGCCGCCGTGGCCCAGCCCAGCCCAGGCCTCTGCAGCTCTCTCTGTGGCTTGGCTGGGCCTCGCAGCAGCAGGCCCCTGCCTGGATGCACGCTGGCTGGCTGACTGGCTGGCTGCATGGGGACGACAGGATCAACCCTGCGCTTTGTTTACATGGAGCTGCCTCCCTGCGGAGGGAAGAGTGGCCTCCAGGTCAGACCCCCCATGAAGCAGAGAGCGAGGGGACAGAGAGAGCCCAGCGCACCAGGAGCGGCTTTCAGTGGCGTCCCGAGCATGGCGACTTGGGCCAGTAACTGCTCCCGGCGGCCCGCCGTAACTGCCGGCGAATGCCAGACACACTACAGTAACCTATGAGCAGATAAACTGCTGCATCATGTTCCTCATGGTCACTCATCCGTGAGTCTCCTTTCCTACTTACATGAGAAGATGCAAATAGCTCGTTGAGCTCGTTTGGACCTTGAGTACAAGAGCCCGATCTGGTAGAATTAGTCATCTAAATGCCTTCACTGGTCTCTTTGTGGGAAAAGGCTTTGAGAGAAGTCATTATAAGTGACTGGCAAAAAGAGGAAAGATCTGTATTTATACAACAGAGTAGCAGGATAGAATGTTAGACACCGTGAAACCATTTACTCTTTTTTCCCCCTTTTGATTCTAAATTGCACCTTTTCTTTTCATTTTTGTAAATGGCAGCTGTCAAAATAAACGCGATTGTTCTGTTGAGCGTGTGGGTAATATCCAACCGGGTCGGTGGGTAAATGTGAGGCTGACCGCAGCCTAGCCAGAGCTCCGTAACCACAGCATCTTTCTGACCTTGATCAGAAACTATGAATGGCACGCAGCACCCAAAAAAATCCGAAGAGAAAAGAAAGAGAGAGAGAGAGCGAGAGAAAGAAAGAAAGAGCTCTCCGTTTCTGGAAACCTCTGCGTGGCCCTCCAGGGGCCTCAGCAGCCGACGGGACCAGACGGAGGCGCTCAGAATAATGATATGAGCTGAGAGGGGAAAAGAGACGAGGACATGTTGTCTCCGCACGCCAGCGCATGACATCACGGCACTCACATTCTCCATTAGAGCCTAATAAATGAGGGGCTAACGAGGCGGGCTGGAAGAGAGTGCAGGCAAGTGTGTGTGTGTGTGTGTGTGTGTGTGTGTGTGTGTGTGTGTGTGTGTGTGTGTGTGTGTGGTGGTTGAAGGTGAGGGAAGGCGGAGGGGTTACGCTCTGCCTCTGTCGACTCCATTAGAAACACTGGGGAGAGGGAGGGGTTCGATTCGAGGGATGGGGAGGTGGGCGGGCGGGGAGGAGAGGAGTGGAGCGGAGCGGCGTGGGGTGCGGCGGATCGAGAGAAATGAGCAATGTCGGGGGATTGCAGGGAGAGACCCCCATTAGAAAAATCAGCCCAAAACTATAAAAACACACAGCACAGAAGGGCCAAATCTCCCTGGTGTAAACAAAAGGTGGGTGGCAGCACCCCGAGCCGGCCCTGACGGCCAGCGGCGGCAGTGATGAATTTGTGGAGTTATCTAATTTTCCACTGTTTTAATTAGAGGCCAGGTTCCATGAGGCCCGACAGCTGGCTTCTTTGTACCGACTCCTGTGGCCTGACAGAGAAAAATGCTGCCCGCCAACGCCACTGCCAAGCTCTCCATCTGACCCGAACCCCAGAGAGCGAGAGAGGGAGGGAGAGAGAGAGAGAGAGAGAGAGAGAGAGAGAGAACTGCTGGGATCCATAAGCTGCATTCGCTCCCTCTCCTCCTCCTCCTCCTTCTCCTCCTCCGCCTTCTCCTTCTCTCTCTCTAACTCACACACTGTTGTTTTTGCTATTCGTTTTTATAGTCTGCTACTAAAAGATAGCAGCAGTGGGCTTGGTGCGCGTGGCGTATTGTGAGGTGTGAGCACCATAAACCGCTGCTAAATATAGATTTGTCTCTGTAGGACAATGGCAGGTGTCCTTTGCATGCCCCGCATATGACTTAGATGGCAACATTTCTATACTTAGGGGGCCAAATTACATAGAGTGTTACATAATAGGCCATATGGGGATTTTAATAAAACAGGGGACACTGAGGTTGAGGTTGGCAAAAACCACAGAGTGCAGCCCACACAACACAACACTGAGACCAGAGAATCTCCTTACATGACAATGTCAATCTTAGGAAGCAGTCGTAGAAAGACATTTATAAACGATCCTAGCCTTTATCACTCTGTAGATTTTTAAATGAACGTCGGCCTATTATTTTCAGTACTAAACAATCCGCTCAGTAAACATTCACCATGACTTTTTAATTGTTTTAAACGTCCTATACAGTATACTCAATGTATACTCGAATTACATATTTTTCAATTCTTCCTTTTTTCAGCTTACTTGCTTTGATGAGTGAGATCGATGGATAACTTTTGCATGCACCACTCTGCTACTCAGAGTGCTGAGTGATCCCCCAGTGATGGATGAATACTCTACGAGCATAAACTATATAAAAAGGAGCTCGCCTTATGATGAGTATTGGAGGGATAAAGCACTATGGAAACAATAAAAAGCTGAATGTGAGATATAAATATCATCCCTGCACTTTAGTTAAGATATGATGTCCTCAGGGAGGACAGAGGAATAACGCCCAAGATTCGAGACGGCATCATCATCAATGCACAGCTACCAGAGTCTGTTAAAGTGCCGTAAATTACTTGTATGTTTCTGTGCTGTAAATACAGAGCAAGGCTAATCAGCACAGAGTGAACGACTTGTTTTCCACTAGCTGCGCGCGTAAATATAAAGCTGTCAGGAACTTTATTTTTAACAATGCGAATCCCTTCTCTTTTGTTTACGATGAAGAAACGCCTCAAACAGGAGCTTTTTCACACAAATGAATGGGAGCGTGCGGCAAGTTCGGAAACAAAACTAGGTTCAAATTGGACTCGTAGTGGGAAAGGTAATATATGCGATATTTAAAAAGAAGTGTGAATAAAATATAATCATACTGATGAAGATCAACATCCAATTGCATACGGGAAGTTTTTATGAAATATAACTTAATAATTGTTATAATAACTGACAATTATGCAATGCCACAAGCATTATTTGTTATAAATAAAGGCATGTCTTGAATGGGAAATTATAAACCTTTGGCATTGTAAATTTTCTTGCCTCGCTTTAATTTACACAATTACAGTTTTGCAATTAAATTGCATCACCAATTATCTAAGCACCCACTATTTCCATTTTACCCAAATAAAACAACTGCAATGAAAATATGAGGGACATACATCACATAACTAAAATATTAAATAGTTTTGAAGTAGATTCCACATACATACTGTATATGTGGAATCTGCTTTTTATTTTCGGTAACATTTTTCATGTGCAGAGAATGATACACATACAATAGTGTATTTTCTAACTCCTTTACATTTTCTCATACATACCTAATATTCTCCATGACAATAGCAGTCACAAGTTCATTTTTTCAACAGTTTTCTTATGAACCATAGATACTAATTTACTACCATATGTTTCATCTACTCAAGAATAAAACTTTTTAAATAGGAAAAGTTGAGCTTCAGAAGAAGAAACAGTCATGCGCATAAAATTTTTTATGTGAAACATGTAGAAACAAACTTATTTCAACAGTACATTTTAAAATGTACTGTTGTATCATTACCCCAAAATACTTTTTTTTTTAACTGATCTCCCATTTCACTGTAACTTCACTTCACATGTGTGTGTAAATACATATCTTCCTCTGCTGTGACCTCCGGCTCCCTGGACAGGTGCTTTATGACCTAACCCGAATAATTAATGGCCATTTCAGCCTTCACCTTGCTCTGGACTTCCTGCCGGACCTAGCGCAGGAACCTGCCTCTCTGCAACAATGGACATGAAATAACTGGAGTTTTTCAACCAGTCCAGGTCCATTCCAGTCCGCCCTCTCCTTATCACCATCTTACAATGCCTGCACAGCTGCCCCTCTACCCCCCGGCTTTCTTGGCCCTCTCTCCCTCTCTCCACCTTTAAGGACTTATCTTTCACTGTGGGGGACCGCAAGGATTTTTTCTGTTATCTAAAGGACTTCCGCCGTGTCTGAACGACTATGGCAACGAAGGCCTCCAGAGATTATAACGCGCTGCATGAACTGTACACACCGCTGGACAGAATAAGCTACTGTGAGATTCAGCTTTGTAACAATTCAGGCAAACACACACACACACACACACACACACACTAATAATCACGCAGGCATATACATAAACCAGCATACTCAGAAAGAGACCGTGAACACATCTCAGGACGACCCACTGAATTCCATACAGCTGTGTGTTATGACAGCGGATTACTGATAAATGTTTTCAGATCGGGCGGAGAGCCAGGTCGATGGAGCGCACCGCCACCGTGTCCTCAGTTGTATCAGCCGCACAGACTCCGCCATATGGAGCCTATCCCTTGTTTTTTTTTGTGTGTGTGTCTTGTTTATTTTTGCTTTATCAGGCCAATTGCTAGGACATGGCAGCAGTTGTTTTCATGGCCTATAAATAGAATGTTTAGAGTGTGTGTGTGAGGATACTGTTGTCTGTGTAGGCTTTGGCGCGCCTAAGCGGAGGTCTTCGGAGGAAACCGAAGCCTCCTGGGAGGTGCAGGTGTTCTTGGCCTGTTCCCCCGTGTCGTGCAGGACTCCAGTCGTGTGTTTGTACACACGAAGAGTTAGAGGCAGTGGCCAGAGGATGTTTAGCATTTAAGCCTGCCATATAACCACGGCCCGGGTCATGCTAGCTCTGTTTACGCCAAGTAGGAGTGGTGAGGAAAAATTGATGGTGACGAACAATCTCATTCGCTCCTTCCTCACCTCCTCCTGATGATACCTTAGCCCATATCTCTTTGGGCTAAACTCCTGTAAAAGGACACTTAAAGGTGTGTGCGAAAATAGCGCAGACGTTCACCTGGACGAGAACCATTTCGCTCGGTTCCCGACTGATTTCTCGCACTACTACTCAAGCAACACGTCCCGCTGCATGGGCTGATGCATGGGGAGCTGAGCTTCAGCACCCACCACACAGCAAAGTAAACAACACATTTGGCGCGGAGCTAATGGTGGAAAAATGAAACGTGGAAGGAGAGAGAGAGAGAGAGAGAGAGAGAGGCTGACCTCAGAGTAAATCCTCCATCTTCGCGCTGCTCACATTCAGACTTTCCACATTTACCAAACACCACTTTGATGCTGAGAGCAGGAATGCTGGGTGAGCGATATGTGTGTGTGAGTGTGAGTGTGTGTGTGAGAGAGAGAATGTGTGCATGTGCGCGCGCATGCGTGTGTGTTTGTATATAGATGTGAATGTGTGAGAGAGCAAAAACTGGAGCAAGAACTAGGTATGTGTAGGTGAAATGATGTACGGACATACAAAATCTTTGAGCATGCGTGTGTGTGTGTGTGTGTGTGTGTGTGTGTGTGTGTGTGTGTGTGTGTGTGTGTGTGTGATGTGTGTGTGATGTGTGTGTGTTTGTGTGTATGTGTGTGTGTGTATGTGAGCGTGTGCTGCTGTGTCTCTATGTGCATGTCTATGTATGTGCACGTGTGAGCTGGGGGTGGCGGTTATCGAGGCAGCAGATGTAGCGGGAGCGAGGGAGGGAAGGAAGGGAGAACTTCTTGGGCGTCCTCCTCACCTCCCAGTACCATCATTTTAACTGATTTGGATTAATGTTTTAATTGGGAAATGCACACAGACCGTGAACATCTGCAGCCCATAGCGGAGGGAAGCGCGGGGCCAAAACAAACCTCCAGTGAATCAGGCCGCCCGGATTCCAACGAGGATTCATGGGCATTAAAAGCCTGTGGCAGAGATGCAAGCGGACCTTAATGATAGTTTATTGGAAATGTATTTCTGTGGGCCATTGCTCATTTGCTCAGTGCTGCCAGCCCACAGCTAAGCTCACACGGTGTGGGCAGGCCCCACTCTGGGCCCGACTGCCCCGAGACGCAGGCCCACATCTGGTTTCACGACGCCATTAAGACCCCACTCACACAAAGGGAATCAAGCGCTAATTTCAGTTACTGTTCCCCGTAGTAATATTAGCTTATTAAAAGCTTTAACCCAGAAACTTTTACAGTGAGCAAAGAAACATGGGAGCGGGAGACCTGAAGAAAAATCTTTTGTTGTCGTCAGGAACGGGCCAGGCTGGGGGAAAAAAAGGCACTTGGCAAGGAAATGGGAGGGTTCGGGGGTCATGCAAACATTGATTTTCAAGATGGCCGCACACGCCGGGGAGGAAGCCTTGGCCAGGTATATATACCAGACACCTTTGAAAAATGAACAGGACTGCAGCGATCACAGTAGGGTGCCATTGTGTCCACACATTTCAACATTATTTATAACAAATTATGATAAATAAAACGTATCAGTCCAACAGTCAGACGGTCAAACATAAAAATCAAACACTATTGCATGGAAATACTTCACAACAATATTATTTCAATCTCAAAATCATTATGGCTTTTGAATCCAATAATCAGTCAAATTAAGATAAATCTGGTTACAAATGAGATGGCAATTTCAAATGAATGAATCAAAATAGTCTGCAAGAAAATTATCTGAACATAGGCATACACATCAGAAATTTCCTAACATAATGTTAATTGGCTTCATTTTGAAGTTCCAAGACTTGATTATGTGTTCACGCTGAGCAGCGCAAAACCACAGTGAAATAAACCACAGAATGGGTTTCTGTTCTAGCAAAGAGATGCCAAAGGCTGCCCAAAGTTCTCTCAGCGAGCACTCTACTGGAGGAAATTCCATGCCTTGAATTCCTCCTTTTCAGTAAGCCAGGCTGTCTTTCAGTACTGCAATGTGTGTGACAGTTGTATGTCTATGCAGTTCAGATGCAGTGCCTACTGCTCACTTGGGCTTCAGAAATCTTTCATTAAAATCGATGAATATAGTCCCCCTAACAAGAATTCGATCTTACGTCAGAGTTCAAACTTGGTAACGGAGTCACTTTGCTGCCATCACAAACACATAACAACGTCTCTGTCCTATCAGCTGCGATATCTCAAGACACCCAATTAACCTTGGGTGGCACCAAACAAAGGAAATTGACAGGCTGAGAAACCCATTACAGACTCATCTCCCACCCTGCCCTGTCTCCGCGTGTGATCCGAGATCAAACGGCCGCATGTGATGGCTTCCAAATGGCTGTCAGCCCCGGCGAAGAGCCGCACGGGTGTGTCGCAGGCCACGGCCTCTTGCCACGCCACCCAAATGCTGGAGGTGCCCATAAAGCGAGGCCAGTAAAAACCTTAAATGGGACGTTTGGGACCTTTTTCTGCACTTAGCTGTTCACAAAAAAAAAAAAACTCTGTGAGTTCTACGTTTTTTTAAAGATGTAGCTGACTTTGCTTGCACATTTTATTTGACAGTTCCGCTACATGTTGCAATGTTGGCGGGGAAACACTTCAACTTGAATTTCTGACCCCCTCAGATAAATGCTGAAGTGACTCAGCAACTTGTAAACCAGTAACATCTCTTACAGTTTTCCACACAATAGCCAGGGCCATAAATAGGAATATGAAATAGAAATGTACTTAGACTGTTAGAACTGTTCTACATTACAAAATCTCCTCTCCCAGATGCATGCCCCAAATGCTAAATGACTAAAGCACAGAGCACCAAAGCCTTGCTAATGACCTTAATTATTCTGTCCCTGACCCTCCTTGTCTTGCATGCCAATCTTAGTCATCACACCCTCACACACAAACACACACACGCTCCCTGTCTCACTCTCACACACATACACAGAAATGTGAGCGCACGCACACGCACACACACACACACACACACACACACACACACACACACACACACACACACACACACACACACACACACACACACACACACACACACACAACACACACACACACACACACACACACACACACACACACACACACAGAGAATCATAAAGGCAAATTTGGACACAATAAACGCCCATGTAAACACACACACGCACGCACACACACACAGTGAGATTCTAGGGATCAGTCTCTTATCTTCTCCACAGAGTGGGAAAGTCTTGCTAATTACGAGCACCGGGGGTAACAAGAGCCTTGCGAGGAAATGAGCCCATCCAGGCCTGAGCCGTTACAGAGCCGTCCAAGAAATCAGACGTTTTGGATGGTGATTAATTGAAGTGAAATACTGGGCTTAGGATTTGACCACAGAGTCCAAAATGTATTACATCTAACCTTGGAGAAGAGGAGACGAGAAGGAAAGAAGAGGGGAGAGGGGGGAAAAGGAGGAGTGGGGAGGGGAGTGGAGAGAGCCCTTTGCTTGCGGTGTGACTGCCAAATCTGGTCTGGTGTGCCTGTGAGCGCTCCCACTGAGGGCTCATATTCACCCCGATCTCTTTGAGTGGTTCTGCACCATGCTAACATCAGCATGCCTAATCAACACGCAAACACCACGCCACGTGTTCATGCAGCAGAAACACATGACACTCTCGGTGGTGCAGATACAAGACACAGAAGCACACACACACACACACACACACACACACATACACACACACAAAACCACTCTCCACCTCACTTGTGCAGATACACATGCAACAGACACACACACTCACACACACACACACACACACACACGCAAACACAAAAACACTCTCCACCTCACTTGTGCAGATACACATGCAACACAGACACAGACACACATGCAACACAGACACACACACACACACACACACACACACACACACACACACACACACAGACACACACAGACACACACAGACACACACACACACACACACACACACACACACACACACACACACACATACACACATACACGCACACACACACACACACACACACACACACACACACCATCTGGTAATGTAGAGTACGAGTGAGGGAATCAGTGCAAGCTGCTGATCTCACACTCATCCAGGGCCGTTTGCTATAACTGCTCCAGCACGCTGAGTGGATCACTGCTCTCCGTGAACCAAAAAAAGCGCCCGGGGCAAGAGCTGACATCACCTACCCTGGCCCTGAGTGTGAGATCTGTGTGTGTGTGTGTGTGTGTGTGTGTGTGTGTGTGTGTGTGTGTGTGTGTGTGTGTGTGTGTGTGTGTGTGTGTGTGTGTGTGTGTGTGTGTGTGTGTGTGTTCGTTTGTCCATGACCTTGATACAATCACCCACTATGGAGTGGATAACACAAGTTCAAATCCTGGTGGGTCTGTCAATCAGGCAATCCACCACCCACCTATCCAATCCTAGGAAAAGCACAATGCTTTATTAAAACTGAAGGCCAAGGGAATTGCAGCAGTCTCCCAATATCCTAAATGAAAGTGAATAAGGCAGGCTCATTTTGAACTTTTTCAAGGGAGACACAATACATACAGCTGTGAGCAAACACATGATAATATTCCACCAAGCAAGCACCAGCAGCCCATCAGTTATTGTGAAACATCACCGTGGTACAACTTTTTAAAAAATATCTCCATATCTGTTATCACAGTATGCACTTTATGCATGTGTCATTGTAGGGGTGACATACTGTAATGGCAGTGAAATGTGCCTTCTCTACTGTTACATAAGGGAGAATGCTCTCCTAAACAAGTTCCTTTTTCCATTTTGACAAATGCAATTAATCAAATTATTCCAATTTAGGGTGTATCATTTTACCACCAAGAATCCTTGGCAGAGTTATGGTTACTGGTGTCTATGCCTTGCTCCCACAACAGTCTGATTGGGAAAGTCATTACCGCTAATGAATCCCCGTCCATTTACAGTGAAGTCACTGCTGGTGTGATGAATTGATCTGAGGTACACAGAGAAAATATACACACATATAACTTTGGTTTTCTAAATGAAAATCTGACTTCTGACTCCAAACCACCGTCCATATCATCCATCTCTTACAGCAGACAAAGAGGGAAAATACCAGTTGTGCATAAACACTGGGCGAGTGAAATTACGGGTGTCAAAAAGTGGCAGACGATGGTGGTTTCACTGTGCCCATTCGCTCACTATAAATATTCTGGCAACAGGCAGAGAGGCTATGAAGGCAACATCTACTGCCTTAATGGATGGCCAACACCTTTATTTGAAACATGGCCTGTGCTAATGCATTTTATATTTTTCAATCTGTGACTTGATTCGATTTGTGGTTACAGGAAGTAATGGAGCATAAACAGTAATACAGAACGAAGTACAGAAAGATATAAAAACGCTATTTACAAAAAAAAGTAATATGTATCTATTTCACATCTATTTCAAGTGAACTGCTAGAATAAGCAGGCGACGGGGTTTTGAGGAAATCTCTTGTGCATTAGGGGGTCGCGGAATGCTCCTCTATTAATTTCTTTATTTATGTGAACGGGCCCCTGGGAGGTGTTTACACAGTTGCGCTAAAAAAAAGTAATTCAGGCAAGATCCTTGGATGCAGACACAGGTGTTTATCTTTTCTGGACTTGTTGTTATTATATGCTTTCTGACCCCAGTTTAAAGGCCAAATCAGACCTGTGTGAGTGAGAATGTGTGTGTGTATATGTGTGTGTGTTCGTGTGTGTGTATGTGTGTGCGTGCGCGCGTGTGTGTATGTATGTGTGTGTGCATGTGTGCATGTGTGGTGTGTGTGTGTGTGTGTGTGTATGTGTGTGCGTGCGCGCGCGTGTGTGTATGTATGTGTGTGTGCGTGTGTGCATGTGTGGTGTGTGTGTCTGTGTGTGTGTGTGTGTGTGTACGCACAAGTGTGTGTCTCTGTGCAGATACGCACATGTTTATGTTCAGTGAGAGAAGGCAGAAAGGGAGAAAAAAGGGTAGATACACAGTAAGAATTTGCATCAACTTTGATCCAGCCATTTGTAAACTTTCTTTTCACTGTGACCTTGTTAACATGCATCATATTCAAACCTTTTTTTATGCAACTAGAATTGCCAACCAAGCAACAAACTTCACATACATTCAGTCTCCCTCTATCTCTCTTTCTTTCTCTCTCTCTCTCTCTCTCACACACACACACACACACTCTCACACTCTCTCTCTCTTTCTCTCTCCCTTCTCCTCTGAGTCAACAGGTTATTACTACCCCAGGGTCCCTGGTGGGCTGCAGGCTCTGTGGCGATGTGTGGGGTCTTGCGTGCAGCGCTGGGCCTGCTTATTGATTTTCAAGCATGAAGCGGGAATATTGTCCAGGGTTTTACTCTGCGCTGCTTGCCAACTGCTTTCTCAACCTCCTACCATTTCGGTTTTTCTAAAGTCATTTCCCTGCTTTTTTGACTAACAGCCACCAGAGCGGAAGGTTGCATTTGATATGCTCTCTGAATGACAGCACACACAAATCAGATCTCTCTAAAACACAACAAGGTTAGTGAGTAAAATAGTCACACACCCAACACAAACATCTCTCTTTCTCTCTCTCTTTCTCTCTCCCTCTCTCTCTGTCTGTCTCAAACACACACACATGTTCGCTCACACACACACACAATGGAAGCTGGGGGAATAAAATTCTGCATACACACACACAGACATAAACCCTCCATACCTGAGGAAAGAAATATCAAGGCAATGAGGAAATTGGAAAACTGAAGTCCTGACGTTGTCTAATTAAACCCTGTGTTTGGCATGCAGCAGCAGTGCAGATGTGGAAACTAAGTAAGGCAAGGTTTTGATTTGTAAGAATGGCAGCTACAGTACAAGGCAGGGGATGTAGCCCTAAACCAACAAGTGTAAACAATTCCTTGCTCTTGAAATTGGAACAAAATTTAACTTCCACGTTAATTTAAACCTGACAAAACTCTGCTGACTGCATGATACTGATTTATCAGCCTCCTAGAAATACCGTAGCGGACAATAAAACACCAATTAAAATGCTACTTTCCCCCTGTGGAGCACCACAGCCTGTTTGCGGGGAAACATTTAGGACACGGAGGGTATTTCCCTCAACGTTTGAGGACAGTGGCTCAGTTATTAAACGCCTCTTATAAGGGGAGAGACTTGAAAGGAACAGGAACGAAAACAGCCCCTCCGCTACACCGCTGAAAGAACCTGCTGAAAAATGCGTAGAGGTGCCTCAGATACCAGGGGCCAGAAATAATATTGCTCAGCCCACTGAGAAGCAAGGGGTGGGGTGTGTGGTGTGGCGTGTGGTGATGGGGGGGAAAATGGCTCATATTCATATGTTACACACTCCTTGGATCCAACAGCCACTAAGGAACCTGGCCCTCTGCGGAACACGTCACTCATGCAGGGGAACCGCAAACTGACAGCGGGCCGCGAGTGTGACGGCTTTTCCGTGTGTGGCTTTCATGACAAGCTGCAAAATATGATTTCTTTTCTTTTCTTTTCTTTTTCTTTTAATTGATCTCCTCAAAACAGAGAGCCCTATTATTCCCCGTCTCTTCTGCGGCTTAATTCATTTTGACAAGGAAACACCGCGGAGCAAATCCCTGACAGCTAAGAGTCCGGGGATTTTTCAAGGGCCTCTCATCAGAGAGGATGATGAAGAACAACATGGGGTCTTCATTATTAAACCGCAACTGGATTGAGCTTTGTTTCCCACTCATCGCTGGCTCAACAAGGACACATGACCCAAACAAATTGCTGACGGGTGGAATTAAGAGTAATCTGATAATTTCCATAGGGGCAAGATCGCAGACTGCCTTGACAGGAGGCTGTTTGGCAAATAGCTGGAAATCGTCTATGGCAGGCACCCAGTATCTCAACTCAGCTCAGAAGGATGGCGTCCACAAAGGCCCTGTCATGTAAAAGCTATGTTAGTGAGGCTGTGGCCAGCATTCACTCTGTGCCATCTAGTACAGACAGGAACCGCTGTTGCAGGGCAGTGCAGCGAGCGTGAATCACCTCAGGGATGGCGCTAGCCTTGTCCCCACATCCCTCAGGTTCGGAGCCAACTCAAACAGGGGGCCCCCTATCCCGCCGGACCTATTTGGCTTCCCCACTGGAGACATTTCTGAAGGGGTGTGGGCACTCATGCTGCAATTAGCTGCTGGCTTGGACATCTCATATATACCCCTACCCCATTTCGCCACAGAATATGTATTATAAATCCCCTCCACAAAAGAAAAGCGCCCCTTTAAAAAAAAAAAAAAAAAAAAAAAAGGACTCTCACACACACGCACTCTCTCTCTTTCTCTCTCCCTCCCTCTCTCTCTCTCTTCCTCTCCCCAACTCTCTCCAGCTCATTCTCCGGCTCCCGTCCACTCCAACATTGAAAACATCCCATTCTTTGTGTTATTTGGCTGCTTTACTTTTTTTCTTTTAATGTCTTAGTTCCAGTGTGCGTGTGTGTATGTGTGTGTGTGTGTGTGTGTGTGCGTGTAAAGAACAAACTTCTGTGCTGAGAGACGCATTAACGGAGGCTGCACCAATTTGGAACATCATGCAAGGAAAATAAGAGGCCGTGAGTTTGTGTTAACGCATGAGAGAAATGTTTCTTTTTTTTGTCTCTCTCTCTCACTCTCTCAGCGAGTTGTTTTGGAGAGGTTGAATAAGTCTGGATGAGACAGCCGAGGATTGTTTTACAATTACTATTCTTACACGGAGCAGGATACTGTGACGCAAGATGATGAAAAGATTAATTGTGTGAAGTAAAAGTGTTACTTGATACATCTGAGCGCGTTTTAATGAATAGTTTTACAGTCACCTATCAGCCTTGCCACCTTAAAAAAAGAAAGACTGTAAATTGATGGAAAACAAATGGGAGGTGTCTGAATGTATTGCATTCAGGGTGCAAAGCAGCCAAACCCTACGAAACCATTCAAATTATATAAAACAGAAAATCCATTTTTCTCACACATAAAATAGCTCAACAGAAATCCAAGCAGCATGGTCTGTTTAACAGCCCACTGAGCTCTTTCCAAGCACTAGCATTGTTCAGCACAGAGCATGCATGTCTTGTATTATGGGTGCTCGTTGAGGGGTTGAACGCCTGCCATAGCGCTATTTATTTTTGCAACTCCCATCTGTACACCACTTCCACACTGACATTCCCCTGAACAACCGCGACCCTTGCAAAACCTTAGGCAACATCACGACACTGATCATGAAACCTGTCGTCATCATTCATCGTGTCATGTGAAAAATATGGAGACGCATAAGAGATGTCTACCCTCCTGTCTGTCTGTAACAATGTTTGTCTGTCTGTCTGTCTGTCGGTTTGTCTGTCTGTCTCTCATGTCTGTCTATGCATCAGACAGGGCTGCCTGCCCGGTCCCACAGGAGAGGACGGAAACCATAATCTGGTAATTGGGAGTGGTTCTGTATGATTAAAAGAACAAGCGGATTGGGAGCAGCCCGGATGGGCCCACACAGCATGGGACACGGGGCTGTCCGACGGGCAGCTGCCTCTGCCAGCAAGCCTGGTTGCAGAACTCAGACCAGACCCCAAGCCTTGGGGAAGCCCCAGGTTACGGTTCCTACCCACAACAAGGCAGCATGTTGGTCTGTGGTCGCAACGACTACAGAAGCTAATCATTATACGCACACAGGGAATGTGGCCCACAGATACATTATGTACATATACATTGCATTTTGTGGATGGAGCTGTCCCATAAGCTTTGTATTTACAATTAACTGACAAGCACCAAAGGGCAGGGTTTGGATGTCACCATAGGTTGGAAATCTCGTACGCCCTAGTTTCAAGATTCAACATTAATGTATTGCTACTGTACACCTCATTATACTGTAGGTGTATAAGGAAAGTAAAAGTATTGTATTTCAGCTCTTCTTGCGGCAACAAATAAATAAAAGTAGTGTATGTAAGTGCTGATGTGTTGTGCTGATGTTGGAAATGGTGTTTGTGTGTGTGTGTGTGTGTGTGTGTGTGTGTGTGTGTGTGTGGAGTGTGGTTTGTCTGTAGCACTGAGAAACAGTTTATTGGCCTTGTTTCAGACTTACCCTTGGTCATTAATCTGAGAAAGTTAGGCAGTATTTACAAGATGATTCCAGAAGCTCCTCAGGTTGTTGGTATCCATATGTTCATATGAAGTAACCTTTTAAACCGAGGAACACATAGGAGGATCAAGACTATATCAGATCTACAAACGAGCAGTTTATGCAATCCTTCACTATCGAAAATGAACTGTTAAATTAACATACCAATATGTTAAATAATATCCCAAAACCACCACCCCAATATCTGCTACATAAATTAAGATTTTAAGTGTGACAGCGTAAATATTGTCTCACAAATCCACAAAATATCAAGCGCTCTATATTCTAGCCTACAGTGGGCATTTAAAGATTCCAACAACCATAAGTCATATTTGATTTGTAATTAAGCCTCTCAAGAATTCTAGTGTTTGTTCCATGTAATTATTTCTCTGCTGTTTACACTGCTTTTCTAATGAAGCCTATCCACTTAACCAAAAATAGCAAACATTTCAATGGGCCTTCGAGCAGAGATTGATATTTTCCTTCAGACCCACAAAACCAATAAAATCTGAGATCCTTGCCATAATAAATAATGATGTTGTAAACACAGCCGTAGGCTTAAAGCAAAGTTTCTCAGTAGAGGAGGAACACAGCTAGGCTACCAGTCTCCTCTGGCTGGTAAGTAGCCTAGTAAATCGCAGAAATGAAATGGAGGGAGTGAGGCTCTCAGACACACCAATAAGGCAACCGGCTTTTTCGGTCATAAACACTCAGATTGTCTACCTTTTCACAGGCTGAAGAAACCTAGAAACTAGCCCGGGGTCTGTATTCTACAACAATTCACGACTGACTTGAATTTAATGACTTGCAGTTCGTACCGTTTTGTTGTTTTAGCGTATCTGAGTGCAGTTGGGATGCTCCCTTGACTGAACTAAAGATAAACCTGTATTTTTGACTATTCGAGGAAATATTTTAGCGCGACACGTTTTGAAGTGAGATGGATAGTTTTGTTTTGCTAATCTTTTTAGCATGCAGCCTACCTTCCATCTGCCACATGTAGATATATCATGAAGCTTTCGAAAAACATATAATGAGACATCTTTGGTAAGTATAGCAAAGCATGTCTTTGCTCATGCACAAGGACGCACGTTCTCGACTTTTAGCAGGTGCAAAAAAATGCACGTGCATTGTGCGACGTTGAGAATTTCTAAACAACCTATTGCTGTTTTTTCTGTTCCATCAAACATGCACCCCTGTTATGAATATGTATTATGTAGGCTATCGAACAATGTTGTCTTGGTTTTATTGTTATAGCCTACATGGTGTCAATTTGAATCGCTATTTCATTAAAAGCGTTTCAAAATAACGTTCTCCAAATTACCCTCTAGCAGGGATATGTTTAATAGCGCAACACAAAACATCTGCCATTTGATTGACTCCCATATCAAATTGACCATAGCAATGAAATGAGGTTGAGCTTTTAAAAACCACCATTTCAGCCTAAAACATGGCCCATTACCAAGTCGCTGTTCATCACTAATGTCAGTCTGCAGACCTCATGGTAGACTTGAGATCACCAGGATTGTGTGCTAATTTAGGATGCACCCACACAGTAGGCTACAGTGCAGTCTATGTACTGTGTAAACATAACATTTTTCAATTTACATTCCAGTATTGTCTAGAAAATAACGTAATCCCTTTTGCTGTGATATCAGCAGATATGTAACCATTACTCTCCTTTGCTGATTCTCTATTGCATACAAAGTATGCTCAGCCAAAAACAATATCTTGGTACTTTATAGGGATCCTATTGTGCCAATATTTATATAAGACCATAGTTATAATTTTCATATAGGCTAAGACATTGCCCAGAGCAGACATACATTAACAAATGTAGCCTACAATACGATTCTTAACTCTATTTTGCATTAACTTAATATGACATTAACTTAATATGACATGATGATATGATAATTTGAATAATAAGGAAATGTATGCACTTCAAGGTCATATTAGTACGTCTCAGTTTCTGGGCCAATGGACTTTCTTTCTCCCAAGACAATGATCACACAAGCAGGTACACTAGCAACAGACACAGACATGATCACTTGGTTACTTCACTTTGCACTGCGTTGTGAGGATACAAATATAAATGCCGTACAAAACCAAATGTGCATTTATTTTTCTCACAAGGCTCTCAGAAAATAAACAGTTTTCAAAAGTCTTTAATTAGCATTTAATGTCAGACCTTTTGCTGGAATTAAGGAGGTACAGGAGTCATTGTGGTGAGCCCTGATTACTTAATAATATGTTGATGAACACGACTATCAATCAAATGCCTTGACAGGCCTTACAATTCAAGAGAAACTGTCCAAAATAAGGCCTGCTGACTCTCTCATTGTGGGAACATGTGTGAGTTTTGGGACGGGGGGGTGGAGGGGTGGGGGGTGGCAGGGAGAGTATCCACAGCACAGGTCAATGATGAGGCTCAAATTGAACAGGGAGAAACAAATCAGAAGGAAAACTGTCAAATGACTGCATGCATTTTATTTACAGGGTTGAGCAAACTTAGGCGGCAATACAAAAACAACAATTGTGAAATTCCAAAAAGTGCCGGAGACTGGGGTAGGATATTGCTTTTTAATCATAGAGAAGGAAGGCGGCTTGCTTGCTTCAGTTGCAACGGCAGAATACACTCTACAAAAATATTTTGGGAACACGAAAGAGCCTGTCACAGTAGAGTGTGCTAGTTAAGTGCATGAGTAATATTTGAATTTTACAGTGATGTTACGTTCATATAAAGAACAGGACATGTCCTATGAAGTTTCTTTTATTTCATTTCATTTTCAAATAATGCATCAAATCAAAAAAAGTGACAGAGAACCACAAATAGGAACATATGTACTGTTGAAAATAAAGATATCCTTGCACTTGGTTCAGCTCAAAATTACTAGAATTACATCAACGTAGACAATTAGTCTCAAGAGAGAATATAAATAAATTGGTTCAGTAGATTCAAACAAACTGTACAGAATATGTGACATTTGCATTGTTAGATTTAATCTCTGATGAAACTCAGATTATGTCATTGTTTGTGCTCTACAGTTTCACTTGTGCAGTTTTGGAAATGAACTGTTATCGTTTTTATTGCAGCTCTGCGTCTCCAGCCTTTTCTGCAGAGACAATACAGCAGCAGTGATTCAACCTGCAGGTACAGGACATTCGCCAAGGTTTTCTAATTTTAGCACTGTTATGACACACACACACACACACACACACATATACACACTCACACACACAATACACAGAGAGCGAGAGAGAGACACACAAAGAGAGAGAGAGAGAAATAGATTTCCCTCCCTGTCTCGCTCTCACTTTCTCTCCCTCTTCTGACTTTAGCAGACCATGGCGCTCCTTCCCTTCCTTGCGTGACTCTGTAACGTAAACACACTCAGAGGAGTGACTCATCACTATTTATCCGATCAATCACTAGATATAAACACGTGCTGGAGGTCAAAGGTCAGTGCCCTGGAGGGCGATCTGACAAAGTGCTCACCGTGTGGCACAACGCAAAGCTGCACGTACCCCTTGTTCTCGTTCACGTTCGTCCAGACACCCATGATCTCTGCCGAGAACAGAAACTGTCATTTCAGGTGACGAGCCATATAGATCGGCGTGAGACCACTCTCTTCTCCCTACAAGTAAAAGGGGAATAAGAAGAGAAGGGGGAAAAAAACAGACATTTTGAGACGAATGATCGCTCTCTCTCCAGCCCTGCAGAAATGGAAAGAATGCAAACCTGATGAGCTGCTTGTATCTCTTTTCTGATGGAGCTCTCCCCCCCTGTTTTTGTAATGAGCGAGTGAAAACCTATTCTGATGCGGTGCGGTGCTTTTGGACATGACGGCACAGCGTAAATGAGCTTTATCCTGTTTCATGTAGTGGTGAGTTGATTTACGAGTAGTGAAAAGCCTGTTTGGTTATGCATGCCAAGTTGCCTTTTCTAGCAATTGCCACTTTTTTGGTCGGCGTGTTTGAATATCTATTGTACAGAATGTCTAATAACGTGTACGGTTGACTGAGTGCGCGTGCGTATGTTTGTGTGAGACTGTGTATGGTGCAGGCGAGTGTGTGTGTGCGTGCGTGCGTGCGTGCGTGCGTGCGTGCGTGCGTGCGTGCGTGCGTGCATGCGCGCGCATCTGTGTGTATGAGAGTGTCTTTGTGTACGTAAAAGTATTTTCTGAGAAAGTCATGATCAGCACATTGTCCTATTTTACAGCCCTCGTTTCACAAGAGGTGCTGGTGCTGAATAGAGGTGGGGGGGTTGTGTGGCTGGGTTGGGGTAGGGGGTGGGGGGTGGGTAGGCTACTTCCCTTTTGGACCAGATCTGAAGAAGGGCCAAACATAATCCTGCATCAATCTTAGCGCTGTCACGAAGCACTCTCCAGCCTTTTCCAGTGCCATTGTTATAGAGCAGGCCAACGGAAAGAGGTCTGGAGCAGGTGGAAATAAAAAGCCCTTTGACGGTTTTGGGCGTAAGATTCCCTGTGTGCTCCTTATGACATTTACACAAACCCCAGGGAGCGAGCCTTTGGCAGTCGACACACAACGTCTGGATACACACGCTAGCTGTCTTGCTTGTTGGCCGGCGTGTCTGTCTGTTTCATCCTCGGAGCACGCTCAGTGACCGCCGCTCCACCACTGTATTCCTCCCCCTTTTTCATTATACTGTCATTACGACTGGCATCAGGCGTAGACGTAGCAACGAGCAGAAGACTAAATAAATGTATGAGCTTTGGTCAGTAATTCGGTTTCATCTACCCAGCAGCTTTAGAAATCTCTAAAGAAAGTCCTTGAGAAGTATTATTCAGTGTTAGATGTAGGAGTTTTTTTTTTTTATTTAAGCTAGTGAACGAACATTTGTGTTTTTGTTTTGTAGCATCTATGGTTCTTTGTTATGAGTATAATTCTTTGTCTAGGAGCGGCCATCTCTTGTAGAGTTACCCATACTTTCAAATTCAGCTGGTGTGCATTCTTCTTGCTCTGGAGCAATTAACAATTTAGGGGGCTTCTGCTGTGCTCCCCTCGCTCTCCTCTCCTCTCCAATTGAGATCACAAACTGTGCCTTGGCGGGCTGCTCGTCACATGATGCCAGTTCGGTCTGATGCATCACTGGGACCCCCCTCTGCGCAGGAAATGCTCACAGCCCTTTTTCCCACCCTGGCCTTCCGCTGTGGGGAGAAGGCATTATGGGGCCGAATCACGTTACGTTTCCGAAACATTCTTAAAGCCGACCACTAGCTTGGCTATCGGTTCCCACAGACAATGAGGATATGCCCCGGGTTCAAAGTTACACGAGCGTAGATTGTACAAGCATAATAATGTAAGCTGCCAAGCCTTGTTTGTAAGAGAACAGAGATGGGGTAAACTTCAGAGAGGAAATCACCACACAACCCCCCCCCCCCCACACACACACACACACACACACACAATCACACACACACACACACACACACACACACACAACCATCACGACCACCACCACCCCATCCTGACTTTTACTCCACCCCCCCACCCCTTCTGGCTACCTGCCCCCACACTCAGTTGAGGTTTTTGAGAAGGTGCCTCCTCAGTGTGGTTCAAAAATAGTTGAGGGCTGTCTCAGAGGAAAACCTTAAGAGACTGAAGAACAACACATTGCACAACGACATCGTCTATTGTTGTGCGCTGTTTGGGAATTCTTAATTGCTTTTTCCGAATAGCCTCCCCACAGGAAAATCCCCCTTTAAAGTGTGGTGGTGGAGTGGGAAAGGTGGCGGGGGGGAGTAGCCGCGAGGCCATGTAAATACAGTACGGATGCAAACGCTGACTCTCTCGTGCGCTCTCTTTAAATTCAAATCACTGTATATCAAAAGATTAAACCTGCAACAGACGCCACCACACCAACCCATGCTCTACTCTCTCATGTTCAGCCTGAGTGGATGTCTACTGTGTGATGTCTCTCCACTGATGTATAATGGGCTGACATGGACAGACTCTGGTTAATTGTGTGTGTGTGTGTGTGTGTGTGTGTGTGTGTGAGGGGGGGGGGGGGGGGGTCTAGGGGGTGGCAGAGCAAAAGAACACAAACACGAACTTCACAGTGGGTTCCTTTCAGCCACCCTCCCACAGGCATGTGTGTAGATCTGTGGATCTGAGAGGCCGGACTGGATTGTAGGAAGCACAGAGCAGTGCGTGAGAGAGGGAAAATGGCAATTTTATAGTGGTTTCTCTGGCATTTCGCCCCCAAGGAGAAAGAGAATCTTTTGCGATCCATAGCTCTCAATTATCATTAGTCTGTGAGGAATTCTAACAGGAGGCAGGAGGTAGGCAGAATGGGGAACTGATGGAGGTACTTCATTGGATCCCTTTGATAAGAAGATCAGCCTTCCTGTAAACCCTGTAACTTTATATAGACTACACAGTTCAGACAGTTCAGGGGAAATAAGGGTTTGATGATACTGAAAAGATTTAGGTCTATTGAAATACATACAATTAAGTATGAATGAGAGATAAAGACCTAAAGAACAATGCTGAAATCATGTCAAGCTAATTTGCAATGACCATTTTGTTTTCAGTGATGCCAATTATAATTGGTAAAACGAATTGATCATGAACCTGATAACTTTACAACTTCATTATCATTCACAGTTACATCATTCACAGTTACATCAATCCGCACGTGGCACTGGCTTTTTATATTAATGTAATGCTTGGTGACACACTTACACATGACATTTCCTGAATAACTTAGTTGTTTGCCTAAGTGAAATTGTAACTTAAACTGCATAAAATAATGCAATTAGTATCCTAAAGGAATTGCACATGACTGCAGATCACCATCACAGCCCTTTCCATTATCATCCTCTGACCCTTTGCGCATATTCTCATCAGCGTGCATGTGGTATACTGGCGAGGCTTTTTGTATCCTAGAAGTGCTAAACGGAAAAGGACTTTATAATCCTAAAGCAAAACGAACGTGTTGTGGTCAGACCGTCATCAGGGAGACATATTTACGCTTCCCAATGTATTCTGGTTCCTCCAGTTTAAAGAAGAAAAATGAAATATGAAACCGTATCTCAATCGCTCGTTTCATCCGTCGGGATGTGTTTTGTTTACTTGTTTTCTTTTCGGTATGCTCTAGAATGCTGTCATTTTGAGTTGAAATAAAACTCTTGGGCTTGGGCTTGGGCTTGCAGAGGAATTTCACATAGGCCACACTCAACCAGTTTCAGTTTATTGCCACGAATTCAAGTCCTGCCAACTTTTCATGGCTGCTGCCCTTCACTCGTGTCAAGTTTTGATGCGGCTTTGTAAAAGTACCTCATTTGATCCAAAGAACAATGAAATTGTTGCATTTGTTTAATTTATTTTTAATTGGTTTCTTGTAGAGCTAACAACGTTTGAGGCTTTAATGAAGAAAACTATGTTTATTTTTAAACGTGCGTGCCTTAACAATAAAGGCCTTTGCCGCGCTTCATCTCTCTATGATTTTCATTTGACAATGCCTCAGGGATGACTTGGTGATGCTTGAGATCTAGGGAGAAATTGGCACTTGCCTGACTTGAGACCACGAGACCACTAAAGAGTGTATCAAAGGCAAAGAAATAAGTGCAAATATTGTACAATATCGGGAAACTGATTAATTTAAAAATAGGCTATACAAATAGGCTATGCAGATTTGGGTCGTGTGTTTGTGTAATGTTAACACATTTGAGTGTCACGTATTATTTCTTATAATAATAGTAGCCTATTTGGTTTTAATTTAGTTTAACGTTGTGTGTTGTGCTCAATTTCCATAATGCTGTTATAAAATATGCCGGTATTGTTCTTGCTGAGCAATTATTGGCAATGTAGGTAGGCTAAAGTACGCATCATTATTGAGCTCAGGCGCAATCAAACGAGGCTTATGCGCTCAAACAAAATGAGCAATAATAAAGAATTTAGGTTGTCTTAAGTATTTCCGAAACAGGTTTACCCTGTAAGTTAATTTGCACGAGTTGAAATCACAACCCAAACAGAAATACTTTGATTTAGAGACAGCTACCTTTGATATAGTAAACATGGGCCTACCGGAGAATTCCACCGTGGCAGTCAGGTATACGCGTTGGTCGAAAGGAAGTAGACATCAAAATATTTGCCTTAGAGAGCGTATTTGATGATGAGAGTTCTGGGTAATCTGGCCAGAGATGCAGAGGTCTGGACACAAGTATCAAGAGACAGAGTATACAGGACAGAGGTCATCGTTGCTCTCAAGGAGGCTTCGTGCTTGTTTTGGGGTAAGATTCAAATGATCAATGACCATGTCACCCACTTAGGACCACCATGAAGCCCCTTCAAGTCCCTTATTATTTTGTGTTTCCCGCGAGCCAGCAAGCAGATTTGCCTTTCAGTCAAGTTCTGTTTCTGACGTGAGTGAAGATCTGAAACGAGGATAACAAACCGTCCGGTGTAAGTGGGTTGGGGGTTCATTGCAAATAGGCTGAAATGTCGCGACTCCTTTATTGGTGACGTAATTGAATACACTAATTAAATATTTTGTCCATGTGCAGGAATTATAAAAAGTATAATATTTTGGGGTACAGAGATATATTCTCAATGGGTTTAGCCTTAAACCCATAGACCATATCTTAATATAGCCTATGTATTTAGTTCGCTGCTGTAAATATAACCATGCTACAAGTGGAAATCTCAGATGCTTAGCCTATTCAAGTCACGCATCTCTTGTCCTAGAAATTCAAGCATATATTCATTTAAATATAGGCCGAAATTGGACATTCTGTTTCAGACATTTCCGTAAATTATAATTTTCGCATTTTGTAGGCTATTTCAGCGATAAGCATAGCCTATTGACCTGAGTATTTGAGAACGTTGATATGATGTGACCGTATGGGGAATTGGTTGTGGAACACATACGAAGTGAACCATTATACTGATATGTTGCAAATAAATCAGATGAATATCTGTAAACATATAGAGGGTAGTCCTGCCCAGATACCTCGTCCAACCTAACCCTATCCAATATTCACCTGCTTCATAGGCTAGCCCACACCATCCTATCCTCAACCACTAAGAGATGCTGTGTGGGGACCAATGACATGGAGCTATCTCGTTCGCTCGTGCAGTAAACGACAAGAGCTGTTTTCAAGGCAACTGTAGACATGTTATGTGATGTGATGTGATGTGATGTGATGTGAACATGGTCAATATTAGTTGCTTTGAAAAAAGGTCGATCGATTTACCCACTTGACCCTTTCTCTGTTGCTTTAGTGACTTGGTACAGTTAAGTACTTGTCCCGTCACGGTCATAAGATGCAAGCAGTCTGCCTTCCCGCCTCTTAGTCTTTACCACACCAAATCACCAGGGTGCAATGGCAAATTCTCGCCAAGGAAATTAAAAAGTCGTACAGTGCGATTTTAGCGCCGCTGATTACAAGAAAGGGTGGGGCCCCCATCTTCTACAGTTCAAATCAATCCCGCGGCCCAATGAGCGCAATCAGCCCTCTGTGTAATCCCATCCTTTTTCATTCACATAAACAGCACTTGAACAAAAATATACACGGCCACCTACTGAGTAAGTGAAAGTGATGTGAGTGTGCTGTAGTGTGTGTGTGTGTGTGTGTGTGTGTGTGTGTGTGTGTGTGTGTGTGTGTGTGTGTGTGTGTATGCGCGTGTGCGTGTGTGTGTGTGTGTGTGTGCGCGCGCGCGCTCGCGCGCGTTGCACAGAGAATGCAATAGGATTTACCTCATATCAAAAAGATAATGATGTCTGCTATGAGGCGCATGGTAGGCTTGCACAAACCCTCAGATATCATTTGAAATCACCTGAGACTCATTGAGCAGCTAATTAAACGTTTCTCAGTGGCCATCCTTCTGTAGGCTACATCATAACTGAGATAATAGCTACTCAATCAGTTCGCTTACCTTGCTCATTTTAGCAAATGACGCAGTGACACAATACTTGTGTAGCCTATGAAAAACTGCGTTAAGAATCCAAACGCAACACTGCATCTTTATCCACCTCCTTCAAATATGCATAGTGGTGTGAAAGGTGTTTCAGATAATGTCAAGAAATAGCCTATTCACCACCATGTCCATCAAGAGAATATTTGGGTAAACTCTTTTACACATAATAGGCCCTACAGGTGTTAAAGAAAACTTGAGTGACAGTGGTTCAGCTAACAATCTAGAAATATATCGTTCACATTTTATTACAAGTAACGCAGTCTACATATGAATCACATTGTAAAGGTAATTTATCACCAAAAATATGGAAATTATTTGGCTATGTGAAGCTTTACCACTGTATTGCTAGCAGTTCTCTCAATCAGTGAACATCAACAAAGTCTTTCTTCCTTTCTTTCTTTCTTTCTTTCTTTCTTTCTTTCTTTCTTTCATATACAGGGTCATGCAGGTGTTTCTTCACTATTATATTCATATGAACCAATATGCAATCATATTCATATGAACTAATGCAAGCTAACTGATCAATCACAGCCAAAGATAATGTGAAAGTAATGATACTAATACTAATAATTATAGCAATGATAAAAATAATAATGTGTTACGATAGGCCTAGCATGTAAGTTTCCGAATTAATCATATGGTTTTAAAATACGTACACTGTTCTTAAGGGGGGCTGTCCAAATTAAATTAACTGATCAAAAGAAACACATTAATAGATATACTTTAAAATATCGTTTTCCTTTAAAAAAAAAAAAAACGTAAAACACATTCGTTTTATATTTTTCCAGAATAAGTCTTCAAATGCTACATTCAGCTGACCGGTTGGACCTAAAAATGGAGGGCGGCAAAGATGGATCGTAGTTTTCTATCATCTAGCCTACCTTGATTTGGAATTCCTTGTCTGTATATCAGATAGTCAGATAATCTACATTTTCGTATTTATCTCGATTTGGAATTCCAATTATTTTCCAATTATTCCAATTATTAATTATTTTAAAACCCCAGTACAATAAATAGGCTAGTGTTTCTTCAGGTTAGTACCTGGTCTGTCCCATCCATTTGAGTAGCTCTTGATATAGTAACAGAGCCAGGGCATCAAGCTGCCAAACACCACAAGTTGCTCAACTAGCCTACACTTGAGAATTATGGATAGCCACATTGTTTATAAGTGATTTGTCGGTTAAAATAGGCTAGAGATGTGTGTGACAACATCTGCTTAGAAATGCATATACAGGCTATTGATGAAATAGGGGTTCAAAACGGGGTTTAAAACGGGGTTCAATATGAGGCGTTCAATATTGAATGACTTGCGATATGGTAAATTAAAACGCTCAAACTAAAACTATATCACCTGTAAGGCTATCAGGAGGAAAGACTAGGCTATATCCGTGTGCGTTTATTTCTAACTAAGACATTCCAAAAGCTCGTGAACCCATCTTGCCAAAACGGCAATTATTTCATATATCAATCGAGCAAAATGAACATTTTAGTGACGCTGTTGCGCCAGCGATGAGGAATTGTTCTACCTAAGTGACTGTGCATTCCAGAGGATGCAATGCTGTCAAATATTTCACTGGCAGACGTCATGGAAAATGAGCGCGCATTCAAGAAGTGAGTGGAAGCCGGGAAGGATTTCGGAGAGTGGTTTAAAAATGGCTGTGTTATGGGGGACCAAAAAAGAGCTTGAAATTTCCTAATTTAATGGACTCTTCATGAGACCTTTAAAAATAATCAATTCACGCAAAGAACAAATTGTGATTTCAACTAAGCTAATATAGGCTGAATTTGCCTACATTGTAAATTATAAATTGATTCAATTAATTACAATGGGCCTATAGTAATACAAGTGCTATCATCACATTTAGAACTGCTATCAATAGATTAAAACCAATAATCGCAGTGGGTCGATGCAATTATTAAACATGCTTGTTTTCTTTTTTAAAATTGCATAACTCTATCTGCAGATACCAATCCATTCAGAGGTTGTAGTTTTGATGTTCTGTGGACACACTTTTTCAGTGTCGTTAAATAGCATGCCAATCATGGTTGCTGGGTGATCTATAATTCATGGCGCATGCACACTCTGCCACAAGTTTAAGTAAACACTGAAGCATCCCTTATCTATAAACTACAGCCAGGTTGTAGAGGGCATGTCCTGGAGAGTGGAGGGGTGGGAAGAGTGTGAAAGGCACTGGTTTTGGGGAACGGGTCGAAACAAGGGGTGCTCTCGGAATGAAGTCATCAGCGTAATTAAATGCAGGGAGAGAGAAAAGACGGGCGCGCGCCTAGTTCTTTGGCGCGCTGGGTGGTCCATGTCTCTGATAAATGCATGGGCCCCATTCCAAGCGGGCGCTCCTTGTAGAGCGGTTAAAACAATACTTCTAGCCATATACATTCCTCACTTGGGTTTCAAACCTGGCCACCCCATCAAATATCTCCCTTGCACCCAAACTGCACGTTGGTCATGAGGATTTGTATGTTATGGTCACCAGGGGCACGCACGCTCTGACTTTATACATGTTTTGCAGTAGGCTACAACGCAAAGTAACTCAATAGTGTTAGGCTATATATGACAATAACGTTCATGCATTGTTCTTGGCATACATGTGATATTTTGAGCAGGCTACTATAAAGAGGTACCCTCACATAAATGGTTTGTCTCTCTAACATGGGTTATTAAAAAGTCACGGATCATTTATTTATTTATCTATTTATTTATTTTTTAAAAAATGTGGGTCTGATAGCCTAGTTACATTTAATGGCAGTGTAAGATAATTAATGCAACTACAATAAGGCAGTGTCAATAGTTGCACCTTTAAGGCAGTGTCAACTAACACGTTTCAATGGCATCAGGAGTGAAAGTTGTGCACAGTGCACACTGGCATTTGCTAACTGTTTGTAGTTTACATGCTTGAACTAAATGTACAGAGCTGTGTGTGTAAAAGTGCATATTAAATCCGACTGCTTCGAAAGGCCTGAAGTTGGCAGAAACCAAAACAGCAGCCAGAATATCTTATTTCAGGGACCCGCGAGCCACCCGGAGTGAACCTGCAGGGCCGTCCGTCTGCGAGGGGGCGAAGACTGAGAAATCTCGAGCTCTCTCGGGATCAATGAATACCACTACTGCTTTCAACAGCTGAAGGCAAAATAGCAGAAGTTCTCTGCCACGCACAGACGGCGGAAAATGTATATTTAGGCTTGCGCAAATTTGGCTTGAAATGGTTTTGTTATAGCACAGTCACGAACATATTTTTTAGTATTTTAAATCCCTGTTAGTGGATAGAACAGTCGATCTTTCCCGGTTTATTTTACTGCAAAGAAAATAACGTGAAAAGACGTCGATTTGAAAACAAATAACATATGGTGCTGGATTTAAATAATCTGGAGCAGCTCGTTACTTATATGACCACGAAGTCAAATTGTATCTTATAGTACACACTCAGTATCCTACACAGCATCAGTGTATGTCACAAACTAGAGCTAATCAAAAACGCTAGGCTACAGGTCCACTTTGTCGTCGTTTATAGTTGACATGATTCTAATTACTTGCCTTGAACTTGCGAATAACGGGGTTCATCTTGAAGGTTTGCAGGGCGCTGTTCAGAAGGCTCCATCCGAGTTTCTAGGTTCATAGCTCGGCCATACTAAGGGTGTCTCTCCTTCTCTCGCAGCTAAAATATTATCTTCTTTCTCCTTTTCTGTATTCATGTTTAAAAACAGTATCCAAATGCTGCGCCGAGTGCTCTCACAAACGGGCACAATGTATCATCAGCGTATTAGCTGATCTAGCTGGACTTTTTGCTTGATTTTTTATTTAAAGAAGGCCAGGGAAAATGTTTACATTTTGCAGTATAAACATCCTGCCCATGTTCCTGTCTATCTTAAAAAGAAATCAGCATCGTGGTTTTTTGAATGGGTACCGCTTTTCCTTTCCAACAAACTTTTTGAATAGAATAGAATTGTACATTTATTCCTGAATTTTTAAATCGGCCCAACTAGAAAAGCTGTTCAGATATTCCAAAATGCCAGGCGACACCCACTAGGCTACTTAATGTTTGGGGAACACAAATGCAAAACAGGAATATTTTTGGTGCAAAAAAGAAACAAATATTGCTAATGAATAAAGCCTATACTATAAATTGGAATTACTACCCTAGGTTTATGAGCATACAGATGCTAACTAGCAATCGTGTAGCCTAACCTGGAACTACCAAAAATATTGGAGGTATATACATATTAGTATAATTATTGTGTACATGTTTGAATACATTCAAATGTAAAAAGTAAGCAGTCTTTCTATAATAAAATATTCTTCACTTGGCAACGCACTGGACTCTACAGGTTAGAAATTAGAAAAAAACAATCATACGGAGAGTTAAGGCGGGCAGATGTTCCGGGAGCCCACCCCAGCGGAGTGGGAGGGGACTGGGCGGGCCTCTAGGCTCCTCTGACGTTCGGACGGTCAAGAGCTTTGGAAGGCACTGATGGCAACAGATAAGTAAAAGGCGATCTCCTAAGGAAAGACGAGAAGAGTGCGACAGAACTTGAAAGAAGTTCCCTCCTGTCCCTTGCTTTTTGAGGACGCTACTATCAGAGGAATTCGGGACACCAGTTGCGGGGTACACGTAATTACGCACGAGATAAAAACCATTTTGTCCACGCATTACGGCTACAACTTCATAAGCTGTCGACTATTTTGTTTCTATTCGCCAAAAAGGTCAGTACAAGAGTTTGAAAAAGACTACCTATTAAGTAATTGTTATTCGTTTTAACGTGGAGATTTTGACTGAAGACTGAACTCCTAAAACCAAATGACGGCCGAGGTCCAGCAGCCCTCAGTGCAGACTCCTGCCCAAAGCAGTCCGATGTCTGCTCCGGAAAAGCCGCACAGTCAGACGTCAGTGATGGAGACGGCCTCCTCTACAACCAAAACCAAGAAGACAAACGCTGGTATTCGTCGCCCAGAGAAGCCGCCGTATTCTTACATAGCCCTGATCGTCATGGCCATCCAGAGTTCCCCTACAAAACGTCTGACTTTGAGTGAGATTTACCAGTTTCTTCAGAGCCGCTTTCCTTTTTTCAGGGGCTCCTATCAAGGATGGAAGAACTCCGTGCGTCACAACTTGTCCCTGAACGAGTGCTTTATTAAATTGCCAAAGGGTCTTGGTCGACCAGGGAAGGGCCATTACTGGACTATCGATCCGGCCAGTGAGTTCATGTTCGAGGAGGGATCTTTCCGCAGAAGACCAAGGGGTTTCAGGCGTAAGTGTCAAGCGTTGAAGCCGTCAATGTATAGCATGATGAACGGACTTGGATTCAACCATCTACCAGAGTCGTATAACTTCCAAGGGAGCGGGGGAGGACTGTCTTGTCCTCCAAACAGTTTATCTTTAGAGAGTGGAATTGGAATGATGAATGGACATTTGGCGGGCAACATGGACGGAATGGGGTTGGCAGGGCATTCGATGTCACATTTGTCGGCCAACGGTGGACATTCCTACATGGGAAGTTGCACGGGGTCCACGGGGAACGAGTACCCACACCACGACAATTCTGCTTCTCCCCTGCTGACCAGTGGAGGAGTCATGGAGCCTCATCCGGTCTACTCAAGCACGCCATCCGCATGGGCTCCTGCGCCCTCGTCCTCGCTGAATAACGGGGCCTCTTACATCAAGCAGCAGCCACTGTCTCCATGCAACCCCGGTGCGAATCCACTGCAGCCAAGCTTGCCAACGCATTCTCTTGACCAGTCATATCTGCACCAGAACGGACACGGCACAACCGACTTACAAGGTAATGTCACTTAATCAGGTCACACAGCTTTTCCTATATCAGATTTAAACCAAATGAGTATTTTGAGTTGTTAAATGAGTCCGTATTAAATCACAGACATTGTCATGAATATATCCGGCTAAATCAGTCTAATTTCGATCAAAATCTGCTCAACTAAAATAATCATATAGTCACGTTTAATCCATGATAAATTGAGTATACGTTCTGAAATAATCAGAGCGCGTTTTGTCTCTTTGAGGCTGTGTTTTATACGAGGGTAGTCTATCAGTAATGATTAAGGCCCTCCACAATATAAGGCTACACTGGGTCATATAAACCGGCTTATAACCCTGTTGAGGGCGAATGGATGAAACTTTAAACCTGACTATGGTCTCTAAATACATTCTTGACGGGGTCATCGAAGACAGGCCCAGGGCATCTCAGTAGGGACACGTGTTTAGGACGGTGCCAATCCAGAGTCTATGATAACATGCGCGAGCAGAGCCAGTCTGATTGCCCTGCGGCATATAGTCCTCAGGGACTCGCGTGCAAGCAGTCGACTGTCAATTACAGACTCTACCACCCTCAAACCCACTTTCCAGGCCTGTTAGCCCTCCTCCCTGTAAAGACACAGATGACAACCGAGAGTGCTTACAAGACGTTGATAAAATAAATACGTTTAAAGGGCCTTTATGTAAGCAGTTGCGTAATTATTTAACTAGTGAAAAACTGGCTTTTTTGCTAATATAATTATTTGAACCTGAAGTCCCTTGATGTTTCTAAAGGGACACACATTATCCGCACATATTTTATTCTTGCTTTTTATTTATTTATATTACATAATTATTATTATTAGTATAAATATGTATATTATTATTATAGTCATTATTATTGTTATTTACTATAATGGTGATGTTTTTGGTTAACTGTAACTGTGCTCGTATTAGGCCTGTTATACTTAACTAAACTAGGAATATCAGAGCAGTTTGATTTGGTTTAATGTAGCAATCGTGCTGACTTCCAATATTATGGTAGGCTATGACACATGTCTCATTCATATCCATGCCTTATTGGATATAAACTCAGTACGTAAGGGCGGTTCTTCAGTCTTACTTTTCAGGCTTAAAACATTTTGTTTCTACTTTTCAAGATTGAGCCTTCTGAGTCCTTTCAGTTACACATGGCAGCCACATTTTGTTCCTAAGGTTTATGAAGGCGTGTAAAATATACCAATTTTCCTCCTTGTCTTACAGGTATCCCTCGGTATCATTCCCAGTCTCCAAGCATGTGCGACAGGAAGGAATTCGTCTTCTCCTTCAATGCGATGACGTCGTCAACGATGCATTCACCGAGCAGCGGGTCTTATTATCATCATGCACAACAAGTCGCGTATCAGGACATCAAGCCGTGCGTGATGTGAAGGCAGTATCTTGAATTAAAAGACAAGACTGACTAAGAGCCACTAAACCTAGTATGCAGCTGTAGGGGAGCAAGGGAATCGCTCAGTCGCAGCCCCATACCAACGTGGCCTAGAGCAGAGATGGCTTTTCATGACTGCGAAGATTACCAAGAAGCAAACTCCAGTCACTGGTGTCAGTGAACAGTGGATCCAGTCGCAGAACCACGACTTCAGTGACCGTTATTGCGGTGGGAAATAACCAGAAAGGTGCATTGACTTGATTTCAATTTCCCGAGTTGCCAGCGTAGGCCTACCACTACCAAAGGTAACGCCGCAAACAGCCTCCATAATTCCAATGCATCTCAACCCCTGCAGCCGCTCGGTACTATAATTCTGCTGGCGGATAACTACCACTTGACAATTTGTATTTTTCTTCCAACTCATTTGTATTTTTAGACAAAAATGATTCTCTATTATACTTTTCACTCGGGTTTTTAATGGCAACACTATTTTATGACTTCATCTGACTTTATTTTTAATCAGAAATGAAATTGAGGGGAAATGAAGGCACTTTTAAATACCAAAGCGCAACTCATTTTATTTATTCTGTGCATATTTTAATTGTAAAAAATATCGCCACATATTGAACGCTTTATTGGCAATATTTGCCCAGAGGATTTTTTTTACTGAGGTTCAATAGATAATGGAGAATAAATGTAAGCACTGTTAGTTATTCGTCTTTATTTTGGTGTATATATACATACTGACACCCGTCTTACTTTTCCCAGCACTATAAATTGTACATGATGTAATATCGTTGAGTGGACTTTTTGTCTACTTTCATTGCTTTAGATTAGGCTAGTATGTATTTTAACTACTCACGATTTGTATAGAATTAAACGTATCGGCATGAAGTTTGTTCAACTGTTGAAAACGTCTATAAAATTGTTTTCCCTTTCAAATGAAGTGTCATGGTTTTCAATTATGGATGTATTTCACATTATGTAACCATACTAGGCAACCCATTATTTCTTAAAATCCAAGCGTAGAAAAAGTGACTGGTTTTGACAACCATGTAATTCTTCTATGGATAGGTAACACTTGATGAATAGCCTATCAAAACTCCTGCGGATACGTAACCAAAGCAATTGCAAGCATTCTTCCCCGGGTTTTGACATTTTGCTAAAAAAAATAGAATAAGCACGTTTTCAAATATTAACACTGTATCAGAGAGCTCTGCAAGCTTATAATTTTGCGAAATGCATTGGTTTTTGGTTCATTTGACTGTCTAGAATGGAAAATCTGTCTTAGAGAGAATGTGTTAAAATGGGATGCTACATGACGCTAAAATAGGCCTATTATGCATGGTAGGCTATTTAATCTCGCAGGATAGACTCACGACCAGATCGTATGACCACAGTTCCCCAATCCAGTCCTACCTCTCACATAGGCCAAAACAGACATGGCATATAATGTTGTGATGAATAGACAACCTTGTTCTGTTGGTGGAACAGGCCGTGGGCCTTTTATTTCAATTAAAGTCGCATATGACCTGCAGGTAGTGGTTAACACACTATGTACAGATTTGAGATGTGGGTGCATTTATGTGTGTGCGCAGCGCTGCCTTGTGTAGGAGATAATTTAAGGCTATAGTAACTCGTGTGCGTAACAGCAAGTAGGCATTGCGGCCTTTAAGATGAAGTTTGAGCACGAGCCGTCATGTTTAATGTCAGAATAGCCTTGGTTATGATAGTAAAATTAAATCTAAGAAATCAATACACGTGGTGGTCATGCAATTCATATTAAGTCAGCCCTTTAGATGTCAAAGGAACATACCCAAACTAGGTTCATTTGAGAATGTTAATTTCGAGCAAAGGCATTGTCGTGTAGCATTAGCGGCACCTATTGGCAAGATGTCGCTGGTTAGTGTAGGCCCGGATACCTTTACTAAGTATCTACATGTTATAAGTAAGATAAGCAGAACATCTAAAATTCAAAATGCCATGTTTGACTAAGTTGCTGCAGACGCGAAATGGGCCGACGCAGCCTGGCTGAGAAATATGTGATGGAGCCTAAGTGTTGTTTGTGGCCTATGTTTTTGGTTGTTGTTTTCTTGTAAGTCTTATGTAACTCAGAACTGCAATTGCATTAGATGTTTTACACTCACATTTAACAGACCCAGTTAAGCCAGTACACTTGGTTTGTTCTGTGTATTATTTGTTTAGTTCAAGACCGCTCTTTATAAACCTTTGGTTTATGAGCCCGACTTTTGCGTATGCTATTCGGCCTACTTTAAACTTAGCTCCTTGTTTTCTAACTGTTTAATTGCGGACGAACAATGTCAATAAAGATTAATTTAATGTGAACGTGCCTGATTAAGCAATGAATTTTCTCTCTGCTATATACCCATCTAAATGTGTTGAGCTTAAAGTGGTTTCCCAAACATCTCCACATTGCTTGATTCAATTATCCCAATAACCCACCAGTTTCATCTAGGTATGAGAGTAACTAAATTAGGCTACTTAACTACAAAAGGCTCATCAGAAATATTGAAAATCTGTCCCCATCAAATAAAACTAATGTTAAGATATTGATGATCACAGATCCGGTTTATCAAGCGGAGGGTTCCTAAAAGAGGACTGCAGTCATGAAATGTTTCATTTGTTATGATCCAAAACATCATTCATTCAATAGAATTGCATTTATCTATATTCTCTTATACCTCACATGGCTTCATGGTTTTAGTTCAATCAAACACACAACTCATCATGTATAGTATTCATCAACAGGTTAAATAGTGGCTTTAGACATGTTTCTGATAGTCAAACAGGCCTATATACAGAAATTAGGACTGCTGTTGAGTAAGCGCCTGGTAGCTTCTCCACATTGGTCCTCTGCTTGTCTTCTAGCCTATATTACTGCCTTATCTTGACTAGTGACCAAGCGCTGAACCCAGAGAAATTCTCCTTGTATGAGCAGGGGGGTGCAGCAAGTCCACATTTCTCTGTGGAGCTGGGACCACACATTAGCCTGCTGATGACGTTAGCCAGAGCGGAGCGTTTTGGCCCGGACAAGGAGTTAAATTCTTGTTACCGGCCCACAGCTGTTAGCCAGGGCGGGTGACAGAACCATAAAAAAAAAAAAAAAAGACCTGCGCCTGTACTGGCCTGGCTGGAGACGCGGAGAGGCATGCTGATCTTGTACATCTGCCTCAAAATGAAAAGAAGAGGCTTTGGAAGCAGCCGAGCACGCTGTATACTTATATGTTCATGCAGTAGCCATTTGCTGCCTACACATTCCCGTGTCTCTCTTTAAAACTGTGTGTAGGCTCTCAAAACTTCACAGAACATGTAACAAAAGAGAAACCACATGTGGAATACAGTAAAGCATACATGATTGAGAAAAAAAACAACAACAAAAACATAAGACCTACATTTTGTCAAAAAATCCAACAAGTAATAGTAATAAACTTGTAAACGATGGAGGTGGGCATACAGGGAGGATACTGTGGGCTGCATGTGTATAGCTAAATGTTATGATCCAAAATTAACAAGAAAGAGAAAAAAAACATGTCACAGTGAAATGTTAGAAGAGTTATTTCTTGGACAATATAGGATAAGTTGATTTTGTGATCCTGCTTACGACCAACAACCACTGCACGGACAAGCGTTTGCGAATCTGTGCTCAGGGGTCATCTTATCTGAAGCCTTAGCATACCAAACCCAAGCCAGACTAATTGGACTTGTCAAGCCTCCCGATATGCTTCCCCTGCGTATGAATTGAGGAACTCCAACAGTGGAACAAAGTGAGAAGACCTTCACTTCATAAAATAGCCATGCTGGCTTGAAAAGGCCAAAGGCAACTAATTAAATTTGCAAACAAAGGGGCCAACACACAATTCGTCTTGTTTGGCTGCTTGTGGATTTCCTTTCTCATTAGACTACAGCTGTGGAATAAAAACACAGCAATCCAGTCCTTCAATAGTTTCATTTGACATTTATATGTTTTATCCAACCCCAAGTATATTTTTGAATGAGGAGAACTCTGTCAGTCAACTTTCATTTGAGGTTTAGGTTTGAGAATATATTGCCAGAAGTGTAACAACTTGAAGTAAAATTTATTTTCATATGTAGTCTACATTTCCATGAATTTTACAGCAAATTATTCCTGAAGTATAAAAGACTCAGGTAAATTAATCCCAGCAGTCGGGGAATAAAAAATGTGCTCCCCTATGCTAGATCACCAAAACATATACACAAGCACTGCAACCACCGCACCGCAAATTCATCAGTTCCAAGCTTGATAAAAGCTCCAAAATGAATAATAAGTTATAAGCAACACAACAAGCCTGCAGTCATTGTACAAAACAAACAAAAAAAACACAGTAGGACCTTTTTCCTTTTTGCTGACAGTGCAGGACAGTCTAGACTATTAGGAAGGAGGCAGATTTTCCACCTTCCTCTTGGGGGTTGGTCTTTTTGCTTTAGGCTTGTCCGTGACTGCTGCACCGGTGGTGGTGTTGTCAGGTGTTGCCGCGGCGGTGTTTGCGGAGGTCTTGGGTCTCCTGCGGTGTGCCTGGCCAGGCCTGCGGTCCCCCCTCTGGCTCTTGGCCAGCTCTGGCTGCAAGGTGTGCTCGTGTATGGACAGGCCCTCGAGGGCAGCGAGGGCATGGTCGGCAGCCTGCTGGCCTGCGTAGTCCAGGAAGGCCCGGTGCTGAGCGCCCTGCCAGGTGAGGCGGAGTGGCACGGCCTCGCGCTCCCTCAGGGCACTCTTGAGCTCGCT
This sequence comes from Sardina pilchardus, assembly GCF_963854185.1. Classification (NCBI taxonomy): domain Eukaryota; kingdom Metazoa; phylum Chordata; class Actinopteri; order Clupeiformes; family Clupeidae; genus Sardina; species Sardina pilchardus. The sequence continues at coordinate 21,804,624 of NC_085004.1, read as the reverse complement.
CACGCGCACGCCCGCTGGAATGTTCCCCAAGTAGACGGTGGTGACAGGAGCTTGGCCAGCTGCCCTGGGCTCCAAGACGCTCTCCCCCCCTCCGCCGCCACCACCACGCCTCGCCGCCACCTCCTCCGGTTGGCCTTCCTTGGGCCGCCGGCGCTCCGAGGGGCCTTTCGGGTCTCGCTTTGGGTCACTCCTGGGTTCCGTCCTGGGCCTGGATGCCCTCTCCCCTCCCTCAGGACTTTTCTTTAGCGTGACGTCTTTTCCAGCCTCCTGCTCCAGAGCTCGGAGTTTCTTCAAAATGGGAATCTTCTCCAACATGTCTGCGTCTACCTGAGAGGTTATTAAATTACAGTTGGTTTTAAAAAACAAAACCGAAATTAACTTAACCTGCTGACTACTGTACAGTATTAAGGGCTAAGATGTTGAACTCGAAGAGACCCTGGGGAACCTTTCTCACAATAAGAAGGCCCCATAACCTTCCACTGACAGACGCTGTTTCGCATATATATATCTGAACGGAAACCCCTTTGAGCCCATCCTGAAACACGTCAGTAGAACATCAAAAAGACCGGCACACGGTTTTTGGCACCATTAAAAACAGCTGATAATAGAATAACTATGCTGTGCTGCGCAGAGGGAAATGGACCCCCGCTGTATGTTTGGAGCGCTGATAACCCTTCACGTATTCATCCTTATCAGCACGACTATTTTACTTCCGCCTGCGGCTAAAGAAAGACGCCTTTCTGATCTGGAGGAGGGAAAAGCGTTTTTTTAGAAGGGCCTGATCACAGGCTGTTTCGTTCAGGATATACACGGCTATTGTCTTTAACCTGACCTATTGACCAGTTTTTTTCCATGCCGTATGCGGGGGGTTCGGGCTTGCCAGGCATTAAGGTCTTTGAAGATCAGACTTGCCCTTCCTTTCTAAGAGTCGGCCAACACCACCTTTTAATGCCCTTTCATGCTCTGGGAAAGGAGCACCATCAGGGCTGATGTCAACAGCCTAAGAATGTAATACATTTGAAAAAATAGGACAATTGGCAATAATACAATCGCTGCAGTACTTTGTAAATTTGTGTCTATGCCTGTATTATTGTGAATTTCTCAAAAATAGCTTTTGGAATATGTCAAGTTGACCATTTAAATCGAATGGATTTTGATAGTATTGGCTATAAAGAATTTGCATTATAAATAGCATTACCGTATGTTTCAATTACTTTTTGCATTAAGTCCGTTAATAATTTGCTATATATAGTCATGGCAGAAATTGTTGGCACTCATGCTAAAGTTAACTAAAAAGCAGAATATAAAATCTTTTGGAAATTTATTTGAATGGCTTAAGTAATAAAATGAGGAAAAATCCAACCTTTAAGCACACCAATTTTCTTTGTAAATGAATAATGTATCATAAATAATGTTCTTCCCAAAATACTGGGGTCATAAGTATTGGCACCCCTATGCAACCCTATGGGAATTTAGCACATAGGGTTAACATAGGGGCAGGCAGTTTTTAATATTTTTTTTAAAGGCCACTTATTTCATGGATCCAGGATACTATGCATCCTGATAAAGTTCCTTTATCCTTTGGAACTAAAATAGCCCCACATCATCACACACCCTTCACCAAACCTAGAGATTGGCATAGTGTTTTGTCCAGTAAGCCTATTAGCTGGTTTGATTTGCATTGAGCTCAATGAGCATCAAACATAGGCTAACTGAACAAAACTGAAAATACCATGTCAATGCATTATATCTGTCTGATTCTGAACAATATAATCAAAAAATACAGTTGAAAAATAGAATCACCTTTGACCAAACAATGCCTGGTGGCTTTGGATGTGTGCATCCTGTCTTGATAATTCTCGTTGGGGTAAGAATGTAATCAACAGTGAGGTCATGGATTTCAATTAGTTCTTCAGAGATGTCCACTACCTTGAAACAAAATTAACAGAAATGTTAGAAAATGAAATGTTATCAGTACCTTAATTTAATTCAAAATACAGAGTAAAAAATACAATGCTGTGCACTGTGAGCTATCTTGTGGATGCTAATCGAGCACTGTGGGCGATGTAGTTTGTTGATTACATGAGCATAATAGATCAGGAGTGACAAGTGGACTGACCTGGCAGTCGTGAACAACCGTGGCAATAACAGTAGACTCATTCACAGCTCCCATAGCGACCATCATGGCATATTCCATGTCTGCAAAACCCTCACCCTTTCCTATGCGATAGCCTAGATTTAAAAAAAATAAAAAAATAAAATGACACAACAAGAAAGTAGGCTACAATGTAAATACAAAACTAAGTAGTTGAACGCTTTACTATAAAACTATACTATAAGTAGTTGAACGCTTTACTATAAAACTATACTACAGTATAAGTAGTTGAAGTATGAACGCCTTACCTTTTTCAGACACAGCCACAGACCCAACTACAATAAGATCAACTTTCACTTTGGCATCAAGACCTATCGGGACGCTGAAATCTTTCACACCCTGGGGGAAAAACGGTATCGTAGGATTTAATGTCGTGCAGAATTAAAACAAAGTGAAGAAAGGGCCCATGTCTTCAAGATGCAGTGTTTTAAATATGTATGTTATAATGATTTGTTTTATTTGTAGTATTAAATTGGTGCTAGTGTAGCATAAGTCTATAGCTGTGAAAAGTCGTCACCTGTGAGGTGGAGCACACACGCAGGTCCTCTTTGCTTGCTCCCTGTGGAGGGGTGATCTTGTTGAACAGCCCAGTCCGCAAACGAGGTGTGGGCACCAGCAATGTTTTCTTGGCCTGAAAGACAGAACACATACATTGATAATACACAATGAACAAACAAACAAAGAAACAAACAAACAAAACTGAAAAGCAGTTTAATGAAAATTTCAATGAAACACACTGGAAAGTAGGGGGGACGGGGGGTGCGTGAAAACAGCAGGAGGATTGCTGAGGAAAACCACAAGTACCAATTAATTTCGCAATGGCTCAAAATGGATGACACACAGTGTGGCCTGCAGAAAGGCCCAGACCAAGCCCAACTCCTTAGGGCCCTGCTGACTGAATACCTGTAGCACCGTTAACCGTGCCCCTTCCAGTGGTTTATCAGGGTCCACTTTGACCTCCTTGGTTCTGCTGTACACCTGGAGTTCAGACACCTTGCTGCAGGCACCATGAGCCCCCTACAGAATCAAAGAGAGTAGGAGGTGAGTGACACTTACTTCCAAAGTACAGAAGCGTGCCTGCTCCTGGGGTTTGTCTGGGTTCACCTTGACCACACTACTGGACCTGAACTCCTGCAGGACCTTGAGCTGATTGCAAGCTTGGGCAGCTCCCTGTCCAACCATAAAGAATTTACATAGAAAGTGTCATGTATGGATGGACATTGATAGAACTGAGTGACGGAAGACTAGTGTACCCGAACATGGTAGCCTAAGCATGCACATGTATCACGCATGGTCAACGCAATTAGTGGACACTTTTGAATGACCAGAATGTCACTTTGGACAATCGTTTAATGACCTACCTTAAAATTGGGAATCCTATTATGAACAGGCCGTGGGAAATTGGCAAGATTATTAGCTTCGATATAATCCCACACTTTTTTCCGGATGTCCCATTTGGTTGCTCCTACAATCAACAAGTAAACATGAAGGTTAAGATTACGCACTCAGTTACAACTCATTTCCAAACACTTGTGTCGACAGTCAGTGATATATTCCGACTTTACCCCGGTTTATCTGTATAACTGCGTCCATTTTGGAGAGGGCAAATCGAGCGTAAGTGTAAGAACAGAACACTTTCATTCACTGTGCAGCTGCGGTGGGCAGGGCAAAAATAGAATCGTTGCATGCCTTGCTGTCAAAACACGTGCGCACTCCACAATCCACGCAAACACCGAGTATGTCCTATGTCATAATAAGGGGTGGACAGGAAAAGGAAATGTTTCAGATATTAACATGGACCACAGTGCCCCTGCTGGATTGAGTGCGTACTGTAGTGTAAGTCAACTCATCATAAAACAGACCTGCTACATGAACATGCAAAATACATGCGAGGTATTGGTGAATATAGTAATACAGAAAACACCACATATTGTATCATGCGGGTCAATTCTGAATTCTGCTAATTCTTGAAACAAACAAATTGCTGCTGATAGGTTATTGAAAATCAAAGGTAGCTTAGGCCTACTATCAGTGATGCACATGCACAAGTGATGCACATGTAAAATATGTGCATCACTTAAGCCTACATGTTGCTGTTGTCTCTCTTTCATTTAGCCTACTGTACCTTGAAGTGTACCACGAGACAATATGTCAGCTATCCATAGGGGGGCAGCAACCCCCGAAACAATCCTTTGATTTGATTTTAATAACCACCTCTATGACCAGAAATGACTTTGAAATTAAACCGTACATAGCATGCCTTCCGAGGACCCCATGTGAAAACATCTAGGATGTTAACATCACTATAACATACCAGATTTGTGGACCAGAAATAATCATTCCGGAGAAAGGATGAGTGTCAGCAGAGGGCGCTATCTCTGCAGATACCACTGTAGGAGAGGAGGCAAGGTGTAGGCCTAACTAAATCATTCACTTTCTCATGGGACAGTTTTGCTGTCTGCATCTCAATGATGGAATACTGCACAGAGCCACCATTCAATCGTGACCGCAAATAATTCTGATAAACCATTAGGGGGACGCTTAATGTCACAGGCATTGCATACACTGGCCGCGTGTTTTTGATTCTGATATTTGAGGATGGTAGTAATGACTTGTATGGGGTTCTTGTTAAATGAAAGGGATCAGGGAAAGGCAATTGAAACATACTGTCACCAATCCAAGCAGACATTCACAGACAGTGCTTTATACGTTTGGTTGTATCTCTTAAGCTTTTGGAATTCTAATATATTATGGAAAATGTTAAGATACAAAAGTCAGTCTTATTCTGTATTTCCACATATTTGGAGTTGAAAAGAGCGCTGAAGCACCCTGCTGTAGCCACACATAGGCTATACGACTAATGAATAATAAAAATGAACTGTTGTCTGAGAAATGACCAAAATACCACTTCACTGGGACATCTGACGAACGGAATATCAAATCGTCCATTTGTCAGTTCCCCTAATCCAATGTAAATTATACCCACATGTAGCTCCTAGTAACTATAGGAACATGCCCATTTGAGTTGTATGTCCCCAAGCAAAAGGAATATGAACTGCAAGGAACAGAATGCAGTTAAGCACTTTAAGTAATCTTTGGGTAAGACGAAGGATGAAGCTTATTATACCATAAGCTGGCAGCATTGGTGCATGCGAACTCAAATTAAATTCAACCTCTGATGGATTCTCTGCAGACATTTGGGTTAATTCAGTTTGTCTGGGTCAAATATCAAATGGAGTTCTTTTGTAACAGGAGAACTTTCACTGAAAAAAAAACATCCTAATTTGGTTTAATCTTCCTGCTGCCCAAACATATTTTGTGCAATCACAATACTCATTCGTTCCCATTGATGTATTTTTTTTTTAAGTGCCAATGTAATACCTTCAGGCTACTGCCTGTGGTTGGCTTTATGTAAGTCAAGCGTTAAGATCATCTTTGATTATTATCACAGAGGAGCTGACACCCACTGTTGTCCCAGCTTGACCTTCAACTCACTAATCGATTGATCAATAGTCAAGAACTTATTGCACCACCCTTCACAAGAAACCTCTGCATTGAGCGATCAAATGATCAAAATAGAAAATAAGGACAGTGCTCCAACTTTCAAAGAATTTGTCAAAACAATATTCAGAGACAAATACTACTAGTTAAAGGAATCAATTCACTGTAGGCTACATTGTTTGCATTTGCGCATTTATTACACATAAGTAATTTTAGACAGATATTTATGCACATCGGTAGCCACATCTGGATATGATGTAAGAAAGCTTTACTTTATGAGTGTCAATAATACATGACTTTCAAATAATCAGTGTACGATTCATAAAGAGCTAGTTAAAATGATTACATGTTGCCCTTGGTAAATATTAAATAAATAATTTAGATAATACTACTGAAATATAGCATCAGCTGTATCAATTGCATTTTAATTCCACATAATTACAAATGAAATCAAATTATGCTTCATTGATATGAAAGAATGAATAAAGTATTTTTTTGTCAAAGCTACATGTATGACATATTAAGTTTTGATTTAAATGGTAATGATTTAAATTAGTAGGGTGTCAATACTAATGCAATCAGTCCATCTGCACAACACTGAATGTCATTGTCTTCCTATGTAGACTGAAGAAGAGAATGTTCCTGTATGAGACTGTAGGAACTCTCCTTCTGGTTGGAGCTGTTTGGGACATCAGAGATAGAGCTGTACACATGATACAGAGCAGACTAGAGGTAGAAAGAGAGAGTGAGAGGAGGGGGGGCGGTTAGATCATTGGTAGCCATAGCCATGAGACTGATAAAGGCAGGAATATACTTACATCCTGATCAGGATCCAGGCCCACCGTCATTTCTAAAACCCAAAGCAAAGACCTTCTAATGAGGAGATGCAGCATTCAAAGTAGTTTGTAACACCAATACGGCAGTTGTCTACACATATCCTGCCCCTGCCGTCAACAAAAGTCGGCATGTGAATACATCGAGCCAATCATGTGTTGCTATCTGGCAGCTTGATGTTGTGAAGCCTTGCACATGACATGCACAGAGTGCCCAAAATAGCTGTCCAATAATCAAGATGGCCTCCAAGTGGGGGGACTTGCATTAGTGGACTGTGTGCAATGATTATATCAAAACCCCAAAATAGCATGTCTGTTCTGGTTCCATTTGTTGTCTCGTATTGGCATCTGCTTCAGACAAATAACGTACAAATCGCTTTTGCATTCTGCACATGCAACAGTGTTCTTACCTGAGTCTACTGCAGTAGATGGCATTGCCATATCATCCATTACACCAGGCTGATGAAAGGCCAAAAACATATTTACGTCAACTCATTCATGCACTGTAATTAATGTGAATATGAAAACTCTTAAGAATTTGGTAAAACAGGTACTTATTTTTTTCTCTTGTACTTACAGCAGTGTTAGTGCTCCCAGATGCTACACTATGATTCTCATCTATCCAATGTAGAGAATATTATGTGAATATATATCCAGTCTGCCTTGTACATTCAAACGTTTGTATGTAGCGTATTGTTAATTGTTAACACAGACACACAGACACACAGACACACAGACACACACACACACACACACACACACACACACACACACACACACACACACACACACACACACACTTACGTCTAACAGGGGAAGCATCTACTTGAAATCTGTTGAGACAGAAGGAGAGAAAGAGAAATAAACAGAGGACAAAACAATCATGGAGTATGCTCTCCCTTTCATGTCTGTGTGAAAATTTAGACACATAATATATCCACACTAGGGACCACAGTCAGTGCAAGGGGGGAGTGCTGCAGGGTGTGGGAGGGCGTCTGTGCATTTTCCACTTTTGCATGTGTGTCTCTGTACACAATGACATATGAGCATTGGGCATTGCAGCACAGTGTTGACATACCTTTTGGAAGTATATCTTCCTGTAGAGCAGGGAAAGGCATTGTTACAATGATGTTTTATGAAATTGTATTGACTAGTGCAGTGCCCGTTCAAAATTTGCTATTCTTGTAAAACCTGTAGCCCAATTATATGCCTGCAGGTATGCCTGCTTTAAAAATAGAATGATAGGTGAAAACATCATTCCAGCTACAGTAAGCAGTCAATAATGAATATCTGTATTATTATTACAGTTAGACTCATAAGTGTGTGAACCCATGCTAAAGTTGACTAAAAAGAGGAATATATCTATGGGAATTTAACATAAGGGTATGAATACTTAAGACCCTTGTATTTTAAGAACATTTATTTATTTACGAAACATTATCCATTCGCAAAGAAAATCGGTGTCCTTAAAGGTTTTTACATAAGGCATTATGATCAATTTCCGAAAGATTTTTTTTATATTCCTTTTTTTAGTCAACTTTAGCAAAGGGAAATCACCGCCAATGTGTAGCAACACCCAGCTGGTGGTCTTACACCCAGCTATGCCACGACTTCTTGATAAGAGAAACTCACTGGTTCTCAGGCAGAGAAAGGAGGTGATCAGGCCTCCCACTAACATGATCACACCAAAGATGACTATCACTGTGGTCCAGCTTCCCCCAGAGCCTTTAGAAATAGAAAATAAATTATATTAAATTTCATACTATACGTGAAAATATAGTTTACATCAGTTGCGATGCAATCACACAATAAAAACACACAAAATCTTCGGACTGCCTTTCATGTACAATATTTGCAGTGCTTTTACTTACCAACAACAGTGACAGACGCTGAATCAGTGGCATTTGTAGAAGTGGACTTCTGTACACCTATCCAGAGGATGAAACGTATGACCTGACTGAGGACTTTGTTATTCTGCTTCGTTGCATTTACATCATGTATTCATTTAGCATATGCCTTTATCCAGAGCGACTGAGTGATTACATTCAACAAGTTACAATCTTTATAGAAATAATACTGAAAATATCATAGCCTATCTGGAAGGATACTCTGGGGTGAAAATATAAAAAGGTCACCTATGTCATGTGGGATGCCTCCACAGTTACAGTCAGGAAATAAGGAATGTTATGTCTACTCATCTTGGTTTATTATAGTCAAGTTACACATATCACTGACACAGTACTGTCTACACAGTAATGAGTCAAAGAAAGTCATTTGATTTGCAATATTCAAAATGCATGTTGTCCTTACCTACAGTAATTGAGACTGGTTGAGATGGGTCAGATGACAGTTGAGGGGTTGTTGCAACTGTATAATAACAACTCAGTGATATTTGTGCAGGTGGCCTCACGCCTGACCAGTGGATCAAATCCTTCCCAGTGCTCTGTAGCTGGCATGATGGCATTACTACACTGAGAGACTTTCCCCCCACTGAGAGAAAGCACTGAGACACAAGAGGGGACTGAGGTGTCTGACAGGACAGATTAACTTTATCTGTCTCACTGATGAGCTGACGAAACAACAGCAGCTGTGGGGGTCCTGAAGAATAATAAGACGCAGATGATGCAGATTACAATTGTGACAAATTACCCTAACACATGACCCTTTTGTAACAAATAATCTGAACCAGATCTGAATCTCTTGGGCATTCATGATAATCCCTCTTTGTCGACATTTGAGCATTCATAGCCTTGTGTTGAATGAGCATTACATGTTTGTATTTTCTTACCTACAATGATGACTGAAGTGGGGGGTGAATTAGATGATGGCCTTGAAAATGTTTGGACAATATAGTAACAAGTCAATTCAATTACTGCAATCCCACTTTGACCTGACCATTTTAATAGGTCGTTTCCAGAATGTGCTGATCTGCATGAAGTAGAGTGCTGGAAGGTGCAGTTTGGATGGTTTATGCAGAAAGAACAATAAAACACATCAGACCGAGATGTCACACAAGTCAGATTAACGGAGTCAGACGGTCTGATGACTGCAGGGACCACTTTCATTTCAGGCGCTGGAAAATCTAGATGTACAGGCAAAACAATTATGTGATTAGGAGTTATTTCTGTTTCAGGATGATAAACATAAGTGATCACATGTTATCAGTGTTTGCAAACTGACCTTGAGCTTGGGAATGCTGCGTAGGATCTAAAAAAATGTGTGTAAGAAATGTACAAATATAAGAAAAACTATCATAAGAAATAAGAACATTACAAATATAAGATAAACTATTTCAGTATAATGCAAGATTGTGGAATATAGTATAGTAGTAGTAACTAGGAGGGGTAGAAGTTTCATGTACATTTTGTTCTTCACATGCTCCTTTCATACAGTTTGATGTGAAGTTTGATGTAGTTTGTTTCCTAATATTGTCTGTCTGATGTCTCAGACCTGACTGCAATTCTTTAAACTTGACAGAGGATTTCCAGAGACCTGATACCTTTTTATCTGATGTGTAATACTAGATTCTGACACACTGGATCTCCTAATATACAGTAGACAGCATAGGTTTTGAGGCCAAATGGCTCTGCATGCCGGGGACACACCATCAAGGATGTCTTCAGCACCCTCTAGAGGATCTGATCAGCGGAGTCCTCTCTGCCATTGTGTTTGTCAGAACAATAACATGGCAAAAAAAGCTTCAACTACAAGGCACGGCTGGCAACCACCAGTCACCATCTCAAACTGCCTCCAGTTTGCCCTCATCAGCCCAGCACAAAAGGAGCCACGTCAACAAAGTCTATGCGTCTGTGTTTGTCTACCAAGCTACTGTCACTCTGCTGTCTCCTACACACAGGAAGTGCCAAACCAAAGAATAAGAAGATGAGAATACCAACAAAGCTCCGCTTGAACTCCAGGTCTCCCGCTCCATCTTCTCTGAGTCTCACTGGTGGTGAACCCCTCAACTGCATCTTGTCTACCCCGCTAATTCCCCCAAGACCTTATTCAACCTTGAGCACTAGTAGCAACTCCACTCCTTTCTCGAAGTAATGCATCCATTTTAACGGGTTTTCACTGCATCTGGATTCTAGTCCATTCTTGTTCCGCCAGACTTCCTATTCTATCATGTTCAAGGAATCAAAACATTTGTATGTTTCGTCATACATGGCTGCGTTGTTTTTATATCTGTCTACTGTTTGACCTCTAAAGGAACTGAAAATATGAAACAAATAAAGACATGTGAAAAACTACTTCAGTATGCAGGATTATGCAATGACTGATTTCTCTCTGCATTTTCAAGCAAACTGTGGGTCTTGTCTTCATTTTCCTGTTAAGTGTTGCATTCAATCATACTGTACTGTAGATGTTGTAGATGTTGCTTTGTTCATTAAAGCCTATGAGGCACAACACGTCAACACAGCCACCATATTTTAACGGATTGGATTATTATTTATGTGAAGGTTGTCTGTCTTCACCTGTGCCTTGTTTCCCCGTGTTTTTAAGCCCTCATGTTGCCTCTGTGTCTTGTCAGTCTTTGATTTATTCACAAACGGTTTTCTTGTTTAATTGTTTTTGTGTAACTAAGTAAAGACCTTCTTGATTCCTGTTCCCCTGTTTGTCGTGGTGTTGTATCGAACCCTCAAGCAAATCGTTAGACAAGCTGTTTCACATTGAACTTCATGGAGATCTTCTCTTCTTCAATACATATTCCATACTTACATTGATAATGGTTCCTATTTAATTCAAGGCATCAGGATAATTGATAGCTTTTGTTTGACCTATTCATCCACATGATCAACAGACTTTCCAAGATGATTAATCATGAAAACCATGAGTAAATACACAATCCAAAACACATAAGTATTTTAAACAAACAGATTATTCTGTTATTCAGTTCTTTTGATTTGCTAAAGGTCAGTTTAATTTTGTACTAATCATTAATATGTTTTAAATCAGTGATCAAATCCAAATATAGAATTTTCTAATTGAGTAGAAATAAAAAAAAAAAAATGGCTTTGTTTTACTCACAGGTAAAGAAGATTGTAGATACAACAGAGAGGGTGAAGTATAACATTTTCATTTAACGAGCAACTCTCAAATGTAGAGTTCACCACAACACATATCATTAGAGTGATGGGTGGCACAGGAAAACCACACGTGTCACTTCTGCTTGATGGTGACAGGCAGCTACTGCATTTGCAGACGAGTGTCACATTTGTACATGTGGTTTGTCAGTGGTGGTCTTTTCTACATGCTCAATTCTATGAAACAAAGTGAAGAATGTAACTTATTTGACCTACTAATGCATACGGTTCTTGCAGGAAAGGGAGAGACTGTACTGTTCTGGACTGTATCAAGTCCAACATCAACAGTGTCACCACCCTCAAATAGATTTCCATTTTCCCCGATCAGAAGCCATGGATGAACACTGAACAGTGAGGTCAGGCTCCTGCTGAAGGCACGAGACATTGCATTCAGATCAGGTGATGCTCAGGCCTATAGCTCATCCAGGGCTAACCTGAAGAGGGGCATCAAAAAGGCCAAGCACAACCATAAGCTAAGAATCCAGGATCACTTCAAGAACAACTCTGACACCCCTGACACATCTAGGCCATCACAGACCCCCCTCCCCCCCCCCCCCCCACACACACAAACAAACACACATCTCCTTACTTTGAGAGTTGAACCACTTCTACGCCCGCTTTGACAGGGACAACAAAGAGTTGGCCATCTAGGCTGTGGTCCCTCACACTCTCCCTGACCAATGTGTGTGTGGGACTGAATATAGGACTAATGCACATAAGTAACAATGCTATGATATATTTTTAGGAGTGTAAGCGTGTAAGCTTAGAAGCTTTTGATCTTTTCAAACTGTACTCTGATCACTATCTTTGAGGAAAATGCATCTGGCAGATACCTAGCAAAGCAAATCTCTCTTCCTTCATTTTTGAAAAGGAGTGTGACCAGGGGCGGAGTGGGACACAAAAATCCACCGGGAATATTCTGACCACACCGGCCCCCTACCGAACCAAAAAAAATGCCACCACCACGCATTCTTACCTCTCTACCTTGCCCTCTCCTTGGGCCTGCTCCTCTCACTGCTCCTGCAACTCCTGCTGCACCTCTCACTGCATCTCTCACTGGGTGTGCTCTTCTCCCTGGGCCCCTTGTTCTTACTCTTCCTCATCCAGATATAACAGTATTTGTCTTTTTCTGTTTTTGTTTCCAAAAACATCACCTCCTCCTTCAAGTGTCAATGTAATAGAGAGAAATAACCCATGCCACTGAGTCTAAGACAGACTGGAATCAGCTGTGGTTGGCCCCATACCCAACATAAATCATCATGTGTAGGCCCTACCAATTATTTAATTGTTTGTTTATTATCAGCTGAGATATTGTTTTTGAACTGATACCATTGCGCAGGGGTTAAGGTTGGGAATATTGTTTTAATTGTGGGATGTTGTGTGCTAACATCTGTAAATAATAGAACAACGATCCATAATTGTGTTGAGAGGTATAACTTGTCTGTTAAGAAAATGTAAGCATTGTTCACTGCCTGCATATTGTGCGAAAACGACATGAAATGTGTGAATGATATGGCCACAAAAGACGGATGCTGTGCTAACTGGCAGACTTAGTTTTGAAAATGTGACAACTGTTTGGACAAATGTTAGCCACTGATGAGTTAAACTAGCTTGTGATATTTTCCGTCTAGCAATAGTAACGTAGTTGAGCTTTGTGTCAGTGTTTTTCATTCTGTCCAATTTACCTGCACTCGTTGATGGCCGTGGACTTGACTACGGATAAATCTGTTTTGAGCATTTAGATGCATGCTCCTCCAGCAGTCGCTTCTTCTTAATTCTGCCCTTTTCAGCCCCCTCTTTCTCTTTCCTCAGCTTGCCTTAGCCTAGGCCCTACATATTAATCACGCAAGCACCTGCTAATCCGTTCACTATCAAAACGCTACGTTCACTAATACAGGCTAAAGGGCCATGCCATTAAAGGAGGGGCCGCTCATCTATCCCCCTACATAGTGAGGGGAATTGTGTTATTTTAGGAACGATTCATATAGATTTTTGCAACTAGTGTTTTTTTACTTGCTAGGACCCCATTGAATACAAAACAACCTGTTTCCAATTTTTTTCATCATTTTTAGTGCCAAAATTCAAAATGGCGGTCAATATATGCAGAAAAATCACAAAAAATAACATATAGTATAGTAATTCCGTGACTATTCTCTGGCAAATATATTTTGTTGACTGATTTGACTTCTATACACCCTATACATCTCATTTTGAGATTTAGACATCATCTTGGCCCTGAAATCGAAGATGGCCACCATCTGGTAGAGTGAAAACATCATTTTTAATACACAAATGAACTTTTTAACCAGAGCACCTACAATGATGCATGAAGACAGTTTTTGTGGTAAATTGACCATAAGGATTGTGATTTTGACATTATTTTGACATTAGCTCATTGTTTTGACCCCAAAACCCAAGATGGCCACCATCTGGGAAGGCAAAAATGTGACGTTTAGAAGAAACACTGCCTTTGACACCATAGATCATGACATACTACTTGATAGGCTTGAACATACCATAGGCATCAAAGACTCAGCACTCACTTGATTAAGATCATAACTTACCAACTGTCGACAATTTGTACTGGTCCATAACGAACCATCTACCCAGATTATGATAAAATATGGAGTGCCTCAAGGCTCAGTACTGGGGCCCCTCTTATTTTCCCTGCATTATGCTTCCCCATGGTTCTTAAATTAGGAAACATGACATTAATTTCCATTCGTATGCAGATGATACACAATTATACTTTTCCATAAAGCCTGATGAATTAACCCTGTTAGGCAAACTTGACACAATCATGTATAAGAGATATAAAAATCAGAGCACCTAAAATGATGCATGAAGACATTTTTTGTGGTAAATTGACCATCAGGATTGTGTTTTTGACATCCTTTTGACATTAACACATTGTTCTGACCCCAAAACCCAAGACGGCCACCATCCAAGAAGTTTAAAGTAATAGAAGATTAGTCCAAATCAGAGCATTCTGCCTCACTAGACTCTGAATCACCACTATCTGATGAAATTCTACTCTGCACATCATCATTTTCATTTTCTTCCCAATCATACTCACACTACTATCTTCCGTGCTGTCTTCAACTGCCCTTAATGCAGGTAGATGAGTTGGAAGAGCAGGTATTGTGTTGCGGACAGGGCGACAATGACCATCCACCAACTCCCATCCATGTCTGATTGGCATGGGATGGTGCTCAGGGAGGGATGGCGTACTAGATATGCCAAGTAGTTGTCACAGAGGCAGTGTTGGCACAAGCTATCTTCATCTGGGGTGAGACTGATAGATGATTTATTTTTCATGCTCTTCTACTTCACTGCACCTGCCTCTGCCATGGTGCTCTTGTGGTACTCTTGTGACCACAGATGACATGTCTTGTGAACTTGGATACTTCCTGCAACACTTCCTCCTCAAGGTCAAGGCTAAAGCATTTAACACATTGCTTTGTAGCGTAAGTAACATGGGGTATCTACAAAAATTGATATGAGGCTACCTGACTGACATTGCACAAACTGTTGATGCAGAGATTGTTTACTCTGGTGGCCCCCACTGTACTAACTTGTCAACCCAGCAACCAATGCAGAACTTCTGCTTTCACCAGTCTGAGGCAAACACTATCATCTCAACTCTATCATCTTCTCCACTTACGCAATGCTGCGAGAATCAGGCTATCATGGACCTGTTGTCCTTGATTCTGCTGGTAATGATGCCTATGTCAAACCAGCGTTAATCTCAAAGCAACTTTCTGGTATGCTCTACATCAAGAGAAAGTAGAATATGGTAGCCTGCAGTGATCTTATAACTGACAAGATGGTAGACTGCATTGTGCAGCTGCACTGTATGATCGGATGTGATCCTAACTGGATTCTGTGGCAAGGATAAGAATTCAGTGTATGACCAGATGGCAAAGAACCCTGTGCAATAGCTCTCACAGTGTGGAGATAGCCTTGACTTTGAGGATGAAGTGATACAGGAGGTGTTACAAGTTCACGAGACAGATCATCTATGGTGACCACAAAAGTAGCACCATGGCTGAGGCACATGCAGTGAAATGGAAGAGCATGAAAAAAATGATAATCTCCCTCCAGATGAAACCAGAACCTCCAGAAACACTATATTGCCAAAAGTCACTTGTCTTGACTCGGATATGAACTTAAGCGACATCCCATTCTTAATCCACAGGGTTTAATATGATGTTGGTCCACTTTTTTCAAATATCTAACTGATACTAACAGCTTCAATTCTTCTGGGAAGGCTTTCACACAATGTTTAAGAGTGTGTGAATTTTTGACCATTCTTCCAGAAGCGTATTTGTGAGGTCACACACTGATGTTGAACGACGAGACTGGTCTCTGCTCTAATTCATCCCAAAGGTGTTCTATTAGGTTGAGGTTAGGAGGTCAAGTTCATCCACACCAAACTATCATCCATGTCTTTATTGACCTCGGTTTGTGCATTGGTGCACAGTCATGTTGGAACAGGAAGGGGTCATCCCCAAATGGTTCCCACAAAGTTGGGAGCATGGAATTGTCCAAAATCTCTTGGTCAATGCTGAAGCATTCAGAGCTCCTTTCATTGAAACTAAAGGAACATGGGAATTAATTAGAGCGGAGGCTGACTCCCAAATGCGCTTCTGGAAGAATGGTAAAATATTCCCATAACCAGACTCCTAAACCTTATGGAAAGCCTTCCTAGAAGAATTGAAGCTGTTATAGCTGCAAAGGGTGGACCAACATTAAATTAAACCCTATGGATTAAGAATGGGATTTAATATGCAAGTCAAGGCATGTGACCCAATACTTTTGGCAATATACTGTAGTGTAGCAACTGATCAAACAGGGTGATTATTAATATACATTTTCTTATTATAGCTCAGGGGAGGCTATTCCTATACTAACTCCTATCCAGTAAAGACACATCCCATGTCTCTTACATATAGTGTAGTAGTAGGCATGTGATGTAGTCTACTTTAATGACCTTTTGAACTCTTTTATAAAAGTCCATGTCTGACCACACAAGTGCTGGTTCATTTTCCTGGTGGTCCCCTGCCATCAGATCGTTAAGATTACAGAACTGAGTTCTTCCTGAAAAAGCTCACGTTTCATTTTGTTTATTGTTTCCGAGTAACAAGGGCTGTGCTAGTATATTAATTCAAATGATAAAATGTTCAGAGGTGGTCAGAAATGACCCACAGAAGAAACTATTCAATTTTGGGAGTGATCCGTATCACCGTCGGGATTCTGGAGGCGTTTATGTTTTTCGCTTTGTGGTGTAATGGCATGGTATGACCATGGTATGGCCACGTGGTGGCGATCAGGGGTGCGTTTCTAGAAAGCGTCGTTTGCTAACTTGCGTCGCAATCTTGGGAGTTCGCTCCGTCGTTCTTGAATTTGGTGTTTCTAGAAAAGGTAGTTCAAACTCTCAATCGCAAACAAGGACGCAAAGTTTGGTCGTTTGAACTACTGCCCCTGGGCAGTCGCACCTGTGTCGTACCTTGGGAGTTCCAGTTGGTGATGTCGTCAGTGCAAGATCGCCTGACCAAAAATCTCAAGCGCCCAACCAAAAATCACTAAGTTGTTGTTTTCTCGTGACTCAATGATTGCGTTATACTGTAGGCTAATATAAATTAAAATACCGTTGGGCTCATTCTTGCTACGTGTGTTACCTTGCGTTCATTTGCGTGTTGGTCTGCGTTTTGGTAGGCTATTATGATATTGACAAACCCTCGGGTGAAGCACACCGTTCATTAGTATAGTGGTTAAGGCAGGTGGCTTATCATCACAACATCGTAGGTTCTTTTCCCGTATGCATCACACATGCTTTTGTTTCTGACTAGTGAAACGTGGAAATAACCCTAATAAGTAATGTCGTGGAACTATTAAACTGGTGTCGTGTTCCTGGCCACTCGATGTAAAGCAATTAAATATATTTAGGGTCTAACCTATGTTGTGTGTGTGGTATGCCTGCTCTTACTCAAAAGTGACATGGAGAGGTAAGATGCGAACTTGGGCCGCGCGCGCAATGTACTGACATGCAACTGCTGAACCACCAGACACAGATTCAGTATTGTGATCATTTGTAATTAGTCTAGGCCATATATATTTTGTACAGATATTTTTTAGATATTTCACACAAATAAGTACATATATTGGACAGCTTAAGCAAACTGTTCCATGTGCTTGCATAGGTTTACGTTTTTTCCTGATACCAATGATAATGCCAGCATGAATCACTTTGGGTTTAAATTAGACACGTCGACACATAGTGGGTGCCTCTCAACATCCCTCCTCGATCCTCTATCCCATTGTTGCCGCCCCATCATTCAGTGAGGACGAGGATCGAGGAAGGAAAGGAGAATCTATAAAAAGACAAGTGATAGGCATCCAGTGACAGAGAACTTCTAGTGGGTGGGGTATTATACGTTGACACTTTTTCCACCAATGAAATGTGCCGCTGCGTCCTAAACAACGTTGTTTGAACAACGGTGTTCGAACACCGGAGGTAGCGAATTGCGACACAAGTACGATGCTTTCTGGAAACAGGTGTAACACTGTCGTTGTTTGATCGCAAGTTGCGTCGCACCACGGTGGTTAAACAACGCTGTTGCTAACTCTTCTAGAAACGCACCCCTGAATAGTTTAGGTTCAAATGTATGACAACCTAGGTAGAGCGATACAGGTGGAAGTCTGCGGAAGTGCTTTTCTAGTTAGGTTATGTGAAGGAAACATAATCAGTCAACGGGTATGCAAATAAAAGTACCATAATAACATAATGGTGGTTACACCCATTATTGGTTGATTATCATGAGACTCATGTTACTAATGGTCATATTTAGTAATTCAGTTATTTAGAAAATGTATATATATATAATGATTATACCTAATATATACCATATGTCCATTTGAAATGTTTAAAAAGGCGATTATTTGCCATTTTTGGTGATATATCCGCCATCTTGGATTTCGGGCCTGTGCAGCCCGGGAAAAAATCGGAAACAGGTAGTTTTGCAAACTATAGGGTCTGAGGAAGTGAAAAAACATAATTTGCAAAAATCTTTATGAAATGTTCCAAACACTTCATTTTGCTACATATCGCCCTACACTAACATTTCTGTAATAGACTTGACCTAGCAAACGTATTTGCGATTCCCAGGAGGCTTTGCTGTTCTATTTTGAATTTATTTGTGACCAAAAGAGTTAAATAACACTCTAATGATATATGAACAATTAAATCAAGACACCCAAAGGCTATACCGATGCACTGATGAGAGAGAACTGAGATGAATATGGCCTGTAATTAATATGCAAGGTAACCATGACTAAGGCATATATCGCAACTAACTGGTTTATATGGTAGTTGGCTTCCTTTAACAACAAATAAATTTTGGGTGACTTCTTAGTGGACAGCAGTTCATATGTTAACGTCTTGAGATAATAATTAATAGTAAGCCTACTAGCGGCCGCTCAAGCCCGTCATGGGCCAAATTAAATGTAACGTAGGCCGGCCGGCCTGGCGGGAAATGTCCCGAATCTCCCGATTACCACTCCGCCCCTGAGTGTGACTAAGATGGTGGCTGGCTTGATTTATACCAAAAGGTGGAGAAATCGGGCTAACCTTCATTCATTAAAACAGTCGTCAGTCCTCAGCCCCAGGAGCCTCCTTCTCCATGGGCTTGTGTAACTGTGAATCAGTAAACCGCAGTAAACAAAACTGATTTCACTTCTGCCTGTTCCAACCACTTCTCTCTGGAGCTCCTTGGTCTCACTGAGACTTACAGTAGATCAAACCAGAGAACACTGCTACCCCGGCTGCGCTCCACTAATTTCACATTCTCTCACACCCTTGGCCATTTTGTTACAAAGCATCAGCCAAATGTAATGTAATTTGATGATTCCAGTAGAGGTATCAGTAAGTCCAGTCTAGTCAGGTTAAGTTCCAGAGTCTTCATGTGTGTGTGTGTGTGTGTGTGTGTAAAGAGGGAAAAACATGAAAACATGCCAGAATACAAGACCAAGTTTAATACCACAACACCTTAATCTGTGAAATGGCATCCTCACATATCTTGCATTATTTCATGAGAATTATAGGAAATAGCTAACCCATAAAAAACAATACATTCTTTTCTACCTGCACTATAATTGCAATACATGCATATATATCTACAAACAATAATCATAATCATAACAGTGTAAAGCTGATGTCAGCTCGAGAATGTGGGAAGCATATGGAATAGGAATGCATATAGAAATGTATTTATTTACGAGACAGCTGATGAGATCTAATGCAATCCTTCAATCATCAAAACACTTTATTATAAGTATTGTTGTTTTTCTGACCTTAAATGAACTGATTAATTATATGTTGTGATTCCCTGAGCAGGGAAAATTCAGTTGAAAACAAAAAGTGTACTGTATAGTACAAAACACACAGAACTTAGCTCAATTATGCATTCAAAGGAAGACAAGATTGCAGGGAGATCCTCAGCATGGATGAACGAAAGGGAAGCTAAGCTATGGGCACATGTGTTATTTTTTATATATATATAAAGCAGCAAAATCAGGCGATCTGCAGTACGTTGTAAATGTTGTTCTGTGTGGGTTCAAGTTGGCTATACACATGCTCTACACTGGAGTCCTCTTGGTCTGCCACAATCGGGATATCAGGGATGGAGGAGTACACAGGATGCACTGTAGACTTAAGATATGAGACAGAAACAGGAAACATTTATTAACTTAGTAACAGAGTAAATGGTATCCGAATCTGTATAGAAAATGTGCATGGACATTTACAGAAGCAAAGAAATGCCAGTATACTTACAACCTGTTCAGGTTCTAGGGCCATCGTGGTATCTTAAACGTACAACAAAACAACAATATCAATGACATCATTATGATACAACCACGCAATAGCATGTCTGTATGCTAGTTCCATTACAGTAAATGTTTAGGCTACATATCACATACAGTAGGTCTTACAATGCTGCGTTCTTGCTTAAATTAACCATGTGATTTATTTTTTTATGTAATACGCTTTCACCCACCCACCCACATACGCACACACACATACTTACACACACTTCTAACAGGGGAAGCATCTTCCCGTGGTCTGTTGAGACAGTAAAAAAGAGAGAGATTTTTTTTTTTTAGGTCAAAGTATCCACACCTGTGAGTCAGTGTAAGGGAGGACTGCTGCAGGGTGTGGCAGAGCATGTATACTTTTTGTACTTTTGCATTTTGCATGTGTGTCTCCTTACACACTTATGTGTATGTAGCAACAGCACTGTTTTGACATACCTTATGAATGCACATCTTCCTGTAGAGCAGAGGAAAACATTGTGATGATGAATAATGAAACTGCATTAATTATCACTGCTCAATTGATTGGTCCCCTCTTCCATTGGACCAAAAGAAGAGCAAGAGTAATCCAGCTAAACAGACTGGGTTCTACATCAATGAGTTCTACACCCAGCTGGTATGCTATGGCCTGCTGATAATTGAAACTCACTGGTTTTCAGGAAGAGAAAGAGAGTGATGATCACGCCTCCCACACACATGATTGTTCCAAAGATTATTATCACTGTAGTCCAGAAACCCTTGGAGCCTTTGTACAAGGAAAATGAATTAAGTTCAATTTCACACAATTATGTGAAAATATAATCTACATTTCAAAAGTTCATGATCCAAATTTTCAAAAAAGCAGTAAGCAAAAAGTGTGTTTGGTGAGATCTCTGGCCAGGGTCCTCCTGGAGTGCTTTGCAGGGATCATGCAATATACTGTGCAGCCAGGAGTCGAGTAGGATCCATGCATACAGCCCTGTGCTATACCTAACCTAAGAAGATGGTAGGAGTGAGGGGAGGTGGTGGGCTTAAAGCGAGCAAGAGATCAAACTAAATGCTGCAGCCAGCACGAACAGGTTGGGAATAAAGTACCTGATGAGAGTGGTGCTGTAGGTGTGGCAAATTCCGTTATGGTTCTCTCGAATTCCCGTTTCCTATTGATGCCTTCAAACAGTGAAAACACACAAAACCTTTGGTCTGCATTTGATGCACAATAGTTGAAGTGTTTTAAGTTACCAACAATAGTGATGTCAGTTGGCATAGATGGATTTTTTGTTTTAACTATGAAATAGAAACTCTTACTGTACAAGACATCTCAAACCCTCAAAATGCCAAGTGATGCAATCATCTGAGCACATTAACAATATTTGAAAAGTATTAAATATAGAATTATCAAATAAATAATTCATTTTGAATTGAAGAGGGGAAAGAGTAAACAGTACCTCATCAAGAGGACCCCGAGTGATTTTCTAAGATGAGTGAAAAGTTTGTGAATCTCTCTTAGATATAGATACAAAAATAACTACTTTCTCTTCATTGGACTTCTACAGTTTATATGTCTATGTAAAACTAAGAAAAATATTATTTTTTTAAATAATTTATTTGTCTGACCAGAGCATTACATTTCCTTGACCTTTAGCTGGCTTCCTGAGTTATTCAGCTTCATAAAAGCATACTTTAAAATTAAGCTCATTAAGTATTAACTAAATAAAGTAATGCTTTTGTAGATTAAAGCTTCCGTAGATTAAAGGACTTTGCCAACATTTCAACAACTCTCATGCCCCTCCCCCACTACCACAGAGCACCCTCCCTTTGAGTTTGTGGTTGTTTGTGACTGTGCACAAACTGTGATTGACAGTCAGATCTGCCAATGATCGTACAGTCTTGCTCTTATTGGACCAGAGGAACCGTGATCTTTGCAAAACAAATAACAGGCTCTAGGTGGAGGTAGAACGCAGGGTTTTCTCTAAAACCGACTGATTTATGTTGTTCTGTCGGTTTCAGTGAATAAGATCAAAAACATCTTGCCAATGGCAGCGTTAAATAAGATATTGATTTGTCTGTCACTTATTTTTGTAGGGGTCTTAAGAGCATTAACTGTAGCCAGAATCAATGCCATTGATACACAATATTCCATTTGCAGTTCAGTTACGGACTATGACTGAGGCTGTTTGAGATGGATGATTATGACAAATGATGATAAGGGATTATGGATTCTCTATCTTAATGTATAGTCAGCGACATTTATGCAGTAGGCCTCACCCCAACACTAAATCTTCTCCAGTGAGTTTAGCTGGCATATGATGGATGTGTTGTTCAGTTTCATAATCTACATGAACTACTACCTAAAGGGATGAATTAAAAGATACCCTAAGAAATTGGGAAATGTCTGCTCATCTTGGTTTATTTAACCACATTTTATACTAACACAATACTGCCTACTCAGTGAGTCAAAGAAAGTACACGTGTCCTTACCTACAAAAACTGAGACTGGTTGAGATTGATCAGATGACAGTTGAGTTGTTTTAACTGTATAATAACAACTCAGTGATATTTGTGCAGGTGGCCTCACACCCGACCAGTGGATCAAATCCTTCCCTGTGCTCTGTAGCTGGCATGATGGCATTACAGAACTGATTGACTTATTGATCTATTTTGGTGCATTTCAAGTTAGATGCTAGCCTAGAAACCTAGACGCACCCTAGCGGGCAAAAATATTTTTGCCTAGCGGGATGGTCTAGGGTCGCACCGTTGAGGCCAAGCCTGCACTAGGCTCCAGGCCAGCCTAGCCAATCAGAACGCTCTATCTGTGTACGGAGTCCCCACCTTAGCTCACCTTCCGCTTCCGATATTGACGCCAGGGGGCTGGACCATGCGTCCTCGTTCTACGAGTTGGATGTGAGACCGTGTTGCACAACCGTAGAGAAAAACAAAAGATGGATGAGGCTAACGAAGCGCGCTTGTTTGAATCGGCTTTGGAAGAGTTAGACTTGGGCTTTTCTTTGAAGGTTGAGCAGAAAGAAGCACTCAAGTCATTCGTTTTAAAGAAGGATACTTGCCGTTTTGCCGACCGGCTACGATTGGTCACAAATGCTGGCCTATTACGTGCAGAGGCAGTTTGAAAGACAACTGTTCATCCCACCCACAGGCTTCAGCTCTGTGAATGGTCTGACTCCAGACTATACATTTCTGTATAGTTTGGCTTGCCAGGCTAGTTAGATGCATCATTAATGCACAAATGCAATGCAGGAGTGAGCCAAAGAAAGTAACTGAAATGTAACTATATCAAGTCAAGTCAAGTCAAATTTTATTTATATAGCACATTTAAAAGCAACAGCATTGCACCAAAGTGCTTTACATAGAACAAATAAATAACAATAATAATAATAATCAATAATAATAACAATAATAATAATAATAATACAATATTAGTAGGCAAAAGGATGGGCATTGTGATAATATTAATGAAACATAGAAACTAAAAATAAAAACAAATAAGAAATTAAAGAAAAGTTAAGAAGTTAACACTACAGTGGAGATAAACAAAAAGGAAACATTTGAGGGAGAGGTGGAGAGGTCAGGGAGTGTTAAAAGCTAGGGAGAAGAGGTAAGTCTTTAAGTTGGATTTAAAGCTAGTAATAGTGGGGCAAGATTTGACAATATCAGGAAGGCTATTCCAGAGTTGGGGGGCATAGACAGAAAAAGCTCTGTCACCTTTGGATTTAAGTGAAGCAGAGGGAATAGAAAGAAGACATTGTGAGGAAGAACGAAGAGGTCTAGGAGGACAGTAAGGAATTAAGAGATCACAGATGTATTGAGGTGCTAAGTCATGTAAGGCTTTATAAACAAAGAGCAGAATTTTAAAATTAATTCTTTGTTCAACAGGGAGCCAGTGAAGTTTAGCCAACACAGGTGTAATGTGGTCATGTTTCTTAGATCCAGTTAGCAATCTTGCTGCAGCATTTTGGACAATCTGGAGTCTGTGCAGGGTTGACTTAGTTAAACCTACATACAGTGAGTTGCAGTAATCAAGTCTAGATGATATGAAGGCATGTATAAGGACTTCTAAATCACTGTAGGAAAGACAGGACTTAAGTTTGGCTATTAATCGAAGCTGGAAAAAACTCCCTTTGACCACACTGTTGACTTGCTTGTTAAAAGTCAAAGCAGAGTCTAGGAAAACACCTAGGTTTTTAACAACACTGTGGTGGTTAACAGACAGAGGGCCAAGAGCCTTGCTAAGAGTGTTGACAGAGTTTGATGGTCCAAAAATGATCACTTCTGTTTTATTTTCATTAAGCTGTAAAAAATTATTAGCCATCCAATTCTTAATGTCACTGAGACAAAGAAAAAGGTTGCTCAATGAACAGGAATTTTCAGGTGCCACTGGTATATAAAATTGAGTATCATCCGCATAGCAGTGGTAACGAATATTGTGACGGTTAAAAATGGACCCCAGGGGAAGCATATATAAAGAAAATAACAGAGGCCCTAAAATAGAACCCTGGGGGACACCACACTTAATGGGAGCAGATGAGGACAAAGCATTACCTAAATGCACTGAAAAAGATCTATCAGTTAGATAGGATCTGAACCAAGTTAATACAGTGCCTTGCAGACCGACTTCAACATCCATATCAGACAAGACCATTGGTTTGCAATATTCAAACTGCACGTGTCCTTACCTACAGTAACTGAGACTGGTTGAGATGGGTCAGAGGACAGTTGAGTTGTTGTTTTAACTGTATAATAACAACTCAGTGATATTTGTGCAGGTGGCCTCACACCCCACAAGTGGATCAACTCCTTCCCTGTGCTCTGTAGCTGGCATGATGGCATTATTACAACACTGAGCTTTCCCCCCACTGAGAGAAAGCACTGAGACACAAGAGGGGACTGAGGTGTCTGACAGGACAGATTAACTGAATCTGTCTCACTGATGAGCTGAGGAAGCACCAGGAGCTGTGGAGGTCCTGTGGAATAATAAGACTGATGGACATTACAATTGTGATGAATTACCCTAACACATGACCCTGTTGTAACAAATAATCTGACTCTCTCATGGGCATTCCTGATAATCCCTCTTTACTTAATTATGCCATTATTATGAAATTTGAGCATTTATGGTCTTGTGTTGAATGAGCATTAAATTGTCATATTTTCTTACCTACAATGGTGACTGAAGTAGGGGGAGAATGAGGTGATGGCGTTGATAGAAATGATAGGACAGAATAGTGACATGTCAATTTAATTTCTACAATTCCACTTTGACCTGACCATTTTAACAGCTCATTTCCAGATTGTGCCGATCTGCATGAAGTAGATTGCTTCCAGGTGCAGTTTGGATGGTTTATGCAGAAAAAACAATAAAACACATCAGACCGAGATGTCACACACGTCAGATTAACGGAGTCAGACGGTCTGATGACTGCAGGGACTACTTTCATTTTAGGCGTTGGAAAATCTAGATGTACAGGCAAAAAAATGATGTGATTAGGAGTTATATACTGTATGTTTCAGGATGGCAAACATAAGTGATCACATGTTATCAGTGTTTGCAAACTGACCTTGAGCTTGGGAATGCTGAGGATCTGAAAGAACACCTTCAAAAATGTGTGAAAGAAATGTTATACAAATATAAGAGAAAAAACTATTTCAGTATGATGCATGACTGTGGAATGAATAGTAGAAACAGAGGATGAAGTTTTATATTTAGCTTCAAGTAGATTTGTTCCTGCACATGCTCCTTTCATTTGATAACGGCTCCTAATTTGTCTGATGTCTGAGACCTGACTGTAACAACTCTGTAACCTTGACAGATGCCTTTTTGATGTGTAATACCAGACTCTGATACACTGAGGATGTCCTAATATAGACACCATACTGGAGGTTTTGTGGGCAAATGGTTCTGTCATGCTGGGTACACGCCATCAAGGGTGTCTTCAGCACCCTCTAGAGGATCTGATCAGCAGAGTCCTGTTTGCCATTGGGTGCCTCTCAAACTCTCTCCTCGATCCTCGATGCTCGGTCCTCCATGATCGTTCCCACTGATCTATAACTAACACTGGATAGACTATCCCATTGTTGCCGCCCTATCATTCTTTATCTAGATCAATGGGAACGAGGACCGAGGAAGGAAGGGAGGATGTATAAAAACTAAAAGGCGAATGAGAGGCACCCATTGTGTTTGTCAGCACAATAACATGGGCAAGAAGCTTTGACTAGGTTACTACAACAAAGCACGGCTGACAACCACCAGTCATCTTCGCAAGCTGCCTCCAGTTTGCCCTCATCAACCCAGCACAAAAGGAGCCACGTCGACCAAGTCGTGAATCCATAACACACTAAAAGTCTTCTAAACAAACAAACATTATTCATTCATTCTGATTTACTAAAGCTCAGTTTCATTATGTACTGATTCTGAAAATGTTTCAGATCAGTGATGAAATTCAAATACATAATTTTCTAATTGATTAGAAATCCCAAAGAATTGCATTGCATTACTCACAGGTAAAGAAGATGGTAGATACAACAGAAAGTGTGAAGTGTAACATTTTCATTTATGGAGCAGCAGAGATACTAATGTAGAGTCCACCAACACATGCAATTAGAGTGAGGTAGTTCATGGCTGGCACAGGAAAACAACAGATCTATGTCTGTCACACAAATCACTTCCGCTTGTGGTGAAGTTATTATAGTATACTGCACTTGCAGACAAGGGTCACATTTGTACATTTGTTCAAAAATCGTACTTGCTTAAATTTGTATTTGAAATAGTAACAAATATCAACTAAATGCTGAAAACGCTATTTCAAATCTGCGTGTTCTTCATTGAGTAGCAGTGAGGGAGAAACAAATAGATCAACTGATGGTCAGACAGGAGACAATACCCTTACAGAAATGTCAGCTATCTGAGGAACAGTTGCCACAAATTTGCTGCAAGGTCATATTTCTGGCAAACACTTGTGGTTAACTTTTGGCAATGTTGCAGCACATTTGCAGCATGTCTTATGCAAATTAGGTTTGTCACCAGAAGTTCACTGGAAGTTTGCCATTATTGGCTAAGTGTGGTGCCACTAGTGGCAAACTTCTCATTGTTACTAGAACGTTGCTGGAAGTTTGCCTGTAGCGGCCAACATTGGCAAACTTCTAGAAATAGTTTCGACTCATTTGTTTTCCACCATTTCATTTTGTAAGGGTATGTCTTGCTTTGGTAGTGGTGGTCTTTTTTGTACATGCATGTGCTTGTTTGAGCTACTAATGCATACAGTACTTGCAGAACAGGGAGAGTGATATTGTGATAATTAGCAGTCAGACAACATACAAAAATGACCACCACCAACAACACCACCACATCCTCTAACAGTGCAAAGATATCTTCCGGCTGATATGAAAGTTAAAAGCAAAACTCTAATCTTTGAAGTCAGATTTAACTTGGCTGTTGAAAGGTCAAACATGTTTGTAGCAGGCTTTTCATGAAGTCCACTAAATTCTCTATAACAGTGATGACTTGGAGTGGAAACTTTTAATTACCTCTGCCAAGGAGGATATGTTTTCATTGGGGCTTGTTTGTTTGTTTGTCTCTCTGTCTGTCTGTCTAGCAAGATAACTCAAAAAGTAGTGGATGGATTTCAATTAAATTTTCAGGGAAGGTCAGAAATGATCCAAGGAACGATTAAATTCAGCAATGCACACAAATGTTTCCATTGATCAAGCACCAAAGAGCCTGGTGCAGGAAAGTGGAGATCTCAATTGCCTTATATGGACATTCCTTCGAGAAGAGCTGGTAGGGGGACAGCTGTCGACACCACAGGCCGTTGCAACTGTTTCCACCAATTATATGTTTCACTGCATCATCAGCAATGTTGTTTGAACAACATTTTTTGAAGTATCAAATTGACCTTCATTTCATATTTCATAGGGTATATATTACAAAATGGCAACTTCAATTAATATTCAATTAACAATTACTCAATAGTGCCTTTAGTGTTAGGATCACACTGTCATGTTATTACACGCAAGACATCATTAGGTAGTCAGGCAGGACAAGCTATATGAGCACACAGCCTCAAGAACGACCGAGCTTACTAAAATAGTGTGCTAATAAGTATGCATAAGATGACACTTTATACAGATACTGTAGGCCCACATAAACACGCATGCGTCAGTGTTCTCACATCAACTAGCCTACATCAAAACGCCAATATATGTCTACTCCTGGACAAAGAAACTTTACATATTCAACTCATTCACTCACTGATGTGTACTTTACTTGGCTATTTTAGGATGCTGTTTTTCTATGTAACAAGTTTACACACACACACACACACACACACACACACACACACACACACACACACACACACACACACACACACAAATGGAGAGAGAAATAAACAGAAGAGAAAATAAGTTTGTTATCCATTTTAGTGGAGCATATAGCTGTGTGTCAGAAGACATGTTCACACCAGTGACCACAGAGTCAGTGAAAAGGCGGACAGCTGCAAGGTGCTGGAGGGCGTGTATGCCTTTTGCACTTCTGCATTTTGATTGTGTGTCTCTGTACACACTTACATGTGTATTTAGCATAACAGCACTGTACCTTTTGAAGGTATCTTCCTGTAGAGCAGAGAAACACATTGTACCATGATGATTAAATTGCATTGACTATCACTGCTCAATTGATCGGAAGAACAAGAATAGTCTAGCTAAACTGTCTGGGTGCTACAGCAATGGTTGCTACATCCAGTTGATGAGCTGTTAAGCTCTTGATACGAGAAACTCACTGGTTTTCAGGAAGTATCATTCCAGCGATTACCATGACTCTAGTCCAGATACCCTCAGTGCCTTTGTAAAAAAAGAGAATGGAAGTTCAATTTCACACAGGAAGAACTTTTGGTCTGACTGTGATGTACAGTATATATGCAGTGCTTTAACTTACCAACAACAGTGATGGAAGGTGGTTTAGATGTGTTTTAAATGCAAAATAGCAATCCACTTGTAAGAGCATTACGAACTAAGAGTACGCAAACTTATTGGGATCATTATTCTTCAGTATGATGTACCACTATTTGCAAGGTAAACCAGAAACAACATAACCTTTTACGGATACACTGCATATAATTCTAACCGGAGATGAAAGATAGCAACAATGCAATTTCACTTGCATCTCTGGCACAGAAAGATGACCTGAAACAGATGAAAGGCTAGCCATTCCACACAACCCTGTTGATGCATTGGCATGGCATGATGAGCTAAACAAACCCAATATGTCCCCCACAATTCAGAAGTCATAGGGTAAGTGAGAATTTCAAATCTAAGAATAGATCTAATAATTATACATTTAAATTGTATAGGCCTAGCACTTTTCAACATATTCAAAGAAGCTTTACAGTTTTCACATTTAAGCAAAGCACAGGGTACATGGACAAGGACAAGGTTACATGAACAGATTAACTGCACATAGTTACAAATGAAATCAAATGAACCTTTATTGATATCAAAGAATGAATAAAGTAATTGTTGTGAAAGGTATGACATATTAAGTATAGACTTAAAGGAGAACATAGATCTGTTTCTCGAGGTCACCAAGTACTGTAAGTACAAAAAAAACCCACTAAAGATTAAGATGCTGCAGCCAACAGCTAAAGCCAGCTATATTTCTACACTCTGGGGGCATGAACATGGGGGCTCATCATGAACATGCATGCCCCCAGAGTGTAGCATAGTAGCTACCTGGCAGTTCTAGCTGTTGGCTGCAGCAACTCGAGCTAAGTGGAACCGATTGTTTCCCTTTTTTCATACCAACAGAGTAGTAGAGTGTACATACTGAAATCAGCTCATCTGCACAGTACTGTAAATGTCATTTTCCTGCTGTGTAGACTGAAGATGAATATAATCATGTACTACACTGTAGGGACTCTCTTCGTGGTTGGAGCTGTTTGGGGCATCTGGGATAGAGCTGTACACATGATCCAGAGAAGACTAGAGAGAGAGAGAGAATGAGAGAGAGAGAGATGGAGTGAGGGTTAGATAATCCATAGTCAAGTGTATGGATGAGACTGATATTTATAAATACAGGAATATACTTACATCCTGGTCAGGATCCAGGCCTGTTATTTCTGAAACCCACAACAAAGCCAACAAGTGGGCAGTTCAACTATTACTTCAAAACCCCAAATATTTCTGGTTCCATTTGTTGTCTTGTATTGGCTTCTTCTGACAAATCAATTACAAATCGTATCTGCACAGATGACAATGTTCTTACCTGAGGCTGCTGCTGTAGTTGCCATTGCCATGTCTTTATCACCCATCACACCAGGCTAATGGAAGGCCAAAAAGTCTTTACATATTCAACTCATTCATGCACTAAACAGATGTTAATTTATGTGGATTTCACTTACAACAGTGTTGGTGCTCCTAGATGTTTCATTAAGATTTGCATCTGTCCAATGTAGAGAATAGTATGTGAATATACTGTATACCCAATCCACCTTGAACATTCAAAAGCGTATTGCTATTTTCTATTTGACACACACACACACACACACACACACACACACACACACACACACACACACACACACACACACACACACACACACACACACACACACACACACACACACACACACACACACACACACACACACACACACACTTACGACTAACATGGGGATCATCTACCCGTGGTCTGTTGGGACAGAAAAAGAGATGGAGAAACAAGCAGGAGATGAACATGAAGTATGCTCTCCCTTTTTAGTGGAGTACATGTGTGTGTGGAAATGTACACAAGATATATTTACACCAGCGACCTCAGAGTCTGTGTAAGAGGGGACTGCTGCAGGGTGTGGGAGGGCGTATATGCATTTGCACTTCTGCATTTTGCACGTGTGTCTCTGTACACATACAGTACATATGTGTATTTAGGATAACAGCACTGTTTATCATACCTTAGGAATGCACATCTTTCTGTAGAGCAGAGAAAGATGTAATGATGATTAATGAAACTACATTGATTATGCTCAATCGATTGTCCTCTTCTCCATTGGAGCAACCGAAGAAAAGAATAAGCCAGCTAATCAGACTTGGGAAGGTAAGTACAACAAACACTTGGGATGTGGTAACTTCCTTTTTTGGTTATACACAGCTTACTGTACATATCATATATGCAAATCCTACAGCTATGAACAAAAACAACAACAACATGTTGCATTTACAGTAGAGCTTTATCAAGGCACCCGAAGCACTTGAAGGGTGACCACCACCGTAATGTATAGCAACGAGTGCTAAACCCAGATAAGCTATGACCTCCGGTCCTCCTGATAAGAGAAACTCACTGGTTTTCAGGCAGAGAAAAGAGGTGATCAGGCCTCCCACAAACATGATCACACCAAATATGACCATCACTGTAGTCCAGATTCCCCCAGTGCCTTTAGAAAAAAAGAAAATGTATTACATAAAATATCATACTAAAGTATATGTGAAAATATAATTTAAATTAGTTTACATTATTCACATGCAATCACCACACAATTACGACACAATACAAACACACACAAAACATTCGGACCGCCTTTGATGTACAATATTTGCAGTGCTCTAACTTACCAACAACAGTGATGGAAGTTGGCTCAGTGACATCTGTAGAAGTGAACAGCTGTACACCTGACCAGAGAATGACATTTTCTGTATGACCTCTAGCTGGTGATGACTGATGACTGAGTTATTCTGCTTCATTGCATCATTGATTCATTTAGTAGATGTTTATCAAAAGCAACTTATAGAATGAGGAATGATATTCAAGTTACAAACTTCATAGAAGCATGCTTTAAAATATCATAGGGGGATAAATAACAATTGGGAGCACTTCGACTCGGCGCAGTAATATCCTCACTCCAAAGTGAAACTGAAAGTTCAAAGGTGATGATATTACTGCGCCGAGTCTAAGTGCTCCCAATTGTTATTCCGCCACACAATAGTTATCCCTCTTACCTGCTTAGAAATGCACCACGTTTTGTTTTGTCTCACTATACTTGGTCGTGTGACTACTCGTGTAACTGTATTTTAATAGGGAAAACATGGAGGTGTTTGGTCGCTTCTAACTTCATCTCTGTTTGGATCCTAATGAATGAACTGGGCTGTAAGTGCTATCAAAGTAGCGCAGCACGCCAGAGCCAGTGAGTGCACGCATTGAAACGTGAGAGGTATGTATCAACTCATCTTAGTTAAGGGAATAACGTAGTTTAATATGAAAAAATGGTGAAGTGTTCCATCATCTCATCTTTTCCTTCAGAGAACCGAGGTTACAGTATTCATTCAATGGTTTTAAGAGCATTAACAGCCAACAGAACAGACTACATATTAAATGTGCTCTAAGCGATGTCACATCACCAAGAGAACAACAAAAATCAAATTTCAGAAAGTAAAAGTCCTACCACATATCTGTGGCAACCATTCATTTAAACCAGCTGATTCTAATTAGCACAACTTTTCAGCTAGGTAGAGCAGCTAATTGATGAGATCACCTTTGCTAAGTGCGCAGGTATAAGCAATACATGATCAGACTTTTACTCTCTGAAGCTGGAGTTTTCCACCGCTGACATCACCTCACCATCCAAAAACAACCTGGGCCATAAAACCATGGACCATAACCTACTGTAATCTCAGTGATGCCTCTATACAGATACACTGATGAAATAAATGGAAATGTTCTGCTTATCTTGGTGCATTTCAAGTTGAACACAACACAATACAGGAGTGAGTCAAAGAAAGTCTTGAAATGTATTTTGAACAATTCCATTGATTTGCAATTTTCAAAATGCATGTGTTCTTACCTACTGAGACTGGTTGAGATGGGCCAGATGCCAGTTGAGGAGTTGTTGTAACTGTATAATAACAACTCAATGATAATATTTGTGCAGGTGGCCTCACACCCAACCAGTGGATCAACTCCTTCCCTGTGCTCTGTAGCTGGCATGATGGCATTACAACACTGATAGACTTTCCCCCCACTGAGAGAAAGCACTGAGACACAAGAGAGGACTGAGGTGTCTGACAGGCCAGATTAAGTGTATCTGCCTCATTGATGAGCTGAGGAGACACCAGCAGCTGTGGAGGTCCTGTGGGATGATATGAAAGGCGAAAGATGATCTTGTAGCAACTGCGAATCCAAATAACATCTGACTGTCTTGCGTTTTGTGTCAGTCCCTCCAAATTAGTATCAGTGTCATTATTGTGAATGATATATGAACACATGTGACTTTTTTATATACACTATATTGCCAAAAGTATTGGGTGACCTACCTTGAATATGAACGTCAGTCATGTCCTATTCTTAATCCATAGGGTTTAATATGATGTCGGTCCACTCTTTGCAGCTGTAACAGCTTAAACTCTTCTGGTAAGGCTTTCCACAAGGTTTAGGAGTGTGTTTATGGGCATTTTTACCATTCTTTAAGAGGCGCATTTGTGAAGTCTCACACTGATGTTAGACGAAGAGACTGGCTCTCAGTCTCCACTTTAATTCATTCCAAAGGTGTTCTATTGGGTTGAGGTCAGGACTCTCTGCAGGCCAGTCAAGTTCATGTCAGACTCTGTCATCCATGTCTGTATGGACCTTGCTTGGGGCACTGGTACACAGTCATGTTGGAACAGGAAGTGGCCATCCCCAAACTGTTCCCACAAAGTTGGAAGCATGGAATTGTCCAAAATTTCTTGGTTAATGCTGAAGCTTTCAGAGTTCCTTTCACTGGAGCTAGCAGCTTGGGTTGGATGGCCCCTTCCAGTTCCAACATGACTGTGCACTAGTGCACAAACTGACAGAGTTACTGTAGGTGTGGATGAACTTGACTGGCCTGCACAGAGTCCTGACCTCAACCCAACAGAACACCTTTGAGATGAATTAGAGCGCAGACTGAGAGACAGTCTCTTCGTCCAACATCAGTGTGTGACTTCTGGAAGAAGAATGGTCAAAAATTCCCATAAACACACTCCTAAGCCTTGTGGAAAGCCTTCCCAGGGCAGTTGAAGCTACAAAGAGTGGACAAACGTCATATAATTGATTAAGAATAGGATGTGACTGAAGTTGATTTGGGGGTCAAAGCAGATGACCCAATAATTTTGGCAATATAGCTTAAATGAGCTTAAATATCTACATATTCTTACCTACAACAGTGACTGTAGAGTAGTAAGAAAAGTGAGAATACTGTGGTTCTGATTGTGTTCCAGCATTATAGAGACACGATAGTTTGATTTCTGCAATCCCCCTTTGATGTGACCATGTTAGCAGATTATTTCCAGACAGTGCCAAGGTGCATGATTCAGAGTACTGTTCAGAGACACATCCTGACAGACGCAGTGGATTTATACAAAAAGTACACTTAGATTTAGGAGGCCAAGATGAGGCACAGGTCAGATGAACTGAGTCAGACTGTCTGATGACTGCAGGGTCTACTTTCACAGAATGTTGTGGGATATCTGAAAGCACAAGCACAAAATATGGGTTTAATGATTGTACATGATCTTTTCTCTAATGTAAGTTTCAGAATGGCAAGATTAGTAATCACAAGTTATCAGTAAGAGAAGAGGGATCACCAGAGCACAAAGATGTTTGGATTGCTTAGTTTAATGCATCAGAGTCCATGGACCCCAAAGGTGGTTGTGTGTGTCCTTTTAAGAATTTTTCTGTCCTACTTTCGTTACAAATCTGTGGGGACCTATCACAAACTGGCTTATGCACCTGGCGCACCCAGATCATTGGTCTGATTGGTTGAAGGACTATCCTATTGCGTACAACTGAGTCATTTGAACTATGCCCGTTGATCACGCCTCTTGTGCAGTAGAAAATACAGAGCAGACTAATGTTCCTAATGACCGTACCCCAGACTAATGTTAAATATTGAAAGATTGTGCATGTGATAGCAAGGCGTGTACCTGCAATTAGTTTTAATATCACCTATTGGTCTACTTTAATTTGAATCATCAGCCATAGGGGGCAGTAGTTTCTTCAAAGAGTAAACGTGTTGCATAAAATCATCACATATAAAGAATTCCAGTACAATAGTAAACAAATCATTAAGCATTACATAACAAAATTGCAAATATTTCTTTGTCATTTTAGCTAATGACTTTATGACTGGTGAATCATACATTGAAACAACAGTAATTTCTGTACCGTTTCACATTAAATGAAGCAATCCTAATATCTGTGTGTGTCAGTGATCCCTTTTTTCCCTCTTCCATGAAGTACTGAAACCTATTTTGTTGCAAGGTGGAGTTACTATTTATAACATGTTATCAGGGTTTGCAAACTGACTTGGAGCTGAGAGTACCGAATAGGATCTAAAAGACATGTGAAATAAATACATAAATATAAGAAAAAACTAATTCAGTATGATGTACGATTGTGAAATGAAAGTTTCATATTCAGCTGCATGTAGATCTTCTCTAGTTTCACATATTGTTCCATGGAGTTTGAGAATGGTTCCTGTGGTGTCAGAGAGGTTTTCCTGAGACTGGACACATTTTTGTCTCATGTCTAAGATCTGACATGAGTGTAGTTCCATAAACGTGAGAGAGGATTTCCCAAGACCTGATAGCCTACCTGATTCTGACACACTTGAGGGTATCCTAACACGGACACCATATTGTATGTCCTATTTCATCGTGTTCAAGGCATCAAAACATTTGGTTCAGATCGCACACTGTATATTTGTCTGTTGTTTGACCTCTACATTCTAATCCAGATCCTAGAGCCAACAACCTTTCTATGTTCATTATTAATGAAATGAAAGTAAATTCCCAATCCACAAATCAAATGACAGAATACATACAGTTTTGACAGTCTTATTTATTAAAACACTGTTTCATATTTTAATGAAGAGCAATAATATTCAGATCTGTGAAATGTTGTGAAATATTATTTGAGCTTTATCAATAGTAGGCCTAAGATTAAGTAACCAAGGTTAGTAAATGTTATATATTCTATACACTTACCTTGAGCTTTGGTGTTCTGAGTACGATCTATAAATAGTAGAGAAAAAGTAGTATTTCAGTATGTATTTCTCTTTGCATTCTCAAGCTCACTGTTTCACATATTCAGCTTCAGATCTTCTCTTCTGTCACTATCACTTGCATACATGATCCATTGATAATGACTCCTACTTAAGCATGTTCAAGGAATCCAGGTCAGGGAACTCTGAGGCCTTTGGTGTGTGTGTGTGTGTGTGTGTGTGTGTGTGTGTGTGTGTGTGTGTGTGTGTGTGTGTGTGTGTGTGTGTGTGTGTGTGTGTGTGTGTGTGTGTGTGTGTGTGTGTGTGTGTGTGTGTGTGTGTGTGTGTGTGTGTGTGTGTGTGTGTGTGTGTGTGTGTGTGTGTGTGTGTGTTCTTCCGTAGTTTCACAATAGTTCCATTCAAGCATGTCTAAGGTATCAGCATATTTGATACATTTCAAAAAGAGATGGCCACTCTCTGCTAATTAGGTGTATTTGTCTAATTTTCAACCTATTCAACCTATTAATCAATACCTAATAGCCAGCAAATGTTTTGGGTCCATTAATCAATAAAACTAAAGTAAAAACACAGAAGGTCAAAACGATTTATTTCAATTTACCACAGCTTCATGTTGTAATTAGGATTCTTAAGATTCAAATGTATCGTATGCTCATTTTGAACTGAACACAACCTCCAAAGAATATAATTGTATTACTCACAACCAATGAGGAGAGTAGTAGTCACAACAGAAAGGGTGTAGTAAATCATTTTAATTAGTTCCACATCTGCGAAGTAACATAAATGAGTGTAGTCCACCATCAACCACTACAAGTAGAATGAAGTTCAAGGGTGGGACACAGCCCTAGACCTTTCTCTGGCGTGTGTATCACTTCCCCTGTGGTAACATTCGCTGCTACTGCAGTTGCAGACAAGTGTCACATGTGTAACCACTACTGACGGTATCAAAAACAAAAACACTTGCTAAGATATTGTCATATGACCATGGATACATTTTCTGCTCTCTTACCTTTGGTAGTGAATATAATGGCACTCAACACAACTGTTATGCTTGATACAAACACTTACACCAACAAAACATTAGCTTACAGATAATTTATAGTAAAAATGAAAACCAAAAAGGAAAACAAAACTGATGGTCAGAAAGCAAACAATTCTATTGTGTGCATTGTCATTAATGGTCTTTTCTGTTCACTCTAGTTCCTCTGAAGATAGATGAAGAATGTGATCTGTAGTATTAATGCATACGTGCAGAACAGGCAGAGACCAGAGATAGGGAGATGACAATTACTGTAGAAGTCTGTCATCGTTCAATGAAGTGATACCACAACCACCACATGAAAAAGTGAAGATTCTAGAATGAGACAGTCTCCTCTCCTGACCTCAATATCATTAAGCCACTTTGGGGAGGTTCAAGTGAAATCAGTAAGATGAGTGGACATCCCTGCCATCTCAGAAAATTAATGCACTCATCAACAACTATCACAAAAGACTGCAAGCCGTCACTGATGCCAAAGGAGGTAATGCACAGTTTTAAGAACTAAGGGTATGCAAACTTAACAGGGATAATCTCATTATTTTTCTGTATGATGTACCCCTATTTGCAATGTCATAACAACATTAAAATGAAGTGTACCAGTTATGTACTTACATGTACATATTACTGTACATGTATGTTGTGTCATTGGTGTCTTGGAACATGTCTGCCATTACCCTACGTAGCACATGTATCAACTGTGTTGGTACACACTTATTACTCTTTGATACGGTGGCATAAACCCTTAACAAGGTTGTAGCAGCACAGCAGTTACATGTACACTGAAGACAATGAGGCCTTGATTGGAGCTAAGAATGGTTTGTATATCAAATCTATCATGACCAGATTTCCCCCATCCATCAGGTCTCAGGTCAGCCCTTTTCCTCTGATGAAAAATGTAGACAAATTGGCAAAGTTTTGTAAAAGCACTCAGTATTGCAATGTAGGTACAACAACTATACGTAGGTACCCACAAATACATAATGCAAGTACAATGATAGTACCTGATAGTACATGTTATTACACAGGTTGTACCACTGTACCTATTGGTACACTTTAACAGCGACACATTAAAATAAAGTGTTACCCAAAAGTTAAACATTTAATGGCTGTGAGAATGTGTGACAAAATAAAATGTGTGACAGTCGTGGTCTTTTCCACAGGTGCGCACTTTGGATCATTTAAAGATAAGTGAAGAATGTGATCTGTAGTATAAGTGCATACTTGCAGAACAGGAAGAGACAATAGAGATAGG
Source organism: Sardina pilchardus (assembly GCF_963854185.1). Lineage (NCBI taxonomy): Eukaryota > Metazoa > Chordata > Actinopteri > Clupeiformes > Clupeidae > Sardina > Sardina pilchardus. Next base: position 21,765,897 of record NC_085004.1, on the reverse strand, counting down.
GTTATGACAATTAGAAGTCAGCCATCATTCAATGAAGTGACTATACCACAACCACCACATCCTGCACAGCAGAAAAAAAGTGAAGAGTGACAGTCTCCTGACCTAAATATCATTAAGCCACTTTGGGGAGGGACATCTCAAAACATGCAGTTCATGCAAAACAACCCCACTCTGAGTTTCTCTTGTCAAGTTGAATGGGTGTCTCTACCAACTGAGAAAATGAATGCACTCATCAACACCATATCACAAAAGATTGCAATTTCATGTTGTCCCTCTATTTGCAAGGTACTGTACCATACCAGAAACAACATAATGTACAGATCCACTGGGGGTCATTCTGAAAGACTTCAACAATGCATACAATTCCCTTGCCTCTCTGGCATAGAAAGATGACTATGAGACAGATGAAAGGCTCGCCATTTTTGCACAACCCTAATGTACTGACATACCATGATAAGTACTTTTTCAAAACAGACGCTTTACAGTTTTCACATATCACAACAACACACAGTTACATAAACAGAGAAAAAAAACACACAGGTGCATGGACTACCAAGACAAACCTCCCCAGGCCAGGAGCTTGGTCCTGGTGGCCTTCAGTGTGTTTGCATCAATCGACCTGAGGAGACGGGTAGGAGAGTGGTGGAGGAGGAGGTCGGAGTTTGGTATGGAGGGGCAAGGTTATTGAAAGCTTTGTAAGTGAGGAAAAGTATTTTGAAGTTGATCCTGCATGTGTGAGAGCCAGTGGAGATTGTGGAGGACAAGGGTGATGTGGTTACGGCCAGCTAAATTCTGGACATAATGAAGTTTACTGGTAGTTTTGTTAGGTAGTCCATATACTGTTGCAGTAGTCCACTCTGGAGGTAATGAGGGCATGGATGAGTGTTGAAGCTGCGGTGAACGAAAATGAAGGGTGCAGGCATGTAAATGTTGTGGAGATTAAAGAAAGTAGTTTTGGTGATGTGGTTGACATGTGGTAAGAATGAGAGTCAAAGATAAATAAAGATGATGGTTGCAGGCCTTGCAGAGTAGGTCTTGACTTTTTTTGTGACTGTTATTCCTTTTTTGGCCATGTGGGGTCCTCAGTGTCTTTGTTTAACGTCTGTCACATGTCGATATCACATGTTTAGCCCTCCTTGTTATTATTGATGTTATTTTAACCTTGTTAAGTTGCCTGTTTAAACCTGTCTGTAGTCTTCAGCTGAGTCTTGAGTTGACACTCATGCAGTGAATCAAGTAATTGTTGTAAAAGCTACAGGTACGGCATCTTAAACATTGACTTAAATTAACCATTAGTAGGGAAGATACTACAGTATACGGAAGTCATTCCATCTGCAGAACGCTGTAAATGTCATTTTCCTCCTGTGTAGACTGAATATTAGTATGTTCCTGTATTATACTGTAGGGACTGTCCTTCTGGTTGGAGCTGTTTGGGACTTCAGGGATAGAGCTGTACACATGATACACAGCAGACTAGAGACCGAGAGAGAGATAAAATGAGGGTTAAATATACTAATAGTTGGAAGCCATAGATGAGACTGATTATTTATATAAATACAAGAATATACTTACATCAGGATCCAGGCTCGCTGTCATTTCTAAAACCCACAACAAAGCCGCAAAAAAGGGCAGTCCAACTATTACTTCAAAACCCCAAAATAGCCAACAGCATGTCCATTCTGATTCCATTTGTCGTCTTGTATTGTTTTCTGCTTCAGACAAATAACTTACAAATAATTTCTGCATTCTCCTCACTCAACAGTGTTCTTACCTGAGGCTGCTGCAGTAGATGCCATTGCCAGATCATCCATCACACCAGACTGAAAAAGGCCAAAACAATCATTATATATACAACTCATTCACACACTAAACTGAGGTTTGTTCATTTTTCCTTTTACTCGGCTATTTCAGGATCAAACGTCAGGTAGTATTTTGAAAGAAGATTTTGGTAAAATAGGTGAATATTGTTTATCTTGTACTTACAGCAGTGTTAGTGCTCCTAGATCCCATACTAAGATCACCATCTGCAATGCAATGAAGATTAATTGAATATATGGCTAGTCCACCTTGTACATTCAAATGTCAAAAATTCAATGTCATTTTTTGTGATATGCTAACACACACACTTACGTCTAACTGGGGAAGCATCTACCCCTGGTCTGTTAAGACAGAGAGAGAGAGAGAGAGAGAGAGAGAGAGAAGAATAAACAGAAGAGAAAAGACCATGAAGTATGCTCCCCATTTTCTGTAGAGTACATACAGTGGGTATAGTAAGTATTCACACCCATGCTAAAGTTGACTAAAAAGAGGAATATAAAATCATCTTTTGAGAATTGATTGTAATGCCTTAATTCAAAAAATGAGTAAAAATCAAACCGCTAAGGACACTAATTTTCTTTGTGATTGAAGAATGTATCGTAAATAGATAAATGTTCTTCCTTAAATACAGGTTGCATAAGTATTCAACCCCTATGCTAAATTCCCATAGGAGCAGGAGGATTTTTTATATGTTTTTATTTTTAAAGGCCAGCTATTTCATGGATCCAGGATATTATGCATCCTGATAAAGTTCCCTTGGCCTTTGGAATTAAAATAGCCCCACATCATCACATACCCTTCACCATAGATAGAGATTGGCATGGTGCTTTTTCCAGTTAGCCTATTAGCCTGTTTGATTTGCATTGAGCTCAATGAGCATCAAACAGGCTAATTGGCTAACTGTAAAAAGCACCATGCCAATCTCTAGCTATGGTGAAGGGTATGTGATGATGTCGGGCTATTTTAATTCCAAAGGCCAAGGGAACTTTATAAGGATGCAAAATATCCTGGATCCATGAAATAGCTGGCCTTTAAAAATAAAAACATATAAAAAATCCTCCTGCTCCTATGGGAATTTAACATGTATTTAACCTGTATTTAAGGAAGAACATTTATCTATTTACGATACATTCTTCAATCACAAAGAAAATTAGTGTCCTTAGCGGTTTGATTTTTACTCATTTTTTGAATTAAGGCATTACAATCAATTCTCAAAAGATGATTTTATATTCCTCTTTTTAGACAACTTTAGCATGGGTGTGAATACTTACTATAGCCACTGTATCTGTGTGAAAGTGAAGACAGTAAGAGGGGACTGCTGCAAGGGGAGGGTGTATGCATTTTGCACTTTTGCATTTTGCACGTGTGTCTCATACCACTTACATACTGTATGTGTATTTAGCATAACAGCACTATTTTGACATACCTTATGCATGCACATCTTCCTGTAGAGCAGAGAAAGACATTATGATTATGTGGTGATTAATGAAACTGCATTAATTATCAGTGTACAATTGATCGTCCTCTCTTCCATTGGAGCAACAAAAGGGCAAGATTAATCCAGCTTCACAGACATGGAATAGGGTAATTGACTGTGTTGGTCTCCCAGTCTACATATGGTCATATATGCCTTTTGGTTTTTTAAGCCCCCAGCATCGTCTTACAGTGCTGCGTGGAAGGCACTAAGGTTAGGGTTAGGTGCCTTAAAGTCGACTGTCACAGTGCTGCCTTGAAGTCCTCGGTGGGGGCTTAAAACACCATTGCAAACCACACAGCTATGAACAAAGGCAACAAACCATAGTATTCATACAGTGCTTTATCAAGGCACCCAAAGTACATTGCAGTGAAGGGGGGGCCTTATTAACCAGCACCAATAATGGGTGTTACATATTACCTCCTGATAAGAGCAACTCACGCATTTTCAGGCAGAGAAGGGAGGTGATCAGGCCTCCCACTAACATGATCACTCCAAAGATTATTATCACTGTGGTCCAGCTTCCCCTAGAGCCTTTTTAAAAAGAAAATTGTTTAATTAAATTCAATTACATTAAATCTCACACTATACACAAAAATATAGTCAACATTATTTGCGATGCCTTCACACAACAAAACCTCTGATCTGCCTTTGATGTACGATGCAAGTGATGCAATTTAAAATTACAGTGATGATAGTTGGCCAAACCGTTGCATGTCATGGGTTCTTTTCCTCCTGATTAAATCTTCTCCAGTGAATTTTACCTGCCAGCTAGCATATGATGGCATTGATCAGTTTCATGATTTATATTATTCCTAAAAGGGATGGGAAGTGTTCTGTCAGCTTATCTTTGTTCATTTAATAGTCAAGTTACACACATCACTGATGCAATACTGTCTACACAGTCAAAGAAAGTTGAAACATAGCTTTATTGTTACGACCGGGAATCGAACCCAGGTCTCCCAGGTCAAAGTCTGGAGACAATCCTCTAGACCATGGAGCTGACAGGAAAGGACTCAAGTGCGGCAAGCAAGGACAGTTTAAGTTGAGGAGTTTTTATTCCAAACGTTCAAAAGCACAGAAGATCCAAAAAGTTAAAGTAAAGTCAGTTTAAGAGGAAATCCAAAATACCACGTCTTAAAGAGAAATTAATCAAAAATGTAGGTAATCCAAAAGGCAAAAAGTCCAAACAGTCCAAAGAGTAATCCACAGAGTAATCCACAGAGTTATCCACAACAGAGAGCAAAAACAGAGGCGTCCAAAGTAACACTTACAGGAATGCGCAGCGAAGACTCAATGAAGCAGAACACAAAATACAGGGTTTAAATACTCTGAGATAATTGGCTAACAAGAAGCACATATGACAACTAACAAGACAACTAACAAGACACAGGTGAAAATAATGAGGGCATCAACTAGAACAAAGAATAACATCGTAGACCAAAACTAGATTTGGCGACATCTAGTGGTGGAAAAAAGGTATGACAAAAGTCCAGAGTATGACAGAACTCCCCCCCTTAGGAACGTCTCCTGGCGTTCCCAGGACGATCAGGGAACTGCCGATGAAAGTCTCTGATCAAAGTCTTGTCGACAATATCCCGAGAGGAGACCCATGAGCGTTCCTCAGGCCCGTACCCTTCCCAATCCACCAGATACTGGACCGAACCCTGGACCCGGCGGGAGTCCAGTAACCGGCGGACTGAGTAGCCCGGCTGGCCCCGGAACATCCGAGGTGGGGGCGGGGGCTTGGGGGCCGGGGCAAAAGGCGAGGTCAGAACTGGCCGAAGACGGGAAACATGAAAAGTGGGATGGACCTTCATGGACCTGGGCAGTTCAAGTCTGTAGGACACTGGATTTACCCTACAAATGACCTTGAAAGGCCCGACGAACCGTGGAGCCAGTTTACGGGACTCCACCCGTAATGGTAGATCGATGGAGGACAACCAGACCCGCTGTCCCACCCGGAAACGGGGAGCCGGCCTTCTCTTGCGATCGGCCTGCTTCTGGTTCTGCTTGGCGGTGCGAAGAAGAGCTTGGCGTACCCTCTTCCAGGTCCGTTTGCACCGTCTGACGAAGTGCAAGGCTGAAGGCACAGCAACCTCACACTCCTGATCTGGAAACAAGGGTGGCTGGTATCCAAGCTGGCACTGGAAAGGTGAGAGCCCAGTAGAGAACGACTGGAGGGTATTGTGAGCGTACTCTGCCCACGGCAAGCAGAGGCTCCACGATGACGGATTCCCGGCAACCAGAGACCTCAGGGTCGCCTCCATCTCTTGATTCACCCTCTCGGTCTGCCCGTTGGACTGCCGGTGAAACCCAGATGAAAGGCTGGCCGAGGCACCGATGAGCTGGCAGATGGCTCGCCACACCCGTGAGGAGAACTGGGGACCCCGGTCGGAGACGATGTCCTGAGGGAGGCCAAAAACTCGAAAGACATGGTTAAAAACAATCTTAGCAGTCTCAAGAGCAGAAGGCAATTTAGGCAGAGGGATAAACCGACAGGCCTTAGAGAACCTGTCGACAACTACTAAAATGACAGTGTTACCTTCAGAGACTGGAAGCCCATTGACAAAGTCCATAGACAAGTGAGACCAGGGTCGAGAGGGAGTAGGCAAAGGGTGCAGTAATGCCTGGGGGCGCTGACGCGGATCTTTGCTGCGAATGCAGGTGTGGCAGGCAGCCACAAAGTCTTTGACCTCCTCCTTCATTTCTGGCCACCAAAAGCGTCTTTCCAGGAACTCCGAGGTCCTGTGAGCACCTGAATGGGCTGTAAGGTGCGAGGAGTGTCCCCACTGGAGAACCTTAGATCTGACCTTTCTGGGAACAAACAGTAGTCCTTCAGGTCCATTGCCGGGGCCAGGGTCCTGCCTGAGAGCCTGCTTGACCGTGGTCTCAATTCCCCAGCGGACAGGTGCGACAATGCGGGAAGGCGGGAGGACTGTCCTCAAATCCTCTTCAGAGCCACTGGAACGAAACTGCCTTGACAAGGCATCCGGCTTCCCGTTTTTAGAGCCAGGTCGGTAGGACAGGGTGAAGTCGAATCTACAGAAAAATAAGGCCCACCGAGCCTGCCGAGGGTTTAGACGTTTGGCCTGCTGAAGATACTCGAGATTCCGGTGGTCCGTCCACACCAAAAATGGATGTCGAGCCCCCTCCAGCCAGTGCCGCCACTCTGTCAGTGCCATTTTAACCGCTAGCAGTTCTCTGTCCCCCACATCGTACCTTGCTTCCACGGGTGTCAAGCGGTGGGAGAAGAACGCACATGGATGCAACTTTCCGTCAGGAGAACGCTGAGACAGGATGGCTCCAACACCCACACTAGATGCATCCACCTCAACGACAAAAGGAGAAGAAGGATCAGGCAGCACTAGAATAGGTGCGGAGGAGAAACGGTTCTTGAGAGCCTGAAAAGCCTGATCCGCTTCCTGGGACCAGGAGAATGGCTGCCCACTTTTCCTTGTCAAAGCAGAGATGGGAGCAGCTACTGAGCTAAAGCCTCTGATGAACCGTCGATAAAAGTTGGCGAAGCCAAGGAACTGTTGCACCTCCTTGACGCACTTAGGGACTTGCCACTCTCTCACGGCTCTTGTCTTCCCAGGATCCATCTGAACCTGTCCCCGTTTAATGATGAAGCCGAGGAAGGAAACTTCAGTGACATGGAACTCGCACTTCTCAGATTTAACAAACAGGTGGTTCCTTAGGAGTCTCTGCAGAACCTGACGGACATGATGGTGGTGGTCGTGCAGGGACTTGGAGAAGTTTAAGATGTCATCAAGGTACACGAAAACAAAGACATTAATCATATCCCGCAGAACATCATTAATTAGGGCTTGGAACACTGCTGGGGCGTTAGTGAGTCCAAACGGCATCACTTGGTACTCGTAATGGCCCGAGGGGGTGTTAAAGGCAGTTTTCCATTCATCGCCCTCCTTGATGCGTATGAGGTGGTAGGCATTACGCAGATCCAATCTGGAGAAGATTGTTGCCCCCTGGAGGAGATCAAACGCAGTTGAAATCAGCGGGAGTGGATATCTGTTGCGTACCGTGATCTTGTTGAGGCCTCGGTAATCAATACACGGCCTCAGTCCGCCATCCTTCTTGCCTACGAAGAAGAAGCCCGCCCCAGCTGGAGACGTCGAAGGGCGGATAAACCCAGTGGAGAGGGCGTCTTTAATGTATTCATCCATCGCCTTTCTTTCGGGGAGAGAGAGTGAGAAGATGCGCCCCCGTGGAGGACTGGAGCCTGACAAGAGGTCCACAGTGCAATCTTAAGACCTATGGGGTGGAAGAGTGCATGCTCTTTTCTTGCTGAATACCTCTTTAAGATCATGGTACTCGGTGGGAACACAGGATAACTCGACAGAATCAGGAGACTTGGACTCAGTTGAGGGACTAGGGAAGAGGCACGTAGCATGGCAGGTAGGGCCCCACTCCAGGATTGACCCGGTAGCCCAGTCAATATGGGGATTGTGCAGTCTGAGCCATGGGAAGCCAAGGACCACAGGAAACTCAGGAGACTCGATCAGGTGCAAGGAGATTTCTTCAAGGTGATCAGCGATCTGGATGCGAAGAGGAGAGGTGACAGAGGTCACCTTACCATCACCAAGAGGCTGACCATCCAGGGCAGAGACAGAAAGTGGAGTGTCCAGGGTGACCAGAGGAATCTTCAGTGTGTGAGCAAGACGTGAATCGATAAAATTCCCAGCTGCACCAGAATCCACCAAGGCTTGACAAGGATGTGTGTGGTCCCCCCAGGCGATGGTAAGTGACAGAAAAACCCCAGTCTCTGGGAAGTTGGGAGAGAAGGTGGCCCCCGTCACAGCCCTCCCTCGGCTGAACGGGACTGGTCTTTTCCCAGGAGCTCTGGGCAGGTGAGGCGGAAATGGCTGGGTTTTCCGCAATAAATACAGCACTTCTCCCATCGACGGCGATCCTTCTCAGCTTGGGAAAGGCGAGTGCGTCCGACTTGCATGGGCTCAGGGTCATCAGGAGGCAGAGGGGGGTCCAACATGGAGGGAAAGGGCTCGACTCTGCCGTGGGGACTTGTATGTTCTCTCCTCCGCTCCCGGAGCCGGTTATCCAGGCGAATTGACTGGGTGATGAGGGACTCGAGGTCTTCTGGAACATCTCTAGCAGCAAGACAATCCTTTAAAGAGTCTGACAGACCATTGAGAAAAGCAGAAATAAGGGCAGTCTGATTCCACCCACTTTCTGTGGCCAAGGTACGAAAGGTAATGGCATATTCAGAAACACTACTGTTCCCTTGCTGGAGCCGAAGTAGCTTTTTTGCAGCCTCCTGTCCTACGGCGGTCTGATCAAACACCCTGAGCATGTGAAAAGCCTAATATCAGAACATTCTGGGCCTTGATTCTGCCAGATTGCCGTGGCCCAAGCCAGCGCTTTATCAGTCAGGAGAGTAATGATGCAAGCAATCTTGGAGCGGTCAGAAGAGTACATGGCACGCTGAAGTTCAAACATTAACTGGCACTGAGTTAAAAAGCCTATACACCCACCTGGGTTACCGTTGTAGCGTTGGGGAGCTGGAAGTCGAGGCTCAGGAACTGTAGGTGGCAGTGGAGTAGGAGGTGGTGGCGGAGGAGCTGAAGGCCCAGAGGGTAAAAGTTGTTGGAGAAGTTGGTCATGACGAAGCAAAGCATCATGTGTCACTGTTAAGGCATGTCCATGGGTGTCCATAGTTGCACCAAAGCTGTTGAGAGCTGCCATAATCCGCTCGAACTCAGAAGCAGCAATATTCACATTGCCCCCTGTATCCATGCTTGCTTCCGCTGAGTCGGTCATGATTGAGTCTTCTGTTACGACCGGGAATCAAACCCCGGTCTCCCAGGTCAAAGTCTGGAGACAATCCTCTAGACCATGGAGCTGACAGGAAAGGACTCAAGTGCGGCAAGCAAGGACAGTTTAAGTTGAGGAGTTTTTATTCCAAACGTTCAAAAGCACAGAAGATCCAAAAAGTCAGAAGTAAAGTCAGTTTAAGAGGAAATCCAAAGTACCACGTCTTAAAGAGAAATTAATCAAAAACTTAGGTAATCCAAAAGGCAAAAAGTCCAAACAGTCCAAAGAGTAATCCACAGAGTAATCCACAGAGTTATCCACAACAGAGAGCAAAAACAGAGGCGTCCAAAGTAACACTTACAGGAATGCGCAGCGAAGACTCAATGAAGCAGAACACAAAATACAGGGTTTAAATACTCTGAGATAATTGGCTAACAAGAAGCACACATGACAACTAACAAGACAACTAACAAGACACACACTGTAAAAAATAAATGTGATATGTCAGGATTTACTGTGTTTTTTTACAGATTTTGTCTGGAATAAATTATTTTTGGAAATGCCATTTATTTTACAAAAATAGACTGTGATTTCACATGTCAAATTTAAAATAACTAGAAATCACTGTAACTGTGAAAAACACTATATTCATGTTCTTTTACAAAAAAAACCATCAGAAATGCATATATTTCTAATTGAAAAACATTAAAAAATCTTTTGTAATTTTCATATAGTTTGAAACATTGAAACTATTTTGAAGCCTGATGTTGAAGTGATATTGAAAGTGTCCCCTCTGTTTTACGTTGAATCAACATTGGATTTTCAACTATACTGACACATGTGATCTTGTGAAGTGCTGTCCCAATCCCAAATACCTATCTGAGCCCATAGACCTCTGAAGTTCGCCTACAAATAGGATCCAATGCTGCCATATTTGCCCATATAAGGAGTTCCGGATGTTAATTGAAGCTAACTGCCTATGGCAAGTTGCATTGTAAGTTAGCTCTGGGATAGCAAAGATCAAAGTGTGCCATCTTCACCTACCAAAGATCACAGTATGCATTTGAAGGCAGAGGACACAACAGTGCAAAACGTCTGCACTCGTCCTCATGAGAGTTTAACAGGTGCGATAATTCAAAATCCCCACGTTATTTTCCCATAGAAAAAATCTCAAGATGCCGGATCTCCTTATTTGGGCAAAGATGGTGGCTTTTTTGTAGGCGAACTTCGAGGTCGTGGCCTCACACACTTAGCACCTGAGATCAATTAAGAGTCTTTAGTCCTTAGTCCTTAGGGCTCACATTGGCTGAATCCCAGTACAGCAGTTAGGGATTATGGGTAAGTGTTAGTTTCTTGTTTATAATGTTTAATTTTTCCTCATTACTCTTTATTGTGGCTTTTTGGGATGTGTACTGTATGTAATAGAACAACTGATTGAACAGTCCACAGAAAATGACTGTAAGGAATTTGTCAGGATTACCACTATAGAGAAGGCCATGATTAAAATACATGGACATTTTAGAGAGTATGTATATCTCTTCATGGGTGCATTGCGAAATTGAATACTTTCTCAATTAGCATTCTTTTGCCCCCTTGGCAGTGTCACAAAGTTGGGCACTCAATGCTCACGTGCATTATATGTCTGCAGAGGCACTGCTGGAGAAACTTGGGCCCCACAATAATGTTAGTATTATTGCGGAAGGGTTTTTAACACATGTTGTTATTGGGGAGGGAGCTCTATATGCATTTGATGGGATTTTAAAATCAACAGTAAATTATTGCAATAGTAAACCCAATATCATGTTTTTCCACATTTTTGTGACATGTTTTGAAAGATGAATCACATTATTTTGTGTGTCACATACTGTTATATCACATCAAATATAAATTATAATACAACCAATATCCATGAAAACCAACTAATAACAGCACATTTCTGTAAATGTCAGCATTATTATTCGTAATACATTTATTAACCATATTTGTAGGTAATTTCATTGTTTTAAAATGTGAAAATGGTTCTAATTAAACATTAAAAACATGAAAATAAGGCAAAATCTTTTTAAAATGACAACTACAAACTGTATTTTAATTATGGAAAATAACCGTATTTTTACGAGAAAGTAATTTTCTGTTTCTTCACGGTATTTTTTTGGTACCGCACAGTATTTTTTTCGCGCCCCAGCTGCCGGAAATTTACTGAGTTTTTTTTTACAGTGCAGGTGAAAATAATGAGGGCATCAACTAGAACAAAGAATAACATCGTAGACCAAAACTAGATTTGGCGACATTTAGTGGTGGAAAAAAGGTATGACAAAAGTCCAGAGTGTGACATTTATTGGATAAAACCTTTGATTTGCAATTTTGTACCTACAGTAATTTTGTTTATCACAGTAAGTTTTGGTTTCGTCTTCCCCTGTCATCTGATTGGCCTGACATCAACGGTTATGAACAATGGTATTCCAGACATTTATTTCCCTGAAAGAAGATCTAGGTGGGCAGGGCCAGGCTAGTTGATCGCGGGGCGGGCTTATAAATGGTAAGGCTATGGAAAATGTCCTAAGTGGATGATTGAAGATTGGTTCAGATCAGTGACGTCATACAAGGATGACTTTCCATTGATTACAATCTTGTTCTCCTTCAGAGTACTGAGATTATGTTCATTGTGAAAGTGTGTCAGTCACTTTTGTAAGGGTTTTAACTTCAATCTACAGAATTTATATGTTGTATTTGATGCACTAAATACCATCTGCAGTTTATACTAAGTTACCACTAGTGACTGAGGCTGAGATGGATGGGATTACAAATTATAAAATGATACGTATAATAAACTAACATTTGTGCATTTGGCCTGAAACCTAAGCGGTGAATTAAATCTTCTTCAGTGAATTCTACCCGCCAGCTGACATATGATGGCATTGATCAGTTTCATAATTCATATTATGAACTATTGGGACCATGGGATGGGACATGTTCTGTCTGTTTATCTTTGTTCATTTAACAGTAAAGTTACATACATCACTAATGCAATACTGCTTACACAGTCAAAGAAAGTTGAAACGTACTGTACCTTTATCAGATAAAACCTTTGATTTGCAATATTCAAAATACATGTGCCCTTACCTACAGTAACTGAGACTGGTTGAGATGGATCAGATGACAATTGAGTTTTATCAACTGTATAATAACAACTCAGTGATATTTGTGCAGGTGGCCTCACACCCGACCAGTGGATCAAATCCTTCCCTGTGCTCTGTAGCTGGCATGATGGCATTACACTGAGAGGCTTTCCCCCCACTGAGAGAAAGCACTGTGACACAAGAGGGGACTGAGGTGTCAGACAGGTCAGATGAACTTTGTCTGTCTCATTCATGAGCTGAGGAAACACCAGCAGCTGTGGAGGTCCTGTGGGATGATACGAAAGGCAGATTATGAATTATCTTGTAGTAACTACAAATCCAGACAAAATCAGATCTGACAGTCTTTTTGCATTCAATACCCATCTCCTTATTTTGAATTACATATGGACACATACAGTATGTGATTCCTTTTTGTGTAAATGAGCTTACATTTTTGCATCTTCTTACCTACAACAAAGACTCTAGCCGATTCAGAATATGGTGACATTTGTGATTCTGTTTGAACAGTATAGTAACACAGCAGTTCAATTTCTGCAATCTCCCTTGGCCGCAATGATGATGGCCACAGATCATTTCCAGACAGTGCCAAGGTGCATGATTCAGAGTGCTGTTCAGAGGTACAGCCTGACACATGCGCTGGCTTTATACAAAAAGTACATTTTGATATCGAATAAGATGAGGAACAGGTCAGATGTACTGAGTCAGACTGTCTGATGACTTCAGGGACTACGTTTATAGAAGCTTGTGGGATACCTGAAAGCACAAGCACAAAATATGTGATTAGTGATTGTTCATGATCATGGCCCGTATTCACAAATAATTTTAAGGCTAAAAGTATCTCCTAAGTCTACCAAGCTTCGTGCACCCCGGCCTTTCAGTGTCCCAGGAATCCTTGACGGAAAATTCCACATAAAAAAAAAACTGACAGACTAATAATAATAATAATGATACTGATAATACATTTTATTTATATTGCGCTTTACATCAAGTAAATGATCTCAAAGCGGTAAAACCTAAACCCATATGACCGCGGCTTCGCTGCACAGTGGTCATAATGAGTGTGTGCATGTGTGAGTTTGCTTTTGTGAGTATGTGAGTATGTGTGTGTGTGTGTGTGTGTGTGTGTGTGGTTGGTGTGTGTGTGTGTGTGTGTGGTTGGTGTGTTTGTGAGTGTGTGTTTGTGTCTTTCTGTGTGTGTCTGTTTGTGTGTCTGTGTGTTTATGTGTGCGTGCGTACGTGTGTGTGTAGATGTGTGTGTGTTTGTGCGTGTGTGCCTGTGTGCGTGTGCGTGTGTGCGTGTGCGTGTGTGTTGCGCGTGTCAGTGTGTGACAGTATCATCCTAAACCAGCAACCCTTCGCTCAATAGCACCATCTACAGGCCGATGGGTGTACAGTCACTAAATGTACACATAAATAAAATTATGTTATAGCCCTCCATGGATGCAATTCCACAAAACTTGGCAGTTCATAACATATCATCTGAAGATACAAGCTATTAAATTGCATTTTCAGTTTTTACCATAGGGGTGCAAATCACAAATGACTGGTTATAAGCTAAGTTGATGTGGGCTCTTGAGACCAACATACCATAAACATTTTGTCATCCTCTATGATACAGTGGCATCTTTGATACAGTGGCATAAACCCGTAACAAAGTTGTAGCAGCACAGCTGTTACATGTACACAGATACAGATGACAAAAGGCCTTGACTGGAGCTAAGAATGGCTTGTATATCAAATCTATCATGACCAGATTTGCCCCATCCAGCAGGTCTCAGGTCAACCCTTCGCCTCTGATGAAAAATGTAGGCAAATTGGCAAGGTTTTGTAAAATTACTCAGTATTACAATGTAACAACTATATGTAGGTACCCACAAATACATAATGCAAGTACAATGGTAGTACCTGATAGTACATGTTGTTACACAGGTTGTACCACTGTACCTAATGAGGTAGGTACACTGTAACAGTGACACATTAAAATAAAGTGTTACCAAAAATCTTTGTTAATAGCTAGGCTATAAGCACCCTTAACAGTTTTTGACCTTAATATAACGTTTCCGAAATCATTTTAATGGCACATTGCAAATGTCTGAGTCTTTGTTGCAAAACACGCATATTTAGTCAATTTAGTAGTGTGCTTCTCGACCAGATGGGGACCCCAAGAGCATATCTTGTAAGGGTGCCTTTAACGTTTAGTGCATCGTGCTATTCGTAATCACACTGACCTTGAGCTCCGGTGTTATGAGTGGGATCTGAAAATGTGGGAAATAAATACATGAATATAAGGAAAAACTTTTTCAGTACGCATTTCTCTTTGCATTCTCAAGCTAACTGTTTCACAATTCAGCTTCAGATTTTATCTTCTGCCTCATCACTTCTGTACATGATCACATGATCTCATAACCACATTGATAAGAAACAGACAACAACACTGTGTTTTTGTCTAATGTTGTTTTACCAATTAATCCATGTGTAAGAGCCAACAGACTATCTGAGTTAAATAATCATATAAAGAATAAAAAAAACATTATTGTTCTTTACAGACAGATTAGCTATTCTCATTTTAGTAAAGCTCAGTCTAATTATCGGTCATTTTTTCAATGACCAATAATATGTTTCAACCCAGTGATGAAATTCAGGTGTATCATTTCCTCATTTTAAAATTGAGCAAATATCCCAAAGAATGTCATTGTATTACTCACAGATAAAGAAGATGGTAGATACAACAGAAAGGGTGAAGTATAACATCTCCATTTACGAAGCAACAGAGATACTAATGTAGAGTCCACCAACAAATACAATTAGAGTGAAGTAGTTCATGGATGGCACAGGAAAACAAGACGTATCACTTCCGCTTTTTGTGACATAAGTTACCACTGCATTTTAAGAGAGGTGTGACACATGCGCATGTCCACAAAGACAAAGACTGATGTTTTCCAAAAATATTACTTTCTTAAATGTGTACTGTAAATAGTTTACGTCAGCTATATACTCTGGACGAAACAGATCCTTTATGAAGTAGTAGTGAGAGAAAATTACTGATTAATCAACTGTTATGGTCAGACAGGAGCAGCTGTATGTCTTGTGTGCTTTGTCAGTGGTGGTCTTTTCTACAGGTGTTAACTTTGGCTCCTATGAAGTGAAGGGAGGAATGTAACTTGTTTGGCCTACTAATGCATATTACAGTAGCCTACTTGCAGAACAGGGAGAGATGATAGAGGTGCTATCATGTCATTTACTGTCACACATCATATGAATATTACCATTACCACATCCTCATGTTCTCACATCCTGCTGAAACTATTTTAGGCTGACATTAAAACTCAGAAGTCAGATTTAACTGGGCTGTTCAAGCTCATTCACATATCTGTATATTGACTTTTTGGACTTGATTTTTTTTATACCTCTTTTTAGTCAACTTCAGCATTTGTATGCAAACTTATGACCACAACTATACAACACAGCAATACTTTTATCTTTCCTCCTTCAACATTTTTGATAAAGTAGTGTGACTAAGATGGGTAGTGGCTGGCTTGAGGTGTCAGTGAAAACACAGTCAAGTCTAGTCAGGTTTGTGTGTGTGTGTGTGTGTGTGTGTGTGTGTGTGTGTGTGTGTGTGTGTGTGTGTGTGTGTGTGTGTGTGTGTGTGTGTGTGTGTGTGTGTGTGTGTGTGTGTGTGTGTCGTGTGTGTGTGTCGTGTGTGCGTGCGTGCCTGCCTGCCTGCCTGCCTGCCTGCCTGCGTGTGTTCGTGCGTGCGTGCGTGTTGTAAGGGAGGAAAAACATGACAGAATATAAGACTCTCATTTCCACAACACATTATTCAGTGAAATGGCATCCTCATATCTTACATTATTCCATGAGAATTATTATTAGGAAAATAACTTACAAGACATAGCTAGCCCATAGAAGACAATACATTATTTATTTTCTATCAGCACTACAATTGCAATAGGCTACATGCATTTAACTATAAATTTAACTATACCGTAGTTGTCAAATGAGAAATTATCATCTATTCATGTTTGGTGTCATGTTTAAGGTCCCCATGTGATCAATAACATCAGTTGTGCAGTAGTTAATGCATATGATGTATCTGGGATAATGCCTTCGGAGACCCCTGCTCTCAGATAAAAGAGAACCCCTGGTGATTCGGGGGTCTCCAGATGAATGCCGTGTTCATTTCTGTTTTGGATGGGGACACATGAGAGGAACATGGATTTTTCTTTCTCTGCTATATTTGCCTGCTATGCTCTGGCTCTGCCCTGTCAGCTCACTCTGTCGTTTTCTCCCTGGCCCCTCTCTCCCTGCCCCCCCCCCCCCCCCCTCTCTCTCTCTCTCTCTCTCTCTCTCTCTCTAGCTTGTTTTATTGGCATTGCTTAATCTGACGTATTTGACACCTAACATGTTTATTTGTTAAGTGTATGGCTTATACTTGTACTCAATCTATCTTGTCAGCGGATTTTGATCTGATTTGACCATACATCCAATTTGAGTAATATTGGTTATATTTACTTTTATGGCTTACTGCTGATAAATTGTTCATTCACCACCATGCATACAGTATCTCATATTGTATGCCATGTCACTACTTTGCTATTGTTGATAAACTACTTGGTAATTATTTGAAGTCAAGTTCTTAATTTTGTGGAGTCATTTAAACATTCCCTTGGCCAAATCCTGAGGTACTTCTGGAGCCACCCTTACAGTCTCTGGCCATACAGATGATATTAATCAACAAGCAAACCAAAATAATGTGAAAAGTTTAGTTTGTTCTTAATAAACTAATTATTGTAACATACAGAACATACAGTACAGTAGGAAGCTTGATTATGCACAGGGAAGACAAGATTACAGGTAGATTCTCAACATGGCAACAAAAGACATGAAGCTATGGGCACAGGTGTATTCAGATGTGCACTTAACAGTGAAGCATTTATGATGAATTGAGAAAATTCATAGAAAAACAGCGAGCAAGACTCAAATATTCAACAAAGATGCTTTAAAAAAAAGCACACGACCCAAATTAAGTGACTTTATAAAAATCTTTCCAAGGGCATATAGCATCCTAATTATCCTGAGTCCTTTATAAAGCAGCAAAATCAGGCGATCCGCAGGACATTGTAAATGTTGTTGTCCTGTGTGGGTTCAAGTTGGCTATACACATGCTCCACAATGGAGTCCTCTTGGTCAGCCACAATAGGGATATCAGGGATGGAGGAGTACACAGGATGCACTGCAGACTTAAGATATGGAGAAGAATAAGGGATATAGGCATTTAATAACTTATTAACAGAATAATTAGCATCCAAATCTGTATAGAAAATGCACATGGACATTTAAATAAACAAAAAATACACGCATACTTACTCCCTGTTCAGATTCCAGGACCATCCTGGTATCTTGAACATGCAATAAAACCACAATATGATCAATCATTATGAAACAACCACATAGCATGTCTCTATACTAGGAAATGCTTAGGCTATATAGGGCTTGCAAATGTTCTCCTTTAAAGAATGCTGAATTTTGCTAATTGTTCTTGAGTATCACCTGTAGGTGTTACTCAAATGAAGACTTATTATTATGTAGACTAATTAATATTTTTGTCACATTTTCTGTCTACTGTATGTTGGCGGCCTGCACTAAACCACAGTGAAAGGTGAATAGGGCTACATTTCACTGTGGTTTAGTTCAGGTTAGGGGTGTAACGGTACCGTAATTTCCCAACTGTTAACGGTGGCTTATACAATGATTTTGCTAAATTTCTACAGCTATGAGGTTAATACATGGGGGCAGCTAATATGGTATTAATATGCTTTTGTTTATTTTACAGGAACCGTATGTAAGAAATAGATTTCAGTTAATCATAAAATGTCCACCCTCCACCATCTACTAATCACAAAGTGTTTCGGCATCCGGGTTGCCGAATTCGACTCAGAGGGAGGGGAAAGGAATACACGGCTCTACGGTATTTTGAAAGTGATTGCAGTACCAGTTTTGGCCAAAATCCCATACGGTTCCTTTGACACTAGAACGGCCAAGCGCCGGTCAAATGACCGCTGTGACATATTACTTGAAGCGCCATGTTGGTTTGACCTCAAACCGCTTTGACTGGTCAAACCGGTTTGATGACCGGGGCGCGGCACTTCTAGGTATAAGTGGGTGACAACGGCTAGGTGAGTAGGTCTGTAAGTACTGCTAGCCGAACATTTACATTTGCTGCTATATTGCTGATGCTCAATGCATATAGTATTTTAAAAAGGTGTCAAGTGTTTTGCTTCACCTCTTCATTTAACAACATTCTGTAAAAGTTTTTTGGAGCAACAAAAGGGCAAGATTAATCCAGCTTCACAGACATGGGATGGTGTAATTGACTATGTTGGTCTCCCAGTCTACATGGTCATATATGCCTTTTGGTTTTTTAAGCCCCCAACATCGTCTTACAGTGCTGCGTGGAAGGCACTAAGGTTAGGGTTAGGTGCCTTGAAGTCGACTGTCGCAGTGCTGCCTTGAAGTCCTTGGTGGGGGCTTAAAACACCATTGCATACCACACAGCTATGAACAAAAGCAACAAACCATTGTATTCATACAGTGCTTTATCAAGGCACCCAAAGTACATTGCAGTGAAGGGGGGGCCTTATTAACCAGCACCAATATGTAATGGGTCTTACATATGACCTCCTGATAAGAGCAACTCACGTGTTTTCAGGCAGAGAAGGGAGGTGATCAGGCCTCCCACTAACATGATCACTCCAAGGATTATTATCACCAACCTGATTATCACTGTGGTCCAGCTTCCCCTAGAGCCTTTTTAAAAGAAAATTGTTTAATTAAATTCAATTAGGCCTACATTAAATTTCACATTATACACAAAAATATAGTCAACATTATTTGCGATGCCTTCACACAACAAAACCTCTGGTCTGCCTTTGATGTACGATGTAACTGATGCAATTTAAAATTACAATGATGATAGTTGGCCAAACCGTTGCATGTCATGGGTTCTTTTCCTCCTGTTGGGACTTACGTAAGGGATAACGGCCGACGAGGTGACCGGTTCGATGGAAATAATGGCTAGGTGGAGGTCTAGAACTCCGGCGACGTGCGAAGCACGGAGACGGAGTTACCTCCGCCGTGCCATTATTTCCATCGAACCGGTCGACCTCGAAGGCCGTTATCCCGCTTATCTCCCGTTTGTATTCATAACATGTATATTTAGAAAATATTTTTATTCCACCGTTGCGTCCGTTAACATCGCTAAAACTGTCTTGACTGCAGGGACTACTTTCCGCCACATATCAACTTTCTACTTGCAGGACAAAACTGCCGTTACTAGTTCTAAATGGATGGTTGCTATGGCCAAAAGCCAGTCGTTAGTTCTAAATGGCTGGTTGCTACGGCCAAACGCCAGTCGTTAGTTCTATCTCTCCCGTTGTCAAGCGGGCATATCCCAGGATTCTGATTAACTTTAACTTTGAAAGATCGCTACTTTTATAGCCTACATGGCATCCAACTAGCTACAATCCACCTCCGTCATATGCTACAATGTTACTATGGTTCTGCACGTCTGTATTTCAGCTTGTATGCAACGTGACAGTTCATTTAAACTTCGCAACGAGTTTGGCGAATTAATATTCAAGTGTGATACGGGAACTACTTCAAAGGTAGCAGGTTATACGAAGTTAATGGCCACCCCATCAGCCAATCAGAGAAGAGAATTCCATTGTTGAGGGAGATAATTTCCAATAATTACCTACGAACCATACATTATTCCTTACGTGTTCTCTTTCAGTATTGAGGTTATATTCATAGCCATACAATATTATGAAAATGTGTAACTCTTTTTTTGAAAGGTTTTAAGTATATTAACTACAACCTACAGAATCTGTGACAGATGTCTTTGATGTACACAATACCATTTGCAGTTCATATTAAGGTTAAAAACTACAATGACTGAGGCTGTTTGAGATGGATGAAATGACAAATGATAAGGGATTATGAATTCTCTATTTTGATTTCAACTGACATTTGTGTAAATGGCTTCACACCTAAGCAGTTAATTAAATCTTCTCCAGTGAATTTTACCTGCCAGCTAGCATATGATGGCATTGATCAGTTTCATGATTTATATTATTCCTAAAAGGGATGGGAAGTGTTCTGTCTGCTTATCTTTGTTCATTTAATAGTCAAGTTACACACATTACTGATGCAATACTGCCTACACAGTCAAAGACAGTTGAAACATAACTTTATTGGATAAAACCTTTAATTTGCAATTTGATGTTTCCGTACCTACAGTAATTTTGTTTATCACAGTAAGTTTTGGTTTCGTCTTCCCCTGTCATCTGATTGGCCTGACATCAACGGTTATGAACAATGGTATTCCAGACATTTATTTCCCTGAAAGAAGATCTAGGTGGGCAGGGCCAGGCTAGTTGATCGCGGGGTGGGCTTATAAATTGTAAGGCTATGGAAAATGTCCTAAGTGGATGATTGAAGATTTGTTCAGATCAGTGACGTCATACAAGGATGACTTTCCATTGATTACAATCTTGTTCTCCTTCAGAGTAGCCTACTGAGATTATGTTCATTGTGAAAGTGTGTCAGTCACTTTTGTAAGGGTTTTAACTTCAATCTACAGAATTTATATGTTGTATTTGATGCACTAAATACCATTCGCAGTTCATACTAAGTTACCACTAGTGACTGAGGCTGAGATGGATGGGATTACAAATTATAAAATGATACGTATAATAAACTAACCTGAAACCTAAGCGGTGAATCTTCTTCAGTGAATTCTACCCGCCAGCTGACATATGATGGCATTGATCAGTTTCATAATTCATATTATGAACTACTACCCATGGGATGGGACATGTTCTGTCTGTTTATCTTTGTTCATTTAACAGTAAAGTTACATACTTACACAGTCAAAGAAAGTTGAAACGTACTGTAACTTTATCAGATAAAACCTTTGATTTGCAATATTCAAAATACATGTGCCCTTACCTACAGTAACTGAGACTGGTTGAGATGGGTCAGATGACAGTTGAGTTGTTGTTGTAACTGTATAATAACAACTCAGTGATATTTGTGCAGGTGCCCTCACACCCGACCAGTGGATCAAATCCTTCCCTGTGCTCTGTAGCTGGCATGATGACATTATTACAACACTGAGCTTTCCCCCCACTGAGAGAAAGCACTGAGACACAGGAGGGGACTGAGGTGTCTGACAGGTCAGATGAACTGTATCTGTCTCATTGATGATCTGACGAGACACCAGCAGCTGTGGAGGTCCTGTGGGATGATACGAAAGGCAGATTATGAATTATCTTGCAGTAACTACAAATCCAGACAAAATCAGATCTGACAGTCTTTTTGCATTCAATACCCATCTCCTTATTATGAATTACATATGGACACATACAGTAGCCTATGTGATTCCTTTTTGTATAAATGAGCTTACATTTTTGCATCATCTTACCTACAACAAAGACTCTAGCCGATTCAGAATATGGTGACATTTGTGATTCTGTTTGAACATTATAGGAACACAGCAGTTCAATTTCTGCAATCTCCCTTGGCCGCAATGATGATGGCCACAGATCATTTCCAGACAGTGCCAAGGTGCATGATTCAGAGTGCTGTTCAGAGGTACAGCTTGACACATGCGCTGGCTTTATACAAAAAGTACATTTTGATATCGAATAAGATGAGGAACAGGTCAGATGTACTGAGTCAGACTGTCTGATGACTTCAGGGACTACGTTTATAGAAGCTTGTGGGATACCTGAAAGCACAAGCACAAAATATGTGATTAGTTATTGTTCATGATCATGGCCCGTATTCACAAATAATTTTAAGGCTAAAAGTATCTCCTAAGTCTACCAAGCTTCGTGCACCCCGGCCTTTCAGTGTCCCAGGAATCCTTGACGGAAAATTCCATATATAAAAAAAACTGACAGACTAATAATAATAATAATGATAATGACAATACATTTTATTTATATTGCACTTTACATCAAGTAAATGATCTCAAAGTGGTAAAACCTAAACCCATATGACCGCGGCTTCGCTGCACAGTGGTCATAATGAGTGTGTGCATGTGTGAGTTTGCTTTTGTGAGTATGTGAGTATGTGTGTGTGTGTGTGTGGTTGGTGTGTTTGTGAGTGTGTGTGTGTCTTTCTGTGTGTGCCTGTTTGTGTGTCTGTGTGTTTATGTGTGCGTGCGTACGTGTGTGTGTAGATGTGTGTGTGTTTGTGCGTGTGTGCCTGTGTGCGTGTGCGTGTGCGTGTGCGTGTGCGTGTGCGTGTGCGTGTGCGTGTGTGTGTGCGTGTGTGTGTGTGTGTGTGTGTGTTGCGCGCGTCAGTGTGTGACAGTATCATCCTAAACCAGCAACCCTTCGCTCAATAGCACCATCTACAGGCCGATGGGTGTACAGTCACTAAATGTACACATAAATAAAATTATGTTATAGGCCCCATGGATGCAATTCCACAAAACTTGGCAGTTCATAACATATCATCTGAAGATACGGGCTATTAAATTGCATTTTCAGTTTTTACCATAGGGGTGCAAATCACAAATGACTGGTTATAAGCTAAGTTGATGTGGGCTCTTGAGACCAACATACCATAAACATTTCGTCGTCCTCAGTGCCACGTTTTAGGTAGTTATTTAGGAAAACCTGCATTTTTGGGGTTTCGGGGTTGATTGGCCACTGGGGACCAAACAAAATGTTTTTGTCAAAGTCTACTGGGGCTACATGCCCACCAAATCAAGGATTTACTAACTGAAATTTGGTCTCTGCATTTATCCCAATCCGTGAATTAGTGAAACACACACAGCACACAGTGAGGTGAAGCATACACTGACCCGGAGCAGTTAGTTGCCTGCTACAGCAGCACTTGGGGAGTGGAATTACCATACCATGTACTGTATCAAGCTATCAGGGTTTGCAAACTGAGTTTCAGCTTGTGTGTGCTGAATAGGATCTAAAAAACAACACGTGAAATAAATACATCAATATGAGAGAAACTAGTTCAGCATGATGTACGATTGTAAAATGACTAGTAGAAGCTACTGTAGCAGAAGTAGAAGTTTTATATTTAGCTGCATGTGGTCTTTTCTTCTTTTACATATTATTGTTTCCAGTGGTGTCCATACACATCACAGTTGACCTGACACATTTTCATCTCTGAGACTTGAGTGCAATTCCATACATTTCAGAAAGGATTTCCCTATTCTTTTATTTTGCCTTCCTATCATGCCTTGTTTTTGAGTGTATGTTGTATTTAGGTTGTGGGTGGGCTTTGTTTGTGTTTTGTGTGTCTGGGGAGGGGGGAGGGGGGGGGGGTACTTACTTGTATGTAGTCTGCCATCATTACGCTTTGTGTATGTTTCTCGGTGTGTGATTTGACCATTCATTCTTAATAAACATTTGATCACAAAAAAAAAGAAAGGATTTCCCAAGACCTGATGTGTTTTCATCTGATGCCTGATACCTGACTATGACACAGAGGATGACCTAACATGGACACTGTAGGTTCCTATTTCCTTTTTGACTTCTACTGTACATTCTAATCTAAGAGGCAATAATCTTTCTAGGTTCATTGGTCATGAAATTAATGTAAATACCCAAACCTAAACCACGCATCACATGACAAAATCTATACAAATACATGAAGGAGTAAAAATCTTCAGGTTTGTGGTGGGAAAAAAATCTTTGTTAATAGCTAGGTTATAAGCACCCTTAACAGTTTTCGACCTTAACATAATGTTTCCGAAATCATTTTAATGGCACATTGCAAATGTCTGAGTGGCAAGCGGCACTCTGTAGTGGACTACCGACCTATAGCAACTTTCTAGTTTCAGGTAGGAAACAGGAATTCATAGATATTTTCCTACAGACTACAGTCGGTGCATTCCCTCAATATTATATTGGAGTTGAGTTCATACTTTGTTTCAAAACACGCATATTTAGTCAATTTAGTATTGTGCTTCTCGACCAGATGGGGACCCCAAGAGCATATCTTGTAAGGGTGCCTTTAACGTTTAGTAGTGCATCGTGCTATTCGTAATCACACTGACCTTGAGCTTTGGTGTTCTGAGTGGGATCTGAAAATGTGGGAAATAAATACATGAATATAAGGAATACCTTTTTCAGTACGCATTTCTCTTTGCATTCTCAAGCTAACTGTTTCACATTCAGCTTCAGATTTGATCACTTCTGTACATGATCACATGATCTCATAACCACATTGATAAGAAACAGACAACAACACTGTGTTTTTGTCTAATGTTGTTTTACCAATTAATCCATGTGTAAGAGCCAACAGACTATCTGAGTTAAATAATCATATTATATAAAGAATCAAAAACAAACATTATTGTTCTTTACAGACAGCTATTCTCATTTTAGTAAAGCTCAGTCTCATTATTTTTTCAATGACTAATAATATGTTTCAACCCAGCGATGAAATTCAGGTGTATAATTTCCTCATTTTAAAATTGAGCAAATATCCCATGTCATTGTATTACTCACAGATAAAGAAGATGGTAGATACAACAGAAAGGGTGAAGTATAACATCTCCATTTATGAAGCAACAGAGATACTAATGTAGAGTCCACCAACAAATACAATTAGAGTGAAGTAGTTCATGGATGGCACAGGAAAACAACATGTATCACTTCCGCTTTCTTGTGACATAAGTTACTGCTGCATTTTAAGAGAGGTGTGACACATGCGCACGTCCACAAACACAAAGACTGATGTTTTCCAAAAATATTACTTTCTTAAATGTGTACTGTAAATAGTTTACATCAGCTAAATACTCTGGACGAAACATATCCTTTATGAAGTAGTAGTGAGAGAAAATAACTGATTAATCAACTGTTATGGTCAGACAGGAGCAGCTGTATGTCTTGTGTGCTTTGTCAGTGGTGGTCTTTTCTACAGGTGTTAACTTTGGCTCCTATGAAGTGAAGGGAGGAATGTAACTTGTTTGGCCTACTAATGCATATTACAGTACTTGCAGAACAGGGAGAGATGATGGAGGTGCTATCGTGTCATTTACTGTCACACATCATATGAATATTGCCATTACCACATCCTCATCCTTCTCACATCCTGCTGAAACTATTTTAGGCTGACATTAAAACTCAGCAGTCAGATTTAACTTGGCTGTTCAAGCTCATTCACATATCTGTATCTTGACTTTTTGGACTTGATTTTTTTTATACCTCTTTTTAGTCAACTTTAGCATTTGTATGCAAACTTATGACTACAGCAATACTTTTATCTTTCCTCCTTCAACATTTTTGAAAAGTAGTGTGACTAAGATGGGTAGTGCCTGGCTTGAGGTGTCAGTGAAAACACAGTCAATTCTGGTCAGGTTAAGTTCCAGAGACTTTTAATTGGAGTTACATTCAAGCATAAATGTACATTTGTCTGTGTGTGTTGTCAAATGAGAAATTATCATCTTTTCATGTTTGGTGTCATGTTTAAGGTCCCCATGTGATCAATAACATGTCAGTTGTACAGTAGTTAATGCATATGATGTATCTGGGATAACTGATGCCCAGTCGGAGACCCCTGCTCTCAGATAAAAGAGAACCCCTGGTGATTCGGGGGTCTCCAGATGAATGCCGTGCTCATTTCTGTTTTGGATGGGGACACATGGGAGGAACATGGATTTTTCTTTCTCTGCTATATTTGCCTTTACCTGCTATGCTCTGGCTCTGCCCTGCCAGCTCACTCTGTCGTTTTCTCCCTGGCCTCTCTCTCTCTCTCTCTCTCTCTCTCTCTCTCTCTCCCTCCCTGCCCCCCCCCTCTCTCTCTCTCTCTCTCTCTGTCTCTCTCTCTCTCTTTTTGGGCATTTTATTGGCATTGCTTAATCTGATGTATTTGACACCTAACATGTTTATTTGTTAAGTGTATGGCTTGTACTTTGGTCAATCTATCTTGTCAGTGGATTTTGATCTGATTTGACCATACATCCAATTCGAGTAATATTGGTTATATTTACTTTTATGGCTTACTGCTGATAAATTGTTCATTCATCACCACCATGCATATCTCATCTTGCATGCCATGTCACTACTTTGCTATTGTTGATAAACTACTTGGTAATTATTTGAAGTCAACTTCTTAATTTTATGGAGTCAGATTACTTGTAGCTTGCCACTGCTTCAGCGAATTCTGTCCTAATGTTGAAGACACGTTTAAACATTCCCTTGGCCAAATCCTGAGGTACTTCTGGAGCCACCCTTACAGTCTCTGGCCATACAGATGATATTAATCAACAAGCAAACCAAAATAATGTGAAAAGTTTAGTTTGTTCTTAATAAACTAATTCTTGTAACATACAGAACATAGTACAGTAGGAAGCTTGATTATGCACACCAGGGAAGACAAGATTACAGGTAGATTCTCAACATGGCAACAAAAGAGATGAAGCTATGAGCACAGGTGTATTCAGATGTGCACTTAACAGTGAAGCAAATATTTATGATGAATTGAGAAAATTCAGAGAAAAACAGCAAGCAAGACTCAAATATTCAACAAAGATGCTTTTAAAAAAGCACACGACTCAAATCAAGTGACTTTATAAAAATCTTTCCAAGGGCATATAGCATCCTAATTATTCTGACTGAGTCCTTTATAAAGCAGCAAAATCAGGCGATCCGCAGGACATTGTAAATGTTGTTGTCCTGTGTGGGTTGAAGTTGGCTATATAGTCCATGGGCCAGACCGGCTACCGGTACCATCTGGGTGGGCAAATTCTAGTTGTGATTTTTTTATTCCTACACATCCCTAGTTTATGTTTTGATGTGATAGACCTCTGAGATTGGTAGCTTTTTAGTGGTTATCACCTAATGAAGTACACCACCCTCTACAATAAATCGCATTTTAGACACCTGGTGCATATCCTGGTTGAACCCATGGTTAAGATACTTATCAGTGTTGTATAATATTGAGTGTGGTATCATTTTAAAGAGTACATCCTAAGCTTTCATTCAAGCACATTGGTGGAGCCCTCTGATTAACACAGAGGTCACTGGAGCTCTTTGAGCCAACAAAAACACAACATTTTCAACCATTTCCGCCTAAACTATACACTTTCTTTATGCCCTGTGGCATCAGAGAATATTACAGACACAAAAGACAGAAACTAAAATACTCTCAGGACTCCAAGGATTTAAAAAATGTATGCTTTACCCATACTACTCCATTAAGGGATGTAATTTCAGGGCCAAACTAAAAAGGATGACCAAAATAAGAAGCAGGGCCAAAATTCCGCACATGGAACTCCTCGGGCCCCCTTCTGTTTCGTCTCCTTCACAATCTTTTCATGGCCAGTAGAAGAGTTGTGGATCTTATAGGTCTACACATGAATGTCACAATTGTTCTCTGTGACAACATACAGTGCATTTCCCCACCTGTCTGCTAGTTTTCTTTTACCACATTCCCCCATATTCGGGATTTAAAGTGAGAAACTACAGGTGAATAGGGTAACATTTTAAAATAATAGATATCACCATGAAACTTCCTCAGTTGATTACTTACACAAGTATGAAAAAAAAGTATTGCAAGTTTTAAAATGTGTATGTTTAATAATGCAAATGAGGAGTTGCCTCATTAAATATGCATGATTTTGCATATTTCCGGTAGATAGATTTTGAACATAATATGATAAAGTCAGGCGCACAATCATTTTGTTTACAAACAAGATTACAATTACAGGGGGATTTCAGGATATCTGCTTTCATTACCTAGGAAATCAAAATATACTGTCCATAGTAAAAAAATATTATTATTTTTATTATCAAAATGTCCCATAAATCAGGCCAGGAATGATTAGCTAACAAATTCCTCTGTAAGTATCTGTATATGTGTGTATAGGAAAGTTCGGTGTACATACATGTAGGTGCTACAGTACATACAATGCCTTTAGAAAATCATCATACCCCTTTGAAATAGTTACTTTATTTGCCTTACAGCCTGAAATCAAAGCCCATTTTTATTTAGGAATTTAGCATCAAACATCAAAATAATGAAAAAAGGCAACAGTTCTGAAAATTAATTAAAAAAAATGAAAGAGTAACAGGGTTGGAAAAGTCAGCATATCCCTGATTTAATACTTTGTAGGGCTTCCTTTTACTTTGATTACAGCCATCAATCTGTTTAGATATGTCTCTATTAGCTTTGCACCCCTAGATTGGGGAATATTTGCCCAATTTTCCTTGCAGAATTGCTCAAATTAAGTCAAATTCTGTGGGGAATGGCGATGGACTGCTGTCTTCAAGTCAATCCACAGATTTTCTACAGGATTTAAGTCAGGGCTCTGACTTGGCCAATCAGGGACATTCAACTTCCCATCCTTAAGCCACTGCTTTGTTATTTTGGCAGTATATTTAGGATCATTGTTGTGTTGGAAGGTGAATGACCTGCCCATCTTCAGTTGTCTAGCAGAGGGACACAGGTTTTCCTCAATAATTTGGTTGTACTTGACAACATCCATTTTCCCTTTTATCTTGACCAATTGCCCAGAACCGCTGAAGAGAAACATCCCCACAGCATAATGTTGCCCCCACCATGCTTCACAGTAGGTACTGTATGGTGTGTTTTCGGCGGTGTACTGCGTTTGGTTTTCGCCAAACATAGCGCTTGGAGATTAGTGCAATATACACTGAAATATTCTGCTACCATGTAGAAAAAGGCTTTATGGCAGATGAGACTAAGATTGAACTTTTTGCACTGAACTCCAGGCGCTATGTTTGACGAAAACCAAACACAGTACAACACCCAAACAAACCATACTGCCACACACCCTGGCAGCTGAGTTATGGACATACTCAGAGTCTGCTAAGGGCCTTGGTGGGCAGTCCAGTCAGAATACCATTGCAGTAGTCCAGACAGGAGGTGATTAAGGCATGGATGGGTGTTACTGAATGTGTGAGTGAAGGCCAAAGTTGTGAGATGTTTCTGAGGTGGTAGAAGGCGGACTTGGTGATGTTGATGTGGGACTGGAAGAATGACGCCTCAGGAGATGGGGAAATGGATCAGCCTTCCACAACCAGGGCCAGGTCTCCAACTTTCCTGAGCAGTGGTGCAGGGTCTGCCACCATGAGCTCTGTCCTATTACTGTTGAGTTTGAGTAAGTTTGTGGTCATCCATGATTTGAGTTCCTGCAGGCAGTTTACAAGTTCTGTGTGTGGGAGCTGGCATGAGGAGTTTGTGCTGATATAAAGTGTCATCGGTATAGCAGTGGAAGCTGAGTTCATGGTTACGGATAATATGACCTAGGAGTAGCGGGTGCTAGATCAGAGTTGGAGCCATTGAGAGTGATAAATTGTTTCCGGTCTGTGAAGTAGGACTGGAACCAGGACAGTGCTGTGCCACTAAGGCCGATGAGCTCAGAAAGGTGATGAAGCTGGATGGTACCACACCAGAGATGCATTTATGATGTTTTCCACTGGATGACAGAGCATGGGAAGACAGGTCTTGATCAGGGTGGTGGACATTAGGTCAAGGCTGCTGTTGAGGTCTTGGCTGAGGTGAGTTTTTTTACTCGGTCGGCATCGAGTGGAGAGAAGCCAGATAGGCAGCACTGAGGTGAGCCGGCAGCTGAGTGGTGAGAATCCTGTTGGGGCAGTGTGGGGCAGAGCCCAGGAGACTGGAGCTGCCCATGGATGGTGTCCACTTTCTGCTGGAAGAAATCCAGGAACCTGGGACCTCATTTGTAAAATGTTCTTACGCACAGATTTGATCTTAGACTGTGTGTAAGCTCAAATCCATGGCAACGCTCAGATTTACTATAAAAAACCCCATCTTTGACATGGAAAAGCATCTCCACGTCAGGTTCCAATTTCAAAATTCCAAGGCCAACGATCTCATGTCTTCCTTTGCCATACGCATGATCAATATCAGATGAAGTAATTCTTAAAGATTGGACAGCACTTCACACGTATGCTGTGTTAAACAATTTAGCATATCAGCATTCCCTGTTCATAATTCTAACTCTCACAGGAGAAACACACAGATTTCATAACTCTCAACCAAGCCACTCCCCAGGTTATGGCTATATCCTGAAGCCTCACAGCCTTGGCCATGGTGGCGGTCTTAATGTTATGCATCGTGCTCACATCCTGGTCAAACTCAATATGACCTCCTTTGAATGTGTTCACTTCACGTTGTCTGGGTCCACACAGCCCCTAATCTACTTTGACGCTATCTGACTCCATAGCGACTCATCTCGTCACCCACCACCCTTACTCTTAGTTGAACACTACAACCAGGCCCTCTCTCTCAGGACTTTGTAGCACCTCTCACCACATGTTAGTGTCTTTCTCTGGTCCTTTCCCCTGGTTCATCCTTGAGCACCGCAGGATGAAGACCACAGGGTGTAGGCTCGAGAGACGATACAGAAGATCCAATCTCACTGTCCATTGTGAAACATTTAAAGAACACATCACGAACTACAAAGAAGCCCTCTCTCAGGCAAAAACAAGATATTACTCCACACTCATCAATAACCATCAAAACCACTCCAAATTGCTCTTCTCCATCATCAACCATCTTCTTCACCCTCCTGATGCTGCTAAACCCTCAGATGCAACTGACCTCTGAGCCAGGGGCCTCATTAATAAAAATGTTAAGTAGAAATCACCCTTCATTTGATCTTAGATCATCTCTGGAATTATCGTATGTATGATTCAGAAAAAACAAACGTACAGTACATACAAAAAAACATGTGTAGGCCTAGCCTATGCCATCTGATATTAACTAGCTTACATTTATGCGCTGTCATTTCTAATAGTTTCTAATTATGATTTTCCAAGCAGCGCAGTCTGGAATGAGATTCTATGCATCCATGTCCATTGTCATTTCTTCTGCTTGCAGTAATGTGGTATGCAATGTGTGATACATTTGGTAGATTTACTTAATAGAAAATAGTAGGCTACCTTATGAAGGAAAGACCTCTAGGCCTACGTTAAGGTACAGTACGTTTCCAATATGACCCAGGGTCATATATTGCTGATGTAGCCTAAAGCGTACTAAATTATTAGCATGATATGTCATGTAGGCCTAACATCTCTTTTGGGATAGGCTATGTTTAGGCTATGTTTTTGCTAAAGTGAAGTATAGTATAGAAGTAGTTTGCCGGTCATTCTTCATTCCTTCTGCACGTCGGGGTTCAAGCTATTATATCTTTGCATTTGTTTTCTAGTGCCCTAAACATTGCCCTTTATAGTTTGATATAGGCCTACCTTTAGGCTATCTATCTTTATATTTCTGCCTACATTATCCAAATTGTCACTATCCAAGAATTTTCATCTGATCTCGGGCACTGCCATCAGTCATAGAGCAAACAGGTGCGCGCTTTGCAAAAACCTTGGGCAACTCTAAATATGAAGATCAGAGGATAACTTCTGTCCCTTGGTGATTTATAGATGATGCCAAACTATCTGTCCATTATTGCTCATTCAAATATGAACTTTTTGTGACGGAGCCATGAACACAAATGTCATATTTTCCTTTCCTAAACAACACTTTAAGGTCAATATTACATTGATTGGAACATGAAATATATCAATTACTTTATGGTAGGCCTTTGTGTTGTTTTAGATGTTATGAAATAGGTTAGGTAGGCTATAGGCCCATGTTTTTTCTCACTTTCCTAAGCAGGCTAGATAGCTCAATAGCAGTTTCACGTCAAATCATGAAATATTAAAAATCATGTTTGTTGGTCACAGTCTCATGACACACCATAATTACATTAATACTTGTTATAATCCCTTGTGCCAAAATTCAAGGTAAAAATATATTAAGAAGCCTCTGCCCAAATGAACTTAAAGGAGCAAGCTAACCACCAATCTGCCGACTAATGGTCACAAACACACCAGTATACTGCTGACAAATGGCCAATCGAACAGCAGTATACAGTATGCAGCATGTCATTGGGGTTATCAAGTGGGCACCCTCATTCAACGATGTTTCATTAAGTTAGGCCCACAACACCTCATGAAGGCTTAACAGTAAAACCAGCATCCTAGAGACACTCCCCTCCATGCTGCCACCATAATAACACATTGCAATATCCAATATCCAAATACTCTTAACCAACCTTGGCATGGTCTAGGCTGGTTAGGTTGGTCCGTTCCGTTGATGCGTACTGAACCATAACCCTAGAAAACCCTAACCCTAATAGTCCGTCACAAACACAAAACAAATAAGACAGTTAGCTACCTTAGCTTGCACCCCAGGAAGTCTAACTTCTCCTAACCCACAACCATTCACTTGCTTGTTCTGCTGCCAGGGACATGGTAACCACCTGCCTTAGACTTCGTCCACAAATGCCCAATTCAGAAAGAAAGCCAATAGCAGATCTGGCCACAAACCCATGTGCGCCGATTTCAATAGGCCTTAGTCATGCACTCCAACTTTGCTGGGCTGCCTCCTCTGCTATTTCAGTGTATTTTGCTCTTTTCAACTCATTGGCCTCTTCTACTCATAATAATATTACAACAAACGTTTCCACAGTGTGTATACACATATAAGTCCTTGGGGTGGTGTTGGAATATAAGATTACAAAATAAGACATGGACAGATACGTACCTGAAACAGGGAAGATGTGGAGGTCACAACAATATATGACAGTTGACATACTGTAAGTGATATTATATGATACAAAATACAAAATTGATACATATGGGGAGGAAACAGAAGGGGGCCCGAGGAGTTCCATGTGCGGAATTTTGGCCCTGCTTCTTATTTTGGTCATCCTTTTTAGTTTGGCCCTGAAATTACATCCCTTAATGGAGTAGTATGGGTAAAGCATACATTTTTTGAATCCTTGGAGTCCTGAGAGTATTTTAGTTTCTGTCTTTTGTGTCTGTAATATTCTCTGATGCCACAGGGCATAAAGAAAGTGTATAGTTTAGGCGGAAATGGTTGAAAATGTTGTGTTTTTGTTGGCTCAAAGAGCTCCAGTGACCTCTGTGTTAATCAGAGGGCTCCACCAATGTGCCTGAATGAAAGCTTAGGATGTACTCTTTAAAATGATACCACACTCAATATTATACAACACTGATAAATATCTTAACCATGGGTTCAACCAGGATATGCACCAGGTGTCTAAAATGCGATTTATTGTAGAGGGTGGTGTACTTCATTAGGTGATAACCACTAAAAAGCTACCAATCTCAGAGGTCTATCATATCAAAACATAAACTAGGGATGTGTAGGTATAAAAAAATCACAACTAGAATTTGCCCACCCAGATGGTACCGGTATGCTATATTTTGGGTCTTTGGCCCATGGACTAATACACATGCTCCACACTGGAGTCCTCTTGGTCAGCCACAATCGGGATATCAGGGATGGAGGAGTACACAAGATGCACTGTAGACTTAAGATATGGAGAAGAAACAGGGATATAGGCATTTAATAGCTTATTAACAGAATAATTAGCATCCAAATCTGTATAGAAAATGCACATGGACATTTAAATAAACAAAAAATACAGGCATACTTACTCCCTGTTCAGATTCCAGGACCATCCTGGTATCTTAAACATGCAATCAAACCACAATATGATCAATCATTATGAAACAACCACATAGCATGTCTCTATACTAGGAAATGCTTAGGCTATAGGCTTGCAAATGTTCTCCTTTAAAGAATGCTGAATTCTTGATTGTTCTTGAGTATCACCTGTAGGTGTTACTCAAATGAAGACTCTTATTGTTATGTAGACTAATTAATATTTTTGTCACGTTTTCTGTCTACTGTATGTTGGCGGCCTGCACTAAACCACAGTGAAAGGTGAATAGGGCTACATTTCACTGTGGTTTAGTTCAGGTTAGGGGTGTAATGGTACCGTAATTTCCCAACTGTTAACGGTGGCTTATACAATGATTTTGCTAAATTTCTACAGCTGTGAGGTTAATACATGGGGGCAGCTAATATGGTATTAATATGCTTTTGTTTATTTTACAGGAACCGTATGTATGAAATAGATTTCAATTAATCATAAAATGTTCACCCTCCACTTATCTAGTAGTCAGTAGTGTTTTGGCATCCGGGTTGCCAAATTCGGCTCAGAGGGAGGGGGAAGGAATACACCGCTCTACGGTATTTTGAAAGTGATTGCAGTACCAGTTTTGGCCAAAATCCCATATGGTTCCTTTGACACTAGAACGGCCAAGCGCCGGTCAAATGACCACTGTGACGTATTACTTGAAGCGCCATGTTGGTTTGACCTCAAACCGCTTTGACTGGTCAAACCGGTTTGATGACCGGGGCGCGGCACTTCTAGGTTTAAGTCTAGGTGAGTAGGTCTGTAAGTACTGCTAGCCGAACATTTACATTTGCTGCTATATTGCTGATTCTCAACGCATATAGTATTTTAAAAGGTTTCAAGTGTTTTGCTTCATCTCTTCATTTAACAACATTCTGTAAAAGTTTTGGAACTGAGGAGGCTAACGCTGCGTTGATGTTTGAGAATGAAATGTGGTCCTACTCCTACCCAAAATAGAGTTTCAGCTGTTCAACAGTCTGGAGACTTCTTAATCATGTTTTTTCAATCCATTTAGACCGGTTTAGACTGCAGACTGGCCATTTACAGTAAGCACTTGGACTCTTCCTCTATGAAACAATACTGTTTTAAATATATGCATAAATCATTATGGCATTGCTTTCCTGAAATATTCAAGGTCTTCTCTGAAAGGACACTGTCTGGATGACAGTACAGTATGCAGTATGTATACTGTATGTACTGTGAACACGGCTAAAAAAAAAAAATTAAGGGAACACTGGTTCATAGGAGTATAGCATCAAGTCAGTCACACTTGTGGGATATTGGCCTGGCCTGATATGTAACAGAGGTGGTTGTGAATCTGGATCACCTGCTTTGATGTCAACGAAATTTTCTACAGGTAGGCCTATACTACAGGACCAACTGTGAGACGACCCCCAAAACAGGAATGGCTTAACAGGTGTCATTCAGTGGTCATCCACTGTCATCCTTCTTGACTGATTTCTCACTAGTTTTGCATTTGGATGGGGTCAGTGTTACTACTGGTAGCATAAGCCAGTATCTGGAGCCTACAGAGGTTGCACAGGTACTGTAGTCCAACTCCACCAGAATGGCACACCAATACTTTCCATTGCCAGAAAGATTGCTGTGTCTCCCACTGCCGTCTCAAGAGCATGGAAGAGATTCGAGAAGACAGGCAGTTGCTCTAGGAGAGCAGGGCAGGGTGATAGAAGGTGCTTAACCCAATAGCAGGACCAATATCTGCTCCTTTGTGCAAGGAGGAACAGTAGGAGCCTTGCTAAAGCCGTACAGAATGACCTCAAGCAGGCCGCTGGTGTGAATGTCTCAGACCACACTATTAGAAACAGACTTCATAAGGGTTACCTGAGGGCCCGATGGCCTCTAGAGGGACCAGAAAATTTAGTTGACATCAAAGCAGGTGAACCTAATTCACAACCACCTCTGTTACATATCTGGCCAGATCTACAGTATATTCCACAAGCGTGACTGACTTGATGCTATACTCCTTTATACAACAGTTAGGTCCGGTCGAACGATTTAGCAATATCTGATTGGACGAGACACATTTTATCAGTGGTGATATTAAGCAATATCCAGAGACGGCGCGGCGATATAGGCCAACAACACCACTCCCACTGGTGCGATAATGCTTAAATGAACCAGTGTTTCCTTCATTTTTTTGAGCATTGTAGTATGTTACTTAAAACCTGTGTACATCATTCAGAATTGATTGTGCATGGCAAGATGTGCAAAATGTCCATGCCAAAGGCACCTCCACTGTCGTGGATGCTGTTTTGAACTGAGCACTATAACAAGTTGGATGTGTTGGATAGTGGAATAGTCCCTCTCCATTTTTGTGAAATCAAATGAATAATGAACAGTGTATGTATCATCTTATCTGCCACCAAAATGTTCCACACCAATTATGTATGAATAAGTATGAATACGATGACACTTCGTACACATAGGCACACAAAGCAGTACAAGCATTTGTCTGTGTTCTTACATCAGTTAATTATCAAAACTCCAACATAGTGTATCCTGGTTTTTATTGGCTTATGCTTTTAATAAATCACATCTGAATACACAACAGTGTTCTTACCTGATACAGCTGCTGTAGATGGCATTGCCATGTCTTGATCGCCCATCACACCAGTCTGATGGAAGGACAAAGAAACGTTACATATTCAACTTGTTCACTCACAAGTTTGTGGATTTTACTATTTTAGGATCACACAATAACAGGTAATATTATGGAAGAAGAATTTGGTAAAATGTGTAACATACTTACAGCAATGTTAGTGCTTCTAGATCCCATAATGACATTCTCATCTGTCCAAAGCAGAACATATTATCTGAATGTATACTCAGTCAGCCATGTGCATTCAAAAGTTTTTATTGTTATTTGTAACACACACATGTACACACACACACACACACACACACACACACACACACACACATACATACAGTACTTACACACACGTCTAACAGGGGAAGCATCTTCCCTGTGTTGAGACAGCGAGAGAGAGAGAGAGAGAGAGAGAGAGAGAGAGAGAGAAAGAGAGAGAGAAGAGAAAAGAATATGAAATATGCTCTCCATTTTTAGTGGAGCACGTATCTGTGTGGAAAATAAAGTAAATACTGCCGCAAGCGGCGATGGCGGATCCGAGCACCTGTGGTGCGGACCCGTGACATTGAATAATCTGAGTAACAACAATAGGGCCTTGCACCTACGGTGCAGCAGCTGCTTCAGCGGCCACACCTCGGTGCTCGGGCCCTAACAAGATATGTTCACACTAGTGACCACAGAGGCTGAGTAAGAAGGGACTGATGCAAGGTGTGAGAGGGTGTTTGGGCATTTTGGACATTTTTTGCATGTGTGTCTCACACTTAGATATGTGTAACAGCGCTGTTTTGACATACTGTACCTTTTAAATGTACATCTTCCTGTAGAGAAAGACATTGTGATGATGATGATGATGATTAATGAAACTGCATTAATTATCAGCACTCAGTTGATTGTCCTCTCTTCCATTAGAGCAACAAAAGAGCAAGATTAAACAGACTTGGGATGGGGTAACCTCCATTTTGGTCTCCCAGCCTACATATGATCATATATATGTGACCCTGTAAAGCGGAACCAGTCGTTTCGGTAAAATTTACTAAATGAAGTTATTGTGCTCACGTGAACGGCCATAAACTAAGCTTTCCAACGACATGTATATCAAGGGTATTACACAAACTATCGCTAAGATAACCGCATCCAAAGTTGACATGGTTCTCCTGTCACAATATGCCAGAAGAGGAGAAATCACCTTTTTAAGCGGCGCGTGCACAACGGGAATGACAGCAAATGTGTTGAATCCTGCCGGGTTTAACAGTCAAAACGTATTTTTCCGTGAAATGTGTTCACGATATGAAACTGTAGACTGTATACAGTAAAATTATGCGAAAACGTGAAATTCAACATTTTAACCCGGAAGTTTGTTATTGTTGATTTTCTCAAAATAACGTTGTGCGCAAAACGACTGATTTCGCTTTGAATGGTCAAATATATGCAAATCACACAGCTATGAGCAAAAACAACAACAGCATACTGCATTCATATTGTGCTTTATCAATGCACCCAAAGCACTTTGCAGAGGGGGACGTTACTACCCATCATCAATGTGTAATGAGTGCATCTGACCTTCTGATAAGAGAAACTCACCGGTTTTCAGGCAGAGAAAAGAGGTGATCAGGCCTCCCACAAACATGATCACTCCAAAGATTCCAACGATTCCAATCACTGTGGCCCAGCTTCCCCCAGAGCCTTTAAAAACCATAAAATTGATTAAATTCAGTTTCACACATGACAATAGGCCCTATAATCGATATTAGTTGTGATACCTTCACACGATGAGAACACACTTCGTTGGTCTGTCAGAGGATAACATTTTTCTAGCTGGCTTGATTACTGAGCTATTCTGCTTGATTTGTGTTTATGAAAAAGAGGACACTTCAGCGATGGTGGTGGTGGTGAAGAGAGTGGTTATCACATAGGCTACTGTATGGCACCATAAATGTGTCCAAAGACATGGCTACTACAGTATGATAATTAAGCAATATGCCGTGGTTTATAGGCCTACTGAATTTAGAACAGCTAAGGGGCGTTGTTAGGCACGACACGAAGCGTCTAAATTCAATATAAACCACGGACTCGAGTGGCTTATTGCTTTTCTAAAATGGTTACTACGACGTTAGCTAGCAGATTTCATGAAACAAGGGCCCAGCAACAAAAAATGTAACAATGTATTAATAGATAAGAAATATATTCCCTAGATATGAATGGTTGCCATGCAACAACGAGACGCAGCTACTCTAACTTTTGTGCAAGTTGTGGTAGCGCATTACCATAGAATGAAATGCGGTCAAGGTGTTTGGTTATAGGCTACTGGAATTTACAACGGCATCGAACGCGATTCAGCCAATCATAATGAAGGAACCGGAACTATCCGTTTTAGAATGAGCTTTATTGCGCCTTAAGAACACTAAGTTGCCTCGATAGGCTATCAATAGTGGACATAATGTGAACCACTAGACCTAGAACTGTACATGATGTGATAATATTTGCATATTATGTCAGCCTTTATATCAAGAATCATTGGTGTAATTTTTTCACTAGCTAGCTAAGTTAGGGTGACCAGATTTGAGTTTGCAAAACTTTGTATAATAATGAGCTTTATTGGCCGGCCCAACACTAGGCTATTTTGAACAGAAAATGTTTGAAAGATTTAAATGTCCAAACAAACTATACATTTGTAGGCTATACAATGTAAAGTATAGTCACAACAATAGTAAAACAAAAATAGTAATAACAAAATAAAACCTAATTGCAGAAAATAATACATTTTTAAAGTTGAAAAGTTGCCCAATGGCTGATACTTTTCAGTCCTCCTCCTAAACTGCTTTGCAGGTCAGGCACTCAGCTTCGTATTGATCTCGACCGAGACAAAAACATGGACATTTACGTTTCAATTCGTCAGTGAACTTGCGCTTGCGTTTCGGCCATAGACCTACATGTAAAAGAAATTTCGGCATGGCTGAAGATGCCGGATACCCAGATAGCAATTTCCTTTGGGCCGGATCCGCATGAAAGCCTTTAGATCCGTATGTAGCGGACCTACGGTATCTGACTGTGGGCCAGATGTGGCCCACACACAGTAAGCGGACCCGTATTGCAGATCCGTACAACACAGAATAAGCGGACCCGTGTCACACACAATAAACGGAACCATATTGCAGATCCGTACCACACACAAGAAGTGGACCCGTACCACACACAAGAGGCGGACCCGTATTGCAGATCCGTACAACACAGAATAAGAGGACCCGTGCCACACACACACAATAAAAGGACCCGTATTGCAGATCCGTACCACACACAAGAAGCAGACCCGTACCACACACAAGAGGCAGACCCGTATTTATGGGTTTCATCAGGTCCCTTTGCACAGGTGTATCAATCACCATGCAGTCTGCATTGATAATCAAGGTGCTTCATTTTATACACCTGTGGAAAGGGACCTGATGAAACCCATGAATTGCAGATCTGTATACCACACAACAGAGCGGTAGATAAAACAGAGTGGCGACACTCCCATAGACCTCCGTAGGAAATTTCCTCGTTATAGGACTTTTGGAACTATTTACAGCCAATCTCTTGGTCAGTAGTTAATGAGTTAATTTATTACACCTTCCAGCATCTAGAAGTACATCCCACCCTCCTGGAATTCAGCCATTCGGCGCAGGTTTTTTGGAACTTTTGATCGCGTGGCGGCGACATCAAAGCGTGTCGTAACTCTCTCTGCTCTCTCTATGGCTCTGCCACACACAAGAAGCAGACCCGTACCACACACAATAAGCGGACCCGTATTGCAGATCCGTACAACACACAAGAAGCGGACCTGTACGGGTTCGCTTACTGTGTGTGGTACGGATCTGCAATACAGTTCCGCCTCTTATGTGTGGTACGGGTCCGCTTATAGGGCTCGGGATCATGACGTGAAAACTTTGCGGGCACAGCACAGCTAATACTATATTTCTGCTTCTTGTCTTCTGCATCTGAATGAATGGACATCACGTTCAGTGCGCTACCAACATGGCGGCAATATTCCTAGAATGCAAGTCGTGTGCCCGAGCCCTATTGTGTGTGGTACGGATCTGCAATGCGGTTCCGCCTCTTATGTGTGGTATGGGTCCGCTTCTTGTGTGTGATACGGATCTGCAATGCAGGTCCCATATCACATATGACTTTAAGCAGACATTCACAACATCCCCAACTGGTCACCACTATAAAAAACTTTGCAGAAGAATTAAGGATGCTTATCACAATTTTATGACTTTATAAACCTCATGGTTTAGATATAAAATATAACCTAGACATTCTCTGATAACTTTAATTATATTTTGTGTAGGCCTACTTTGTTTGCTTGTTTGTTTGGTTTGTCTGCTTCCCAGCATGCATTGCAAATATTAGTTTTGAATTTTGAAACAATGTGGTTGGGATATTTTAGCTTATAGGCTAACCTACTCCACTGATGTTTTGAACAACAACATTACCAGATATGACCATTGACTTAGTAATTTATTAGGGGGGAAATACATCGTAGTCGTGAAAGTATTAGACCTAACCGGGTATAAATATCCAGCTAACTAAACCAATTACTATTCATCTGGACGTGATCATCACTCTCCAAGCCGCACCCACAGGTAAGATAAATAAGTATGTGAAATGAAATGCTAGACGGTAGGCCTAATTGCAAATCATTACTGCATGCCAATTACTGTTTAACAACGTTGACAGCTGTTTCACTCACATAACGCCACACGCTTCGTGACAGATTGACTTGGGTAATCTCCATGGCGCAAATGCTAAACGGTGAACAGGTCGTTGGGTGAAATTCGATTTTTCCTCTTTTTACGTCGCAGTGACAAAATACGTTTTTTAAAAAGCTCTGAATCATCGCCGGGCGTTATCTTGTTTGTTGGGAGCAGTCTCAGCCCCTATTGCCACCAGATCAGTTAAACGGATCCAAAACAATTTTGGACCGATGTGCGTTTGGACGTCGGATCAGGTCCACTATTCAGATCCGTGCCGGATGGCGTGGTAGGTGTGTTTTGCTATCTGGGACGGACCTGGACGAGTGCAAGTTCATATCTACCGCAAATCCGTCAAACAGATCCAAAACAATTTTGGACCGATGTGCGTTTGGACGCCGGATCAGGTCCATTATAAAGATCCGTGCCGAATGTTGTGGTACATGTGGCCCAGTTCCGTCCCAGTGCAGTTTTGCTATCTGGGTAGCCATGCGCGTTGCCAGTGGTAAACAAGGAAGTGTGCGCTAATGAGGTGAATAACCAATTAAATGTTTAGGCCGAGAATATCGACCAATGACGCTCTACACCTACACTTCAACTCAATGCAAAGCGAACTGTAGGGGGAGTGCGTGATATACACTAATCCAGCGAAACACGGAAGTAACACAAAACCGCCATTACTGCGTGCCTGGCTGCTAAGAAATTAGCTCGTTGGTTCCATAGGCGGCTGTTGCAGAAGTTAGCTGTCATTAATAGACGTCTTAATACCTTATGGTGTTAATAAATTACCTTCATTGGTAAGTTTTGGTACAGTCTGACATCATTGATCCAATGTTCCCTTTCACCTGACATTTTCATTCATTAGCAGTCCTCTCGTTAGACATTCTCTGACAGGATGCTTTCATTGAAAAGCACAGACAAGTGTCACTCGTCACACTCGCAGGCACGCAGTAATGGCGATATTCAAGATGGCAGCGCCCATAAAGTTCGCGCTGGATTAGTGTATAGGCTACTATGTGAATGAAAGAGAGAGCAATGTAAATTCGGTGAAAACACGTTTGAGGATATAGAATAACAAAATCCCGGACGATTCTGAAATTCCGCCCGGACACATTTTTAGGTTTCAAAAAGAGGACATGTCCGGGCAAAAGAGGACGTCTGGTCACCCTAAGCTAAGTGCTATCAAAGTTGCGCCACGCGCCAGTGAGTGCACGCATTGAAACGCGAGAGGTATGTATCAACTCGTCTTAATTAGGGGAATAACATAGTTTAATATGAAAAAACGGTGAAGTGTTCCTTTAAGGACAGAATAGTCCATGCACAAAGCGAGCAATGTTACAGCCATAGGCCTAGAGCTC
Source organism: Sardina pilchardus (assembly GCF_963854185.1). Taxonomy (NCBI): domain Eukaryota; kingdom Metazoa; phylum Chordata; class Actinopteri; order Clupeiformes; family Clupeidae; genus Sardina; species Sardina pilchardus. The sequence goes on along the minus strand of NC_085004.1, from coordinate 21,723,384 downwards.
CATTCTAAAGCTGCCAAATTCCATAAACAGACTCAATCGTCGAGATTTTGGTGTCAAACACTCGTTTTCATGCTAGGCAATACAGAAAACGGGCTTAAAGTGTAAAATACCGAAATATCCCTTTAACTTGTACACATTTAGCTAACGATTTTGGTAACACTTTATTTGACGGGTTCGTTCATAATACATTCATAACAGCTGTCATGAACTGCACATGAAGCATTCATGACTGTTTCATGAAACGTGACTCAACATTCATACCAACCCTTTCATCAATGTGGAGGACAAAACGTCAAAACTTGTCAAAATAAAAGTCCACGATTTCTATTTCTACGATTCACGATTTCTATTACTATAAAACGTGATGTAAAAAAGACATTAATCCTAGCTTGACAATATGGTTACTTCAGAAATGTTATGTTTATAGGACTAGTTTATTGCAGTGCAGGCCTATAAATTGTAAGGCCCACAGAAAATTCACTAAAGTGGGAGATTGAAGATTGGATTGGATCAATGAAATCATGCAGGGATGACTTCCCATTGATTAACATCTTGTGTTCTCAGAGTGCCGAGGTAATATTCATAAGTTAACCATACAATACAGTATTGTGAACGTGTGTCACTTAACGTGTGCACGAAATATAATTTGCAGTTCATACTACGTAACTTACAGATGGTACAGTAACTGAGGCTGTTTGAGATCATAAGATGACAAGATCTCTATTTTAATTTATAGCAACTGGCATTTGTGCATTTGTGCCTCACACTTAAGTGGTTAATTAAATCTTCTCTATTGAGTTTTACCTGTCAGCTGGCATATTTCACAGTTTCACAGTCAGCTTCAGATTTTCTCTAGGCTACATGATCCATAACAACATTGATAATGGCTCCTAAAGCATGTTCAATGAATATTTGATAAGTTACAGAAATAAACAACCACACTGTGATAGTCAGGTGTTGAATGTTGTTTTACCAATGAATCCACATGTAAGAGCCAACAGTTAATTAGTCATACAAATACAAGTAATATCAGAATAAAAACAAATGTTGCTGTCCTTTAAACAGATTAGATTATTATTTAGTAAAGCTTAATGACCATTAATATGTTTCAACCGAGTGATGAAATTCAGATGTACAGTATAATTTCCTTTAAAATTTAGCAAATATCCCAAAGAATGCCATCGTATTACTCACAGATAAAGAAGATGGCAGTTACAACAGAAAGGGTGAAGTATAACATTTTCGTTTACGAAGCAACAGAGATACAAATAGAGTCCACCAACAAATATAATTAGAGTGAGTTCATGGGTGGTACAGGAAAACACGTATCACTTCCTCTTGAGGTGACATAAGCTGCTGATTTGCAGCAGACAAGTAGGCCTATCACATGTCCTCAAAGACAAAGACTGATGTTTTCAAAAATCTTAACTTTCTTAAATCTGTAAATAGCTTATATCAGCTGGATAGGATGAAAATACAAGAAACTCTGGACAAAACAAGTATTTTTATGAAGTGAGAGAAAATAACTGACTGATCAACTGTTGGTCAGACCGGAGCAGCTCTATGTCTTGTGTGCTTTGTCAGTGGTGGTCTTTTCTACAGGTGTTAACTTTGGCTCCTATGAAGTGAAGTGAGGAATGTAACTTGTTTGACGTAATAGTGGCATTAGCTGTCAGACATCATGTAAAGATTGGCATCACCACATCCTCATGTCTCACATCCTATTTTTGGCTGATATTAACACGCTAGATGCCCAGTCTGAGGAGATGCACCCACACCCTCTGGTCCCTAGATAAAAGAGAACCTGGTGATCTTTTGAATTCGTTTTTTTATATATTGTTTTTATATTTGATGTATTGTTTTATGTATTTTCGTTATTTCTTAAGTTCATGCAAGTCTCATCATTGGGCTAAGATTGGTTTACTGATTAATGAATTGTTGATCTTCATAAGGTCCATCTTGTGCCATCAAACAAACCGAAAAAATGTGGGGAATTTTTTGTGCTTTTTTGCCTTTTTATTCATAGGACAGTGAAGAGTGAGACAAGAAGCAAGTGGGAGAGAGAGATGGGGTGGGATCGGGAAATGACCGCAGGTTGGACTCGAACCTGGGTCCCCGTGGGCACTTGGACCCATTCATGGCATGAGCACTGTAGCCTGTTGCACCACAGCGCCACAGCGCCCCCTGGGGGAACTTGTTCTTGATAAATGAATCAATAGATATGAAGATATGAAGTAGATATGAAACATACAGGACTTACAAGGCTCAATTGCTCAGCGTGGCAACAAAAGAGATAAAGCTATGGGCACAGGTATATTCACTGCACTTATAACAGTGGTGCAGATATTAACGATTATTTGAGAAATTCTGAAAAAAAAATGGTGAACAAAACTCAAAAGCATGAGTCAAATCAAGTGACATTATCAAAATCATTCCAAGGGCACATTACACCCTTACTATTTATCATGGATGGATGGATGGATGGATGGATAGATAGATAGATACTTTATTGATCCCCAAGGGGGAATTCAAGAGATCTAGGTCTTTTGTAAAGCAGCAAAATCAGATGTTCCGCAGTACATGTCGCTATAAATGTTGTTGTCCTGTGTTGGTTCAAGATGGCTATACACATGCTCCACACTGGAGTCCTCTTGGTCAGCCACAATCGGGATATCAGGGATGGAGGAGTACACAGGATCCACAATAGACTTTGGATATGAGACAGAAACAGGGATACAAAGACATTTGATTATTTAATAACTTATCATTTATTAACTAGTATCCAAATCTGTGCAGAAAAAGCAGTATACTTACACCCTGTTCAGATTCCAGGGCCATCTTGGTATCTTAAACACACAACAAAATCACAACATGATCAATGACATCATTATGATACAACCACAAAATAGCATGTCTCTAAGCTGGTTCCATTAAATGAAATGCTAGGCTTCATATCACATAGGCCTACAAATTCTTGCTTAATTCAACCATCAGATGTTAATCAAATGAGGTGCTGTGTTTTACTATTTTGTATGGTTGTTTTGTCATTGTTGTTTTTGTCATATTTTCTGTCTATTTAGGCAGCCTGCAATAAACCTGTCGTGTCGAGTTGTTTTAAAAACATCCTAAGATGAATAGGCTTACATTTCAGTGTGGTTTAGGTTAGTGGTGTAACGGTAAAGATATAATGAACTATCCTACAACGGTGGGTGCGTTACTACAGAGAAAAGAAGGGTACCGGTAAGTATAATCGTATCTAACTAAGAGAGCAAAGCTAATTTCCCAAAATGTTACAATCTGTAGGCACACAAAGCAGTAGAATTATCTGCCTGTCTTCTCTCCACATCAAAATCCCAACACAGCATGTCTATTCTGGGTCAATATGTCTTGTATTGGCTCATGTTTTTGTCAAATCACTTACAAATCATATCTCCACATTCAGTGCAACAGTGTTCTTACCTGAGGCTGCTGCTTTAGATGACATTGTCATGCCTTCATCGCCTATCACACCAGGCTAATGGAAGGCCAACGAAACAATAAGCATTCAACTAGTTTGTTTACAACAGACATTTATTTAATGTACATGGTCTTTGTCTGCTGTTTTAAGGATCACACAATATCAGGTAAATTATTAAAGAATTTCTGAAAATATCTGCACATTTAACGTCTCTGATACTCACAGAAATGGTTGTGCTCAGAAATCCAATACTTAGATTCTCATCTGCAAGGTGCATAAAATATTATGTAAGTATATGCCCAGTCAGGTGCCAACACTTTTTTTTAGCACATTTACACACACACACACACACACACACACACACACACACACACACACACACACACACACACACACACACACACACACACTCACTTACCTCGATCAGGGGGACATTCTTGTCTGGTGAAACAGAAAGACAGAAAATTAGTTAAATTGAGTTCACAAATAACTTTGCCATATCTTAACCCTTTTTAGTGGTGTATCATGTCTGTGTGAAAATATAAAGGCACAAGTTCACACCAGTGACCACAGAGTCTGTGTAAGGGGGCAATGCTGCAGGGTATGGGTTGGCGTGTATGCATGTTGCACTTCTGCATTTTGCACTGTTTTGACTTACCTTTTGAATGCACATCTTCCTGTAGAGTATAAAAATACATTGTGATGTTTAATGTATAATTATCACTTTTCTCTTCTATTGGAGCAAGAAAAGAGCAAGAATAAGCTTGAATAATTCGGGGGGGGGGGGGGGGGGGGGGACTTTTTACAGTGTACAAACATATATGCAAAGCATACAGCTATGAAAAACAAGAACAACAACACACTGCATTTATAACACCACCAATGCGTAATGGGTTTCACATCCAGCTATGCTATGACCTCAGCTATGCTATGACCTTTTCTGTGAAAACAGACATGTATATGAGTGAAACTCACTGATTTTCAGGCAGAGAAAGGAGGTGATCAGGCCTCCCAAAAACATGATCCCTCCAACAATTATCATCCCTCTAGTACAGATCTCCTCAGACCCTTTGTAAAAAGAAAATGGATGACATTACATTTCACACTGAGAATATAGGCCTACATCAACATTTGTTGAGATGCCTTCAGACAAAAAGAGCTTAAAAAAAAACCTTCAGTTTGCCTTTAATGTACATATTTGTAGCGCTTTAACTTACCAGCAATAATTGAAGTTGAGTTAACTGTAGATGTGAACAGCTGGACACCTGGCCAGAGGATGAAATTCTGCTTGTGATCTCTAGTTGGCTTGATGACTGTTCTATTCTACTTCATAGAAACATAATTTAAACTATTAAGTGTTAACTAACTTAAGTGATGCCTCCACAGACTTAGTACGATGTTGATAAGTGTGTCATTCACTGTTGTAAGGGTTTTAAGAGCATTAACTACAGCCTAAAGAATCTGCATAATACTTTTGAAGCACAATATTTCATTTGCAATGTCAGATGAATGAGATGACAAATGATGGGGAATCATGTTTCACTATTTCAATTCAGCTTATAACTGACGTCCGTGCAGGTGGCCTCAGCAGTGGTTTAACAGTCAAGTTATATCACTAATGCAATATCAGTTAATCAAGCATGACACCGTTGATTTACAATATTCAAAATACATGTGTCCTTACCAACCCAGTCTTTACCTACAGTGATTGAGACTGGTTGAGATGGGTCAGATGACAGTTGAGGGGTTGTTTTAACTGTATAATAACAACTCAGTGATATTTGTGCAGGTGGCCTCACACCCGACCAGTGGATCAACTCCTTCCCTGTCCTCTGTAGCTGGCATGATGGCATTACTACACTGAGAGGCTTTCCCCCCACTGAGAGAAAGCACTGAGACACAAGAGGGGACTGAGGTGTCTGACAGGTCAGATGAACTGTATCTGTCTCACTGATGAGCTGACGAAACAACAGGAGCTGTGGAGGTCCTGTGGGATAATAAGATTGACGCAGATTACAATGTCACCCTTACACCACAACGACCATCTGAACCAGATCGGATTATATCTACTTTACATGCGATTATTATGAATGACATTTGAGCACATTTATTGCCGTGTACAAAATGAGAATTCCATTTGGTAACACTTTATAATAAGGGTACATGAATTCTCATGAACTAATGCATGAATTAATGAATTACGCATTAGTTAATCCATTAATATATCATGAATCATTATGACTTAACATGAATTCACTGATTGTCATTAATGAATTAATACATAAATAATTCATCATCTTAAGCATTAAGTACGGTTGGCACATCATCATGAATCATGATTAATTAAGCATGATCATGATCAGTGGCGTAACTATAGTAGGTGCAGCCGGTGCAGTCGCACCAGGGCCCGTGACCTCCCGGGGCCCGTCGCTACCCCCGTCCTGCCTTTTTTTTCTTTTAGAACCTCACCATGAAGAATCAAACTATCAAAAAACGGCTAAATCAAATGTACCATCTTTCCTTGTCGTCATACTGTTTCGCCAGCTTATCTTTCTTTCTACTGAGATACAGCAAGGATATCTGGTTGCTACAGTAGGCTTAGCGATTTGTTGGATTTTTTGAATGGATAGTGCGGCTGCACATTTCAGTCATCGTTCAGTCATCGAGCGGCTGCAAGAAGCGGCAGGAGCGTAAAGAGCAAGGGGAAGGGTGGCCAAACTACTACTAGCCTAACATCTATTTTTCAACTTGCCAAAATGCTGGTGGTAGATTATTTACGACAGTGTAACATCCACATTCGGGGAAGTGTGTAGCTAATTGCTCTCATGTTTCTGACATTGCATGTGACTGTGACAACAGTCATTAAATATTGGGAACATCGTTGACGATTTTGCACAACCAAAGGTCTCACGGCCTAATTCATGCATATTGGGGATTGTATGCAATGATTTTATTTGGTTTCTGCACGGTTAAATAAGGCTAAATTAAGTTTCGTTTCTGCGCAGTGCGATTTTATAAGCAAGCAATCTACGCTTACAGTTTCAGCAGAGGGTTGAAAAAGTTTCAGCGCATTGGGTGTTCCCATAATTCCATGCGAGTTGATGTTAATGCAGTAGGCTAATATTAGATTACACTGGCCTGCAGACTATTAATAAAATAAATGTTTTATGTTTTCAGAATGGATCATGTAGTCGTGTGATTTTTATTTGAAATTGTATCTGTAACTACTAAACTATTTCGGTGCCTCAGGTCCTTTGCATAGTCACCCTTAATGTGTATTGCATGTATCAGAGTTAAGACTTCCTGGGCGACCATTCTTCGTCATTTTCATGCAGGGGCGCGGACACAATTTTCGCACAGGGGCCCGCACCTGCCTTGTTTCGCCACTGATCATGATGACTTTTTGTCAGACAAAATTTTGGACATCACCGTCATGGAGAAAAAAGAAAAGTAATTACACATGAATTCATGTTAACTAAATGTCATGAATTATCATGAGTTAATTCATTAACTCATGCATTAATTATACATGAAAATCTCATTAATAAACATGAATTAATAGTATGTCATTAATTACATCAGGTATGGACAACAAATTCATCTTGAGCATTAGGTACAGTGGGTAAATCATTATGAATAATGATCAATTACACATGATCATGGTGATTTCTAGGTTTTTGAAATGTGCTCCAAGGGGTAAGTAAACTATACATTAACTCATCATGAACTAATTAAGACCATTTTCAGAGATTATCGAAGAATCCACTTCTTTCGTCAGTGATAAAGAAGGGTCCATTTACCACTTTAGGTGAGGGGCCACAAACATGATGAACTCATCATTAATTAATGTAAATTGACCATTTTTGCATGACTTCAAACTTCATGCATTTAAAGCACCACCTGTTCATCACTTTATCTGAGGGGCCACAGACATGATTAACTAATGAAAAGATAATGCTTAGCTAATGAGGACATGCCTATATTTGAACGATGTGGATTCTTCGATATTCTCTGAAAATGGTCTTAATTAGTTCATGATGAGTTAATGTATAGTTTACTTACCCCTTGGAGCACATTTCAAAAACCTATAAATCATCATGATCATGTGTAATTGATCATTATTCATAATGATTTACCCACTGTAATGCTCAAGATGAATTTGTTGTCCAAACCTGATGTCATTGATGACATACTATTAATTCATGTTTATTAATGAGATGTTCATGTATAATTAATGCATTAGTTAATGAATTAACTCATGATAATTCATGACATTTAGTTAACATGAATTCATGTGTAATTACTTTTCTTTTTTCTCCATGACGGTGATGTCCAAAATTTTGTCTGACAAAAAGTCATCATGATCATGCTTAATTAATCATGATTCATGATGATGTGCCAACCGTACTTAATGCTTAAGATGATGAGTTATTTATGTATTAATTAATTAATGACAATCAGTGAATTCATGTTAAGTCATAATGATTCATGATATATTAATGGATTAACTAATGCGTAATTCATGCATTAATTCATGCATTAGTTCATGAGAATTCATGTACCCTTACATTTTTACAATTTCTTACCTACAATGGTAACTAAAGTACGTTCAGAGTATGGTGAGTTCATCAGTGGCATTGAGCCAAAACACTGACACATCAGCTCAATTTCTGTAATATCCCGTTGACCTGACCATGCAATCAGGTCATTTCCAGAGAGTGCCAACCTGCTGGACTCAGACCATGTCCAGTTTCCACCATTTATGGCGAAATAACAGTGAGACAAAGGAGACAGAGATGTCTCACAAGTCAGGTGAACTATGTCAGTGAACTGTCTGATGACAGCAGGGACCACTTTCATCTCAGGCGGTGGAATTCCTAAATGCACAGACACAAAGTATGTGATTAATGGTGTTTATTACAGTATATGATCCCAACAAAATAAGCTTCAGTGACAAGTGTGTGCAAACTGACCTTGAACTTGTATGTACTTAGTAGAATCTAAAAAGCAATAGTTCAAATAGATATGTAAAACAAGCAAAAGCATCATGCATGATTGTGGAGTAAAAGTTGGTAATCCAGATCTACAGTATAGCCAAACCCGTCCTAATAGCAGTAATGATGAAACTATGGTGAATGTCACAGAGCCTTCACTGTCCCATCAACCATCTTTTTCAGTTAATATTAGGGCTGTCAATCAATTAAAAAGAAGTCTGATCAATTACATACTTACATACAACGTCATTAATTTATCTAAATTCATTATATTGCTGTGAAAGTATGTTATATATTTCAATTAAAACCAATCAGTGAATAATCAGCATTAGTGACGTTAAAGTTCAAACACTCTTTTGACATACAAGGCATTTCAGGTCACAGTTACTGTATAACCTAGGGAACACTCATCAACATTATTTCTTTGCATTTAGAGTTGACAAACTCCAGTGATATATAAATTCCATGCTGCAGACATTGCATTGGTGTTTATTTTTGTCAACACCATCAGGCCATTTTTTTTAAATGTTCCAATCAATGATCTAGGCAGCACTCTCTCTCTCCTTCATTTTACAGTCTAATGGTTACTGAACGGCTCCTGGTCAAAGGTCATATGGAATCGATTAATCTACATTATTTATTTATAATCAGTTATTATTTCCCCTCCCTCAAATTAATCCATAGCCTACTAGTGCAGTGCCCGTGCAAACAATGTTTTCCAAGAAACGTGTTGCCCAATGACGTTGATGCAGGTAGCCTAGACAAGGGCGTAACTTTGGGTCTACCATTGGGGGGGTTAAACTTGCGGCATATTTATCAATTTATTTATTTATTGAATAATTTTCTTGTGCAAAAGGTAACATGCTAATTTGCCGTTCCTTTATTAGAAATACATCATGATGATTTAGGCTAGGCTACGTAAATGCAGCTGTTCACTTGACTGTTTGTGCCATAATGCCACAGTAGTTGAATTCAGTGTGCTCACATGGACCGTCTTGTGTGTAGGCCTATGTATAAAGTGCGTGCCTGCACTAGCCCTATGAGCCCTGGGCTGTTTTAAAGGCATTTTCACTACCTCTAGTTAAAAGCATCTATCCTGGTCATTGTAAGTGCCATTCACACATGCTACATATTGTTTTTTTTTTTTTTTTTTTCAGCACAGTCTAGGCTATCCAGATCTACCACATGTATTAATACTTGCATTGATTTGATTTAGATTTTTAAATAATACAAATTAAAAAAGCATACTATACAAATTCTTACATTTTGACATGTATCTCACCACAGCAAGCTGACAGCTCGACATGACTTGCATGGTTGTGTAGGCCTGACTGTCCTGAAAATTGCAATATAAGAACCATGGTGGAGGTATACTTTGGGGCTGAGCAATTTACAGAAATATGTGGTGTGTGCCTTCCAGAAATAAATGACCATTTTTATTTAGTGTTGAGAAATTACTTTGACACTTTTTGTGCTCCATATTTGTGACACTAGCTGATCTGACTTGTTTGCGTGGTAGCACACATGACGTGCACAGATGATGATTCTCTATAATATTTTTTACTGCATTGCAATGAACAAAGTAAAGGCAAAAAAGTGTTTATTTGTCAAACAAATTTGGATGCAATATGAGTCTTGAATTGGATACCATACAGGAGTTTGCTAGGATCTCAAAACCGTATTATGAACGTGACTTGCCATAGAGAGACGGAAACACATGAACGTTGGATTATGAACATAGGCTATTATGCCACACAAAAACATGGGGTAAGTGGAGCTAAATGAAGTTATTAGGCTATTTTGCTGTCACTTCGTCTGTTTTATGGCCTAGAAGGTTGTATTTGGTATCAGTGGATAGCTCTAGCTCTCCTCTTTCATCTGACATGCGTGCCATATCTTTCCGATGGCGGGTTTGCGTGTAATTCAAGTGAATGCAGAGCAATATAGACTGTAAATATGATATACTTTGATTTAACTTAATGATTTTATTTTAGTTTCATACTTGATCGTACAGACAAGCATCGAGTCTCGTTGAAAAGCCCCGGTTCTGCTCTTTCGTGCAATATAGGTCTCATCTCGCTGTGACTAATTATCCCGGAGCAACGTAACAGAGAAGAATGGGTGTGTTTTAGACGCACTTTGCGTCCGTCGGGCTCATAGGGCTAGCCAGCCAACTCCAGTCAACAAATCATCAGCTAATTTAACAGCTAACTTAGCAATAGGGGTATACCTCCATTTGGTCAGGATTTTTCCTATTTTTGGTTGGTGTCAACCAACAATGAAAATGCTGTCTGGCTGCCTTTCAATGTCTTTTTCATCTTCCCACCTGAGTTGAGAGCTTTCTGCAACCATTCATCCCAGCGACTGCGCAAAATAGGCTATAAACAAACTTTCGGTAGAGAACGCAGGTTGGGTAATACCAAGTAGTCGGTGGGCAGGGGGGTACATTTCAGAATATTTAAAACATGATACTATCTTGCTGGAAAATGAAATGAATAAAGAAAACGAACAAAAAATATTCATCCAGAATATTTCATATTCAGTGTAATCTGAATTATGTGATGATATTGAGGGGGTTATATTAGCTGGATATGATTTTTGAGGGGGTCATGACCCCTGTAACCCCCCCGCAAATTACGCCTATGAGCCTAGATCATGTTAGATTGGTGATGAGAATCAGGCCCGTGCTGTTAGAGCTTTTTACTCTTTGCAAGGTAATAGAAAAGTGAAGGGGAAAGGCGTTTGAGTTGCAGCTAATGGCTATTAGACACATTACATACCCGTGCGTTTTTGCTGTTGTTGGGAAATTATAGCCTAAAGCTAACCGCATGCATGGCCCGTCTATGCCATGGCCATGCCAGTGCTATGAAGCGCAAGGCAACCGCGGTTGTTGATGAGTAGCCTATGCAACGTTACGTGACTTTAACAGCCTGCTTACCAACATGGGTGCATGTGTGTCGGACTCAGCATGTTTATCCAACATGAACAATCTTGAAACGGTCCGTTGTTTACGTGAGACATCGTAATTTCCATGAACACGGAGTTTGTCAGCGAAATGGGCTTTTTTCTTTCTATGCTGGTGTAAGTGAGAGTGAGGGGGAGTGGCTAGTGCAGAGAGCGGTAGAATTGTGGGATTGCGGCAGAGTTGTATTTTGTTTAATTTAACGATATCTTTGTCATTTTTTGTCCGAACATGACCAAACTTTGCACTGCACTCACGCATGTCATTAGCAATACATGTGTCACATTTTAGGTCAGTTGGATGAGTGGTTTGAGAGTTCTGCGTGGAACACACAGACAGAGTGACACACAGACAGATGTTCCTTGCATTACAGTTTTTTTCAATCGCTAACAAGCGTTTGTCCTTTCAGTCAGGGGCGGAGCTATAGGCGGGGCAGGCGGGGCAGCTGCCCCTGGGCCCGGGCCCTTCCCGAGGGCTCAAAGGGCCCTTTGCACTTCGTCGAAAACGCGAACTCAATCTCCCCGAATTAAAATTTTTATTCTCACCGAACGTGTTGTAGCGTACATCACACATAATTGCATTACATACGTGGCTAGCCTATTTATATATCTAGCATTTTAGATCTACTATTTTATCATGGTGGGAGTCATGACTCAAAAAATACCAGTGAAATACAAGCTGTCTTGTAATGTAATAGTTAGTCATGTTCTTTTAAGATAGCCTAAGCTATGTTGTTAAGGCTTGTATTTGTTTAATCATGTTTGTGTAATTTTTTAACAACTGCAGTGCATGATGGGTATGATATCTGAAGACTTGTTGAACGTCATCATCAAAATTCCATTGTAGTGAACAACGTAGGCTATAGGCTTGGACTAGGCTACGGGATGTTGGTAATAACTTGTTCTTATGCCAAGCATCAGCCCCGGATCATTCTCACACAATTAACGCATAATCTATCGTTTTTATGAATGACAATTCCAATAATCGATCAAACGAGAAAGATCATTATAGCCTACTGTACTTTGTGGGCTCTCTCAATGCTCGTGACTTCTACAAACTAAAGCATAATTTGGAACGAAATTATGAGCATGCAGTAGAGACAGAGAGGCAGGTTCCAGCTTCACTCTTCCGCTGTCAGACCGCATAGCCTTTATTTAGGTGTCATCTGCCCAGCTAACTACGGAAATTCTAAATAAGATGTGAACAGTAAGTGGCTGCTTCACGTGATGTCCGTTACCGTCCGAAATTCGGCAAGATTATCGCAAAATGTGCAGAACATTTGAAAACAGCTATGAGGCAGGTTCCACCTAGCTTGTCATTGTTGACATCTTCTGCCATAAGAATCGTTTTAAGAAAGGTAGGCTAATGATGATGGCAGCAAAGACGAGGGAAGGCTAAAGGAGGTGGCTGATCAGGTTTCCAGTGATTCACCATTTGTAAGCTGAGGTTGGTAAGAAGACTATTTTACATTGGCTGCACTCACTGTGAGTAACTTAGCCAATTTATTTATTAGCTAGCCTTATTTTACCATCTGGAGAATGGAGTCACAAATTAGACTATTCTTGTGAATGCATTCCACTCAGATAGCTAAGTGGCTACCAGGTTCAAAGCAACAAATGAAGGCTGCTTGTAATAATACAAATATTGTGATATCAATATGGTGCAATCAAACGAGCTACAGCTGGTAGAGCCTTCAGCCTGGAGCATGACCTGCAAAAGGGCATTATGAGAACCGTTCAGACTCTTCTTAAAGTGACTGCACCATTTATCAATATCAATATCACAATTGATCAAAATATAAAATAATACATAAGCAATTTGCATTACTGTAGTTGCTTGTGTCACATTTGTGTTATCATTCAAATGTTATGATGCGTGTTGGGGGGCTGAGCGGGGGGGGGGGACGACGTATGGGGAGGGGGGCCCATCAACCATCTCTGCCCCAGGGCCCTGTGTGCAGTTGTTCCGCCACTGCTTTCAGTTGACACATTTTCAAAACTCTAAACACAGTTAGCACGACATCGGTCTTTTGTGGCCATACCATTCACACATTTCATGTTGTTTTCACACAGTATGCAGTCAGTGAATACATTTTCACAATGCTTATACTTTCTTGACAGACAAACTATACCTCCCAACAAAATAATGGATCGTTTTTGTATTATTTTCGAATGTTAACACACAACATCCCACAATAGTTAAAACAATATTCCAAACCTTAGATACAGTATAAAAACCTCTGCTTCTGCAATGTTATCAATTCAAAAGCAATATGTCTCAGCTGATAATAAACAATCAATCGAATAATTGACACACAGATGATTTATGTTGGGTAAATTGGGCCAACCACAGCTGATTTCAGTCTGTCTTAGACTCAGTGACAGGGGTCTCTATTACATTGACACTTACACAGTAAAAAGAGGAGGTGATGTTTTTGGAAGCAGAAACAGAAAAATACAAATACTGTAATGTCTGGACGAGGAAGAGTAAAAGTAAGGGGCCCAGGGAGGAGAGCAGGCCCAGTGAGAGATGCAGTGAGAGGTGCAAGAGCACTGAGAGGAGCAGGTGCAGAGATTAGACACAGTAATATTGTGCTTTTTTTTGTTCACCCCCTTTTTATCTGGGCTTTTTTGCTGTTGTTTTTTGTTCAAAATGCTCTTTTGTATCATGGATATTTTGTTCACTGCAGTGCTGTAAAACTTTTTCTTTTCTATCATAGTCTACTGTAAACAGTATTTATATTGCACCTCCTGTAGGCCTAGTGAACAGTAAAAAAAAATAAAATAAAAAAAAGATTAGCTTTTTACTGGAATGCATTTGAATGTGAACATTACATCTGGACATACAGTTCCCAACCAAAAAAGTTAGTGTAAAAATGCTGGATTGCATGTTTTGTATGCAAATACCTGTAAAACTGAAACATAAAAGTCTATGCCGTTTTTGTAATGTGAACAGTAGCCAGTATTTTGAAACTAGTGTACTCTGATTGACTGCATGTATCTTGTGAAGTGAAAACAAGTTTCATTCTTTGACAAAATAACTTCATTTTGAGTCAGGTTTCCAGTGTTTTGGTAAAGTTAGTGTGTGCAGAGAAATGAGGAGTTAGTGTAGGCCTATATGTAACAAAATGTGGTGTAAGAACATGGGATGTGCTTTTGAGAAGAAAATGATCCATTTGGCCAATTGTGTTTTGTAGGTGAGAGTCTGTGTTTAGAGTTTTGAAAATGTGTCAAATGAATGGACAAACGCTTGTTAGCGATTGAAAAAAACTGTAATACAGTAGATAGATAAATTAACTATTTTTGACAGCCCTAGTTAATATATAAACTAAACCATGCATCCCAGGATCTCTATCTAATCAGTAAAGGAACAATACTCTTAAACCAGCTATTTCTAAATAGCACAACTCTTAAGCCAGGTAGAGCAGCTAATTGGTGAGATCACTTGTGTTAAGTGCAAAGGCAGATCCAATACATGGCTGGACTTTTACTTTCTGAAGCTGGACTTTTCCACCTCTGCTATTAGGCACATGCCATATACAGTGTTCATAATCATACACTGAGCTTTGGTGTACTGAGTAGAATTTGAGAACATGGAAAGTTAGATGCACCTCATAGTGGTTAGTATGATTGCTGCCTGGTCTTTCCATTTGCTACACAAGAAAATAAAAACATATTCTCTAAGCTTGTAGCCCACACTTAGATACGCTAAAAGCAGTAAAAGTGGAAATATCAGAGAATAAATATTTTTTTATTGGCACTGTAAATGAAGCAGGGCCGCACCCAGCACTGCCAAAAGCCTGCGAGAGTGAAGCAGGCATCAGAGCAAGAGACAGCAAACTGGAGAGAACAGGTTTCAACTGATCCTCCAATAAGGCCATAAATTGGCGCACCTGGCTAGAACTCCACAGCTCCACCTTCCCAGGCCAAAAGAGGAAAAGACACAGGCAAGCCAAAAACAATGGAAGGTCAGCTAGGAAGAAAGGGGTAGAGCCGGGCCATCACAATCCGAAAAGGCACAATTGATGCTGACTGTTAAGCAGCTGTAGCTCCCAAACATTCACAGACTGTTGTTAAAAGAAGAGGTGACACACCATAGTGGTAAATATGTTCCTTTCCCATCTTTTTTGAGACATGTTGCTGGCATCAAATTCAAAATGAACATATTTAAAACAAAACAATAACTATAAAAAAAAAACAATAACTATAAAATGTATCCGTGTCAACAGCTGATATGTTATCTTTGTGCTATATTCTCAATTAAATATAGGATAAACATGATATGCAAATCATAGCATTCTTTTTTTTATTGTCAAGATCACATTTTGAAAGGTTGTGGGTCAGGCATTTAAGGTTGGGGGGCAGTATGCATGATGATGGAATGAACAGTTCCATAATGGTTGCTTTTAAGCATGTTCAATGCATCGAATTTGTTAAAATTTGTTATTTATCAGAACACATATTTCAAGAAATAGATGGCCACACTGTGCTAATCAGGTGTACAGTATTTGACTCATTCTGTTCGACCTATTTATCCTAACAAACATTTTGGGTTTAATAGCCATTAAAATGAAAGTAAATAGGCCTACACAAACATAACACAAGGTCAAAACGATCAAAGCTCAATTTCATGTTGCAGTGAGAATTAATAAGATCTATATCTGTGATGAAAGTTTCAGATGTACAATATCCTAAACCGATTACAACTTATAAATCATGCCATTGTATTACTCACATGCCAGGAGCATAGTTGTTGCAACAGAAAGGGTGAAGTATATCATTTTCATCAGTTGCACATCTATGGAGCAACAGAAATACTAATGTAGAGACCACCATCAAACACTACAAATAGAATGAAGCAGTTTAAAGGTGAGACACAGGAAATGTAGCCCTTGGCCTGGGGTATCACTTCCTGTGGTAACATAAGCTGCTCTGTGTGACCACTGCTCAGGCTTTATATATCTTTTTGTTTTCATTTGACCAACAGTAATTGTGTAAAGCATACATGTAGCTTACTAGCCCAACGTGTCTCAGGCAGAATAGATTCTTGTAGACATTTGCATTGGAACAATTATATTCTCGTCTTATTGCTTTCTGCATTTTCTTTGTGTACTGTATGATTCCAGCTTCACATAAACTAAAAAATGAAAAGACATTGCAAAAAAAAAAAAAAAAAAAAAATGACAAAAACATCTTACAGTTTTTTTCAATCGCTAACAAGTGTTTGTCCTTTCAGTTGACACATTTTCAAAACTCTAAACACAGTTAGCACAGCATCGGTCTTTTGTGGCCATACCATTCACACATTTCATGTTGTTTTCACACAGTATGCAGTCAGTGAATACATTTTCACAATGCTTACATTTTCTTAACAGACAAACTATACCTCCCAACAAAATAATGGATCGTTTTTGTATTATTTTCGAATGTTAACACACAACATCCCACAATAGTTAAAACAATATTCCAAACCTTAGATACAGTATAAAAACCTCTGCTTCTGCAATGTTATCAATTCAAAAGCAATATATCTCAGCTGATAATGAACAAACAATCGAAAAGTGATTTATGTTGGGTATATTGGGCCAACCACATGCTGATTCCAGTCTATCTCAGTGGCAGGGGTTATTTCTCTTTGACACTTACACAGTAAAAAGAGGAGGTGATGTTTTTGGAAGCAGAAACAGAAAAAGACAAATACTGTAATGTCTGGACGAGGAAGAGTAAGAGTAAGGGGCCCAGAGAAGAGCAGGCCCAGTGAGAGATGCAGTGAGAGGTGCAGGAGCACGGAGAGGAGCAGGTGCAGAGATTAGACACAGTAATATTGTGCTTTTTTTTGTTCACCCTCTTTTTATCTGGGCTTTTTGCTGTTGTTTTTTGTTCAGAATGATCTTGTGTTTCATGGATATTTTGTTCACTACAATGCTGTAAAACTTTTTCTGTTCTATCATAGTCTACTATGTAAACAGTATTTATACTGCACCTCCTGTAGGCCTAGTGAACAGTAAAAAAAAGAAAAAAGATTTGCTTTTTACTGGAATGCATTTGAACATTACATCTGGACATACAGTTCCCAACCAAGATATTTAGTGTAAAAATGCTGGATTGCATGTTTTGCATGCAAATACCTGTAAAACTGAAACATAAAAGTCTATGCAGTTTTTGTAATGTCAACAGTTGCCAGTATTTTGAAACCTATGTACTAAACCTCTGATTGACTGCATGTATCTTGTGAAGTGAAAACAAGCTTCATTCTTTGACAAAATAACTTCATTTTGAGTCAGGTTTCCAGTGTTTTGGTAAAGTTAGTGTGTGCAGAGAAATGACGAGTTAGTGTATATGTAACAAAATGTGGTGTAACAACATGGAATGTGCTTTTGAGAGGAAAATGATCCATTTGGCCAATTGTGTTTTGTACGTAGGTGAGAGACTGTGTTTAGAGTTTTGAAAATGTCTCAAATGAATGGACAAATGCTTGTTAGCGATTGAAAAAAACTGTAAAAGCTGGCAGCAACATTCATTACTGGTAGACATGCTCAGGTCTTGTACTGTAGCTTATGCTCGAGTGTCTTCATGAAGACAAAAGCTGTCCTTCTAAAACATTTCACTTGCTAAAATATGTATTGGTATGTTTCAAAATGTCCTTGAGAAACAGATCTGTAGCAGAACAGGAAGAGATGGCGTGATGACAATTAGAAGTCAGCCATTATGCAATGACGTGAATAACCACCACATCCTGCACAGCAGAAACAAGTTCTGGAGTGACACTTCTGATCTGATATGAATGATCCACTTTGGGGAGATATCTCGACGGCTGAGAACCAAAGGGGTGTAAGTGACATTTTGGTCAAAATTGAGTTATATATCACCTGAAAGCTCTTGATGAGCTCTTTAGCTGACCAAATTATAGAAGTGTAACTGTGAACATATAGAAGCAGTTAGATTTGTTTTGGCTCTCCTGTAAAGTTGGTGAAATGTCACTTACACCCCTTTGGTTCTCAGCCCTCGATCATGCAGTTCATGCAAAACAACTCAAAATTAATATAAATGAGTGGAAATTCTATCAGGGAGCTGTGATGCACACACTGTACTGTATAAGATATTCAATGACCTCACACAATACAGTCTATATAATGATCAGATGTTCAGGCTGGGGCCCATGTATCCCTTTGTGAACTGTTATACTGTAGGAGGAGTCTGGAGGGTTTAACAGGATTTCAGGGGCCCTGGTCTCCTGAGCCAATGCCTGTTCATCTGTGCATGTGCGTGTTCGGCATATCTTTGCATCTATGAATAGGTGTATACTTGTGTGTGTATACGACTCTCTCTCTCTCTCTCTCTCTCTCTCTGTGTGTCTGTGTGTCTGTGTGTGTGTGTGTGTGTATGTGTGTATGTGTGTATGTGTGTGTGTGTGTGTGTGTGTGTGTGTGTGTGTGTGTGTGTGTGTGTGTGTGTGTGTGTGTGCGTGTGTGTAAATAGTCAGAATGTTTACATGCACAGTTAAGTCGAGTCACAGTTAGCTCAGTTAGGTGATATGACGACTTATCTGAGTTTACATTTACTGACTGCTCTATTGACTGAAGTACTGTTTTACTCCGCTACACTAGATGGCGATTTCTCCTCCTTCCTGTTCAGAAACGCCAAAACATTCTATATGAGCTTCATTATCGTTCACTATCTATCACTATCACTATCTATATTTCACTATTTTGCCGCGTGCTTTTCAATTGTCTACTTAAACAGTTCAGAACATTTTATTACTGATCAATACACAACAGTGATAGTACAGTAAACATACTATCAACAGTGCATTGTGTGAGTCTACAGTACAAACGTATTTCAAATGCACTATAGAGCATTCACTCATGCATATCACTGCATAGCCTACATGTTTTATTTATACTGTATGTGTTAATATGTCTGTTTTTATTCCACATTTGATCTTTTCTATCTTTCTATTTTACTATTACAGACTTTGCCAAATAATTAAACAATACACAACTTTTAACAGAGATACTTTAAGAAAACAACATGACTCAAATAAAATTACTGAATATATATATATATATATATATATATATATATATATATATATATATATATATATATATATATATATATATATTTTTTTTTTAAATAATGATTCCAAGGGCACATTATATCCTTAGAAATCCTTATCCTTAGGAAACTCGGGTGTTATGCAGTGTGTTGTACATGCTGTTGTCCTGTGTGGGTTCAAGATTGCTGTACAGATTCCTCACGCTGGAGGCACAGTCCTCTTGGCCGGCCGCATTCAGGATATCAGGGATGGAGGAGTACACAGGATGCGCAGGATGCTTAAGAGATACAGAGATGGAGGATTAGAATTATTAACAGATCAATTAGCCTATGTGGTTTGTGTACAGATAAAATGTGTGTGGATATTTACAGAAAGAAAGAAATATACTTTCAGTACACCGTGTTCATATCCCAGAGTCATGTTGGTATCTTAAACACACAACAAAACCACAATGTGATCAGTGACATCATTAAGGCAAAACCATATACAGTAGGAAGCTCCATTAAAGGAGAGGACACTTTTGCTTGACATCATGTTTTTTGTCCAGTCTTGTCTTGCTTTTTATTGCAGATCATCATTTGAAGATAACAGATTTAAAGGGTTTCTGAGGTGGACACTATATTACAGGGTCAACCCTGGTCACTCAAAAACAAAACATTTTCATTCATATGTGTTTTTAGGATCACACTGTAATGTTATATTACGGGCTTGTAACCGGAGGGTTGCCGGTTCGATCCCTGACCAGTCCACCATGGCTGAAGTGCCCTTGAGCAAGGCACCTAACCCCTCACTGCTCCCCGAGCGCCGCTGGTTGGGCAGGCAGCTCACTGCTCTGGGTTGTGTGATTCACCTCACTGTGTGTTCACTGTGTGCTGTGTGTTCACTAATTCGGTTAAATTGGGTTAAAGGGATAGTTCGGATTTTAAGACACGAAGTTGTATGGGTTCCCTGTCAGCAACGTAGTGCATCAGCACTGACTTACCCCCGACAGCGTCCTGTGAGCCGAGATCCAGCCGGTTTTAGATCGTTTTTGATGCTGAAGAAAGTAGTCCGGCAAGTTTCTGGGGTCACGAAAGTAAAGTGTTTTTCTTCTCAAAACCATATGCGTTCAACAGAGTGATATATTTGCACCACAAAAACGTTGTCCAGGAAAAATTCAAACCTCGTTATCACTTACTTATTTTTCGCGATTCCTATCACTGCGCGCTACTGACAGCTGGACAACGTTTTTGTGGTGCAAATATATCACTCTGTTGAACGCATATGGTTTTGAGAAGAAAAACACTTTACTTTCGTGACCCCAGAAACTTGCTGAAGAAAATAGTCCGGCATCAAAAACGATCAAAAACCGGCTGGATCTCGGCTCACAGGACGCTGTCGGGGGTAAGTCAGTGCTGATGCACTACGTTGCTGACAGGGAACCCATACAACTTCGTGTCTTAAAATCCGAACTATCCCTTTAAATGCAGAGAACTGAATTTCCCTCACGGGATCAAAAAAGTATATATTCTATTCTGTTCTATTCTATATCACACATTAAGACATTTGGTATTCAAATATGTATTTATACTCACTGCAGTGTTCCCAATTCCCATTCTAAGATTTTCATAAAGAGACTCTGGAGCTCCCCCTAGTGGGACAAGTCAATATGAAAACACAACTTCAAGAATAAATGGTTTGAGCTGCAACCCTCTCACTAAAATAGTGTGCTAGTAAGTATGCTTAAGCACACAGCAGGAGAATCATGTGCCAGTGTTCTTACTGTATCAACTGTTATATCAAAACCCCAACATATATATAGGCTTCTGATTCTGACAAATCACTCACAAACTATATCTCCAAACACAACAGTGTTCTTATCTGAGACAGCTGCTGTAGATGACACTGCCATGTCTTCATAGTCCATCACACCTGGCTGATGAAAGGCAAAAGAAGAAATGATATTCAACTAATTTGTTCACCAGACATTTATTTACATGGTATTTATTTTTCTGTGTTTAGAATCACACAGTCAGGTAAATCATTAAACAATTCACAAACTATATCTCCACACACAAAAGTGTTCTTATCTGAGACAGCTGCTGTAGATGACTTTGCCATGTCTTCATAGTCCATCACACCTGGCTGATGAAAGGCAAAAGAAGAAATGATATTCAACTAATTTGCTCACCAGACATTTTTTTACATGGTATTTATTTTGCTGTGTTTAGAATCACACAGTCGGGTAAATCATTAAAAAATTGGTAAAAAAAAAATGCATATGTAATCTTATACTCACAGACATGTTACTGCTCAAAAAAACAATACCATTCTCATCTGCAAGGTGCATAGAATATTGTAATTATGTAAATGCCTCGGCATGTAAATACAGTATGTAGGTATGAGCATGAGCATGTTTTAATTATTATTATGTAGCACATTTACACACACACACTTACTTTGTTCGGGGGAACATTCTTGTCTGGTGAAACAGAAAGACAGCGAAAGAGAGGAATGAAGTAAGAGTTCACAAACAACTTAGCAGCATTCTATCCCTATTTAGTGGTGCACATGTCTGTGTGAAAATAAAAAGATGCCAGTTCACACCGGTGACCTCAGTGTCTGTGTAAGGGGGCACTGCTGCAGGGTATGGGAGGGTGAGTATGCCTTTCGCACTTCTGCATTTTGCATGTGTCTCTGTAGGCTACACACTTACATGTGTATATTTAGCATATAGCAGCACTGTTTCGACATACCTTTTGAATCCACATCTTCCTGTAGCGGAGAAAGACATTATGATTATGATGATGAATGAAACTGCATTAATCATCACTGCTCAATTATTTGCTATCTCTTCCATTGGAGCAACAGAAAAACAACTATAATCTGGTATAACTCCGGAAAAAAAACGTATTTGTTTCGTCATGCAGCGTACATAGCCATATAGGCTACTGTATAGTATGCAAAGCATACAGCTATGAGCAACAAGAACAACATATTGCAAATACAACACTATATCAAGGTACCCAAAGCACTTCACATTGAAGGGGGAGCCCAACTACCACCAATGTGTAGTAATGGGATGCTACATCCAGCTATGCTATGGCTCCTGATAAGAGAAACTTACTGGTTTTCAGGCAGAGAAGGGAGGTGATCAGGCCTCCCACAAACATGATCACTCCAAAGATGACCATCACTGTGGTCCAGATTCCCCAAGAGCCTTTGTGAAAAGAAGATGGGTTATATTCCATTGTATACATACAGTAGGCCTACAGTATGTGTAAATATCATCTAAGTACACAAAACCTTCGGTCTGCCTTTGATGAACAATATTTGCAGTCTTTTAACTTGTCAACAACAGTGATGGAAGTGGCTCAATGAAATGGAGTGGACAGCTGTACATATTGCAACAGCCTAACTGAGGTAGGCTAAGTAGCCTATAAGATAAAGTTGTCATATCTTCAGTCAAGGTTAAGTTGTTGGCGGTGTCCCAGTAATTTTTCACTCCGTCTTTTAATTACAGTGCATGAAAATGCACTGTACTGTTCTTCCAAGGCTTCTTCTTATTACAGTGCATGAAAATGCACTGTACTGTTCTTCCAAAACTTCTTCTTCTTCTTATTACAGTGCATGAAAATGCACTGTACTGTTCTTCCAAGGCTTCTTCTTCTTATTATTATTCCGCTGATCAAATTCATTTTTTCTATTCAGCTTGAACCGTTTAACTTAGAAACTTCATTCAAACGTCGCAACGTAGGTCTTAAATAGGGGAAGGCTGCTAAGTATTTTTCAACTTTGTAACTTTTATACTTTTTAAACTATAAATTAAAAACTATTACAAATTTCCCCATAGACTTAACATTGGCCTCTATGACATCACAATCGGATCATTAAGCAATTAGAATCTTATGCCAGGTGGCCAGCCCCACCTGCAGCAGCTCTCTCTCTCTCTCAGGCTACATACACTGGCTCTCTTAAGACTAGACAGTTAAATTGATTACACCTGTATCTGTATCCACTACTCTCAGTAGAGAGCTGTGTCTCTCCAGTCTACAAGAATATAAGGCACATTCCATCCAACTTTCTATCCATTCATCTTCTTCAGACCATTCACTCATCCACCCATTAAACTGTCTATCAACATCTATTAAACAATCTGCCTATCAACATCCATTAAACTCTCTGTCTATCAACATTAATTAGACTATCTACATTCAACTTTTAAATGATTTACTCTGTCTCAGGCTTTAAGCACACACTCTCTTAAGACTAGCCAGTTAAATTGATTACACCTGTATCAACTACTCTCAGAGAGCTGTATCAGTGTCTCTCTTAACAAGAATATAAGGCACATTCCATCCAACCTTCTATCCATTCATCTTCTTCAGACCATTCACTCATCCACCCATTAAACTGTCAATCAATATCTATTAAACAATCTGCCTATCAACATCCATTAAACATTCTGTCTATCAACATTAATTAGACTATCTACATACAACTTTCAAAGTATTTACTGTGGGTGCCTCTCAAGCAGCGTTTATATGTCCTACCTCGCTCCTCGATCCTCAATGATCTACATAAAGAAAGATAGAAGAAGGGCTAGACTATCCCATTGTTGCCGCTCCATCATTCTTTATGTAGATCAGTGAGGATCGAGGAGCGAGAGAGGACGCGTAAACGCTATATGAGAGGCACCTTCTGTCTCAGGCTTTAAGCATACAATCTCATTTAGACTACAGATTCTGTTTCACTACTTCCTCTGTCCACAACTGTTTCAAAATAAAGGTCCTCACTGCAATAATACACTATTAAATCATGTAACCATTGTAACTACTCAACTATTTAACTGTTCAACCATTCCAACTGTCAGTTATCAACTATGCCTCCAGTCAACTACACAAAACCTCCATGTACCTAGCAATCAACATACCAACCATTAAAATTAAGCGTTTATGACCGTTTCCATAGCAACCAACATGATTATGCTGCAGTAACTTCTTGCTTCCTGATAGTGGCCACCATGGATACCCTAGCAACAAATGTTTCAAAATAAAAGTCCTCACTAGCAAGTTAGCTAGTTAGCATGGTTAGCATAGTTAACATTGTTAGCATAGTTAGCATTTTTAGCATAACTGCAAAAAACATCTAACTAAGTTAGCTAATCAACCTGGTTAGCATTGTTAGCAATTTTAGCATTGTTAGCATTTTTAGCATTATTGCTAGAAATCATCAGTCAAGTTAGCTAATCAACCTGGTTAGCATTGTTAGTTTAAGTTAGCATTGTTACCATAGTTAGCATTTTTAGCATAACTGCTAGAAATCATTAGCTAAGTTAGCTAATCAACCTGGTTAACACTGTGAGCATAGTTAGCATAGTTAACCTTTTTACCATTACTGCATGAAATCAGTAGCTAAGTTAACCAATCAACCTGGTTATCATTGTTACCATAATTAACATTTTAACATGAATAGAAATCAGCAAATCAAAAAGTTTCAGCTTTAAACTGTCTACCTTCACACTATCAACTCTCTGTAAACTATGCAACCACCATATTTACCCTAGCTACACCTTGGTAACCATATCTACATTATCTATCTATTTTTGCATTTCATGCACTGGTAATTCCTTGGAATTGCATTTCTAGTTACAGTGCATGGAAATGCACTGTATTGTTATTCCTAGGCTTTTTCTTTTTATTATTTTTATTTTTATTATTATTCTTCCAGGCCCTAATTTGACTCTAACCGCTTATCGTAGGAACTTGGATCAAACTTTGTCACGTAGCTCTTGCATCAAAGTTTCGGCCTATTACTTTTCATATTTCTACGACTTTCACTTTTTGAAATATTAAATAAAAACTAAACTTAATTTTGCCATAGACTTTACATTGGCTTTGTGACATCATAATTAGCTTTTAAAGAAATAGAATGGAATCAACTTTGCCAGTGTTCTCTCACTGACTTCAGCAACTTCAATGGAACTTCTTCTCTGTGTGTCTCTCCATTGAACTGGATAGCTCACTAGTCATCCCCACTTTCTTTCACTTCTTTTTCTTCACTTCCTCTCACTTTCTCTATCACTCTCTCTATTTCTCCCAATTTTGATAACTTTTCAAAACTATATTTAAAATAACACTTTTTATAGCAAAGCAACCACTAAAATTACTTAGTAACAACCTAGCAACCACTTCCATAATGACACCCTGGCAACCACCTTAGCAACCAATGTGATTTCCCTAGCAACCAACGTGATTTCCCTAGCAACCAACCTAGTAACCACTTTTTACAGAATAGTAACCACTTTAATTAGCCTAGCAACACCTTAGTAATCACTTTAAGTACCCTAGCATAATCCTTGCAATGACTTTCCATGCACTGGTATTTCCTTCAGGAAATGCTTTTCTAGTTATTACAGTGCATGAAAATTCACTGTACTGTTCTTCCTAGGCTTCTTCTTCTTATTACAGTGCATGAAAATGCACTGTACTGTTCTTCCTCGGTCTTCTTCTTCTTCTTCTTCTTATTATTCTTCTTCTAACGCACGCTATTCAGCTTCAACCGCTTAACGTAGAAACTCCATTCAAATTTTGTCGCGTAGGTCTTACTTATGCGATGTGGGCTTTGTATTTTTCAACTTTGTAACTTTTATACTTTTTAAACTATTAGTTAAAAAATATTACAATTTCCCCCATAGACTTAACATTGCTCATTATGACATCACGGCAGCAATTAGAATCTTACGCCAGGTGGCCGGCCACCTGGGCACCAACTGTCAGTTTCTCTGGATTTAAGCATACAGTCTCTCAGAAGACTACACATATCCTGTTAAACTGTTTCCTCTGTCCACAACTGTTTCAAAATAAAAGTCCTCAATGCAATAATACACTATTAAATCATTTAACCATTGAAACTACTCAACTATTGAACTGTTCAACCATTCCAACTGTCAGTTATCATCTACTATGCCTCCAGTCAACTACATGAAACCTCCATGTACCTAGCAACCAACATAGCAACCATTAAAATTAAGTGTTTATGACCGTTTCCATAGCAACCAACATGATTATACTGCAGTAACTTCTTGTTTCTTGATAGTGGCCACCATGGATACCCTAGCAACAAATGTTTCAAAATAAAAGTCCTCACTAGCAAGTTAGCTAGTTAGCATGGTTAGCATAGTTAGCATTTTTAGCATAACTGCAAAAAATCATCAACTAAGTTAGCTAATCAACCTGGTTAGCATTGTTAGCAAATTTAGCATTGTTAGCACATTTAGCATTTTTAACATTACTGTTAGAAATCATCGGTTAAGTTAGCTAATCAACCTGGTTAGCATTGTTAGTAAAGTTATCATTGCTAGCATAATTAGCATTTTTAGCGTAACTGCTAGAAATCATTAGCTAAGTTAGCTAATCAACATTTTAATATGAATAGAAATCATTAGTTAAGTTAGAACTGGAATGTTTCAGCTTTAAACTGTCTACCTTCACACTATCAACTCTCTGTAAACTACGCAACCACCATGTTTACCCTAGCTACACCTTAGTAACCATATCTACATTATCTATCTTTTTTTGCATTTTCATGCACTGGTAATTCCTTGGAATTGCATTTCTAGTTATTATTATTATTCCGCTTACCAAATTCATTTTTTCTATTCAGCTTGAACCGTTTAACTTAGAAACTTCATTCAAACGTCGCAACGTAGGTCTTAAATAGGGGAATGCTGCTAAGTATTTTTCAACTTTGTAACTTTTATACTTTTTAAACTATAAATTAAAAACTATTAAAAATTTCCCCATAGACTTAACATTGGCCTCTATGACATCACAATCGGATCATTAAGCAATTAGAATCTTATGCCAGGTGGCCAGCTCCACCTGCAGCAGCTCTCTCTCTCAGGCTTTAAGCATACAATCTCTCTGTGAAGACTACATATCCTGTTGAACTCTCTTTCCACAACTGTTTCAAAATAAAAGTCCTCACTGCAATAATACACTATTAAATCATTTAACCATTGAAACTACTCAACTATTTAACTGTTCAACCATTCCAACTGTCGGTTATCTTCAACTATGCCATCAGTCAACTACATGAGACCTCCATGTACATAGCAACCATTAAAATTAAGCGTTTATGACCGTTTCCATAGCAACCAACATTATTTTACTATAGTAACTTCTTTATTCCTGATAGTGGCAGCCATGGAAACCCTATCAACAAATGTTTCAAAATAGAAGTCCTCAGTAGCAAGTTAGCTAGTTAGCATGGTTAGCATAGTTAGCATTGTTAGCATTTTTTAGCATAGCTGCTAGAAATGATTCGCTAAGTTACCTAATCAACCTAGTTAGCATTGTTGACATAGTTAGCATAGTTAGCATTTTTAGCATAACTGCTAGAAATCAACTAAGTCAGCTAATCAACATTGTTAACATAGTTAGCAGTGTTAACATTGTTAGCATTTTTACCATAACTGCTAGAAATCATTAGCTAAGTTAATGATTACCATAACTTAGCTAATGATAACCAATGGTTATCATTGTTAGCATAGTTAACATCTGTTTACAGCATCTGTTTCTAACATTTGTTAGAAATCATTAGTTAGGTTAGAACTGGAATGTTTAAGCTTTAAACTGTCTACCTTCACACTATCAGCTTTCTTTAAACTCTGCAACCACCATGTTTACCCTAGCTACACCTTAGTAACCATATCTACATTATCTATCTATATTTTATTTTTGCATTTTCATGCACTGGTAATTCCTTGGAATTGCATTTCTAGTTATTATTATTCCGCTGATCAAATTCATTTTTTCTATTCAGCTTGAACCGTTTAACTTAGAAACTTCATTCAAACGTCGCAACGTAGGTCTTAAATAGGGGAATGCTGCTAAGTATTTTTCAACTTTGCAACTTTTATACTTTTTAAACTATAAATTAAAAACTATTACAAATTTCCCCATAGACTTAACATTGGCCTCTATGACATCACAATCGGATCATTAAGCAATTAGAATCTTATGCCAGGTGGCCAGCCCCACCTGCAGCAGCCCTCTCTCTCTCAGGCTTTAAGCATACAACCGCTCTGTGAAGACTACATATCCTGTTAACTGTTTCCTCTTTCCACAACTGTTTCAAAATAAAAGTCCTCACTGCAATAATACACTATTAAATCATTTAACCATTGAAACTACTCAACTATTTAACTGTTCAACCATTCCAACTGTCAGTTATCATCAACTATGCCTCCAGTCAACTACATGAGACCTCCATGCACCTAGCAACCAACATAGCAACCATCAAAATTAAGCGTTTATGACCGTTTCCATAGCAACCAACCTGATTTTACTACAGTAACTTCTTTATTCCTGATAGTGGCAGCCATGGATACCCCATCAACAAATGTTTCAAAATAAAAGTCCTCAGTACCAAGTTAGCTAGTTAGCATGGTTAGCATAGTTAACATTATTAGCATAGTTAGCATTTTTAGCATAACTGTTAAAAATGATTAGCTACGTTAGCTAATCAACCTGGTTAGCATTGTTAGCATAGTTAACATTATTAGCATTGTTAGCATTTTTAGCATAACTGCTAAAAATGATTAGCTAAGTTAGCTAATCAACGTGGTTAGCATTGTTAGCATAGTTAGCATTGTTAGCATAGTTAGCATTTTTAGCATTACTGCTAGAAATCATTAGCCAAGTAAACCAATCAACCTGGATATCATTGTTAGCATAGTTAACATTTTAGAATACCTGTTAGAAATCATTAGTTAAGTTAGAACAGGAATGTTTAAGCTTTAAAATGTCTACCTAAACACTATCAACTCTGTTTAAACTATGCAACCACCATGTTTACCCTAGCTACACCTTAGTAGCCATATCTACATTATCTATCTATAATGTTTTTTGCATTTTCATGCACTGGTAATTCCTTGGAATTGCATTTCTAGTTATTATTATTATTCCGCTGATCAAATTCATTTTTTCTATTCAGCTTTAACCGTTTAACTCCGATTCAAACGTCGCAACGTAGGTCTTAAATAGGGGAAGGCTGCTATGTATTTTTCAACTTTGTAACTTTTATACTTTTTAAACTATAAATTAAAAACTATTACAAATTTCCCCATAGACTTAACATTGGCCTCTATGACATCACAATCGGATCATTAAGCAATTAGAATCTTATGCCAGGTGGCCAGCCCCACCTGCAGCAGCCCTCTCTCTCTCTCTCTCAGGCTTTAAGCATACAATCTCTCTGTGAAGACTACATATCCTGTTAACTGTTTCCTCTTTCCACAACTGTTTCAAAATAAAAGTCCTCACGGCAATAATACACTATTAAATCATTTAAACATTGAAACTACTCAACTATTTAACTGTTCAACCATTCCAACTGTCAGTTATCTTCAACTATGCCTCCAGTCAACTACATGAGACCTCCATGCACCTAGCAACCAACATAGCAACCATCAAAATTAAGCGTTTATGACCGTTTCCATAGCAACCAACCTGATTTTACTACAGTAACTTCTTTATTCCTGATAGTGGCAGCCATGGATACCCCATCAACAAATGTTTCAAAATAAAAGTCCTCAGTACCACGTAAGCTAGTTTGCATGGTTAGCATAGTTAACATTGTTAGCATAGTTAACATTTTTAGCATAACTGCTAAAAATGATTAGCTAAGTTAGCTAATCAACCTGGTTAGCATTGTTAGCTTAGTTAACATTGTTAGCATTGTTAGCATTTTTAGCATACCTGCTAAAAATGATTAGCTAAGTTAGCTAATCAACGTGGTTAGCATTGTTAGCATAGTTAGCATTTTTAACATTACTGCTAGAAATCATTAGCCAAGTAAACCAATCAACCTGGTTATCATTGTTAGCATAGTTAACATTTTAGAATACCTGTTAGAAATCATTAGTTAAGTTAGAACAGGAATGTTTAAGCTTTAAAATGTCTACCTAAACACTATCAACTCTCTTTAAACTATGCAACCACCATGTTTACCCTAGCTATACCTTAGTAGCCATATCTACATTATCTATCTATATTTTTTTTGCATTTTCATGCACTGGTAATTCCTTGGAATTGCATTTCTAGTTATTTTGTCATCTTTTATGTCTTTTAACTATTCTAATTCACATACATGTACTTTTTGACCATATTATCATTTTTTGAAGTACTGCCCTTGTATCCTACTCTTTGCTTTTGTTTATATGAAGCAAATTGAATTGCCCCTGAAATGTGCTATATAAATAAAATTGCCTTGCCTAAAGTGGTGCCTCCTCAGACTCGGTAATATATTGACAAGTGTGTCATTCACTTTTGTAAGGGATTGAAGAGCGTTGACTACAGACAAAAAATCTGTCTAATATCTTTGATGCACAGTATTCCATTTGCATCCATTTTTTCATACTAAATTATACCAACTACAGTGACAGAGGCTGTTTCAGATGGATGAAGTGCAAAATTAAATTAAAAGTCAAGTTACTGTACATCACTGCATCATACTGTTTAGTTAGTCAAAGAAAGTCTTAACTTTCTTTGACTCGTAACGTAACGTAACCTTAACGTTCTCGAATATAAGCTTTGATTTACAATAACTGAAATGCATGTGTCCTTACCTACAGTAATTGAGACAGGTTGAGATGGGTCAGAGGACAGTTGAGGGTTTGTTTTAACTGTATAATAACAACTCAGTGATATTTGTGCAGGTGGCCTCACACCCGACCAGTGGATCAAATCCTTCTCTGTGCTCTGTAGATGACATGATGGCATTACAACACTGAGAGGCTTTCCCCCCACTGAGAGAAAGCACTGAGACACAAGAGGGGACTGAGGTGTCTGACAGGTCAGATGAACTTTATCTGTCTCATTCATGAGCTGAGGAAACACCAGGAGCTGTGGAGGTCCTGTAGAATAACATTGACAGATTATGAATGATCTTGTGGTAACTACAAATCCAGTCTTGCATTTTGTGTCAGTCTCTCCCAATTAATATCTGTGTCAATATTATGAATTACATGTTTTATAAATTAGCTTAAATTTGGGCATCTTACCTACAACAGTGACTGTAGCGCAGAGAGAATACGGTGATGGTGATCGTGTTTCAGCATTATAGTGACACATCAGTTCAAATTCTGCAATCCCACTTCGATGTGACCATTTTAACAGATCATTTCCAGAGAGCGCCAGTTGGCATGATTCAGAGTACTGTTTGGAGTCACAGTCTGACTGATCTACTAACCTTATGCAAAAGTAACACTTAGACACAGGAGACAGAGATGCCACACAAGACAGATAAACGGAGTCAGACTGTCGGATGACTGCAGGGACCCCCTCCATGTCAGGTCTTGGAATATCTAGGTGCATAGGCACAAAATATATCATGTTGGAACACCTGATCTCTCTGACAAACTAAGACAGGTAACAACATGCTATCAGAGAGAGCAAACTGACCTTGAGATGGGGTGTCCTTTGTAGAGTCTAAAAAGCAACATCAAGTAAATACATGAATATAACGCAAGCAGTTAAAGTATGATGCATGATTGTGGAATGACTAGTAGCATACTAGTAGCATGTTGATAACACTTTATTTGAAGCTATCTACATAAGAGTGACATGACATTGTCATAACTATGACATGACACTGAATCTCAAATGTATCGTAATTACACCAATACTGTGTAAGGGAATCGATTGTTGAAGATATGTAAAAAAAAAAAAAAATGGCACAGTGATAAGTCATACATCCTCTGAAGAATTTTCTCTGTATGTAGCATCTAGACACTGTATATTTTCTAGTATTGTGAATAAACACTGTCTGCGGCCATGTCTCTGCACTGCAAAATAAAAACAATTTCAGTTCCACTAGAATGACATTATCAGTATGATAATGATAAAGATTTCCCACTGCATTCTAAAGCTACCGGTATGTCATAGGCCTCTGCTTCATCCTCTCTTCTTTACAATAATTTCCAAAGTTTCATAATGGCTCCATTTAATGCTCCACATACTGTTCACAACATGAGAATAGCCAATAGCCATACTGTGCTAATCAGGTGTATTTGTCGGCCTTTGTAAATTGTATTAACCCACATGTATGAGCCAACAAACGTTGTGGGTACATTGATTATGACAAAGTAGCCTACATACAAACAAAAACCTACACACTACAGGACAAACAGATTTGTTATTTTCATCCTCAGTTTCATGTTGTAATGGGGATTATTAATAAGACTAACCAGTGATAAATGCTTCAGATGTATCATGCCCTAATTTCAAACTATAAATAACAGTTGTAATACTTACAAGCAAGGATCATAGTAGTTACAACAGAAAGGCTGAAGTAAAACATTTTCATCTGTTCCACATCCACGAAGCAACAGAAATACTAATACAGCGACACAGGACATACATCTGTTCCTCTTCCTGCCTGTGTCGAGTGTGAAATGCGATTTCTCAGAATGTTCTAAAAAGGTTCAACATTTGCACTTGGATATAAAAAGTTGCCTACATTGTTAACATATGCCAAATTAAATTCAGTGCTAGTTTCCATTTGCCATCTTTGTGGAAGCCTTAAATAGAACTGTATGTGTGCCTATTTAGAAAAAGTGTAAAAGAGATAGCAATCTCAATGTGTTCTTTTCCCTAGCTAAATTAAAGTAATACATAAATAAAAAAATAAAAAAATAAAGTTTTATTCATAAGCTACATATCTGTTTATTGTAATATGTTCTGTAGCTGCATAAATACTGTATCAATAGCTGGAATCATCACTTGACCTATAAAATGGTAAGACCGAGAGAGAAACCTGCTCTGTCCGCAAGGATACAATATGACCTGGGTTGCCATATCCTTTTTTAGAGCCTCTTGCAGCAATCAATCGATCTCCTGCAAAAAATGAAATTGATATAGAGTGCTCTTCTAGTTCTAATTCTCTAAGAGCGTGGACTTCTGCCAAGCGAATACATAACCGCCTCCTGGATCAAGACGGTGAGCCGGATCACTCCCAAAATAATTAATTGTTCCTTCCTTGGGTCATTTCAGACCTTTCCTGAAAATTTCATCAAAATCCATCCATAATGTTTTGAGTTATCTTGGGAATGAACAAACAAACAAGCAAACAGACAGACACAGACAAACAGACAGACACAGACACAACCCGATGAACACATAACCTCCTCAGAGGTAATAAATGATCACTATTAAGGCTCAAAGGATAACAAAGATGTGACCCAACATATGCCAGTGCATTATAATATGAAGGACTCTTATATTGCTATTGTATAAAAAGATGCATGAATAACAAAATGTACCAGATGACTTTAGTTTTGTGACAAAAGTCAAGACATAAGACGACATAATAAACTACTACATACTGTATCTGACTAACTAAATATGCAATACCTGTATTTATAAACCCAGTATAGCCCAAATATCTGAAACAGGGAATACCAGACCGCTTGAGGATGGTAGCTTGATTAAAACTCAAAGAAAGAGACCCACTCTAGTTTGGTTCCAGCCTTGTCTTTAATAAGCTGAATATGATTTGTTCAAATTAATTTTTACAACCTTGACATCACCTTTTTTGTTTTTTTTCGTCATTCTGTCTGTGTAAGAAATAGCTCACAAAATGCACATACAACTCCGTGGGACAGAATACAAAGATGAAGTCTGATTGTGCACCTTGTTAAAACTTGCAGGCGAAGTGGCCAGTTTTCAACACTGAACATGATTATTTCACATTTATTATGGTACATGGCATAATATATCCTTTAGCAACAGGTACGTTTGACATGGGTATACTGTAGAACACACAGGATACAGGAGTGTGATGTCCAAGTGATCAGTGCAATCACTTCAGCAGGATACCAAAACTGCCAATGCTAACCATTTGGGGACGAAGCTAGGTACTATCAGATTCAGTTGAAATGTTGAGCTTGAGAAAGCTGAGTATTACACCACCATTTCAGCTAATTGCTTAGTGCTTGCAAAGAGTGGACAGGCTAGCAGGACAGACTCCTTAACAGAACAGAAACAGACACACTTTAGCCATGGCTTGGCTCACATTGACCGGTTAACCAATGACAACTCAACTGACCACCCAATGACAACACTGTGTAGGTGCACTGTGAGGATCCACCATTTTGTTTTCAGTATCAGAACAGTCCAAGTGGGTGTCTGACACTCAACATTCGACAAATGACTTAGAGATACTGATGACCGCTTTTTATCTAAAAAAAAAAATTCTTGATTGAAGCAGTCATGAGAGGCCTGCTGTAACACCATTTCAGACATTGAAACTGACCAACGCGATTCCATATTCTACCACTTCCAGGTCAGTGTGAACTCCTCAAAACACACACTGACAGTACAAAGAGTTTCTTTCAATGGCCTCGTCACAGTCCTTACAAACATGGCTTGCCAGGGAAAGAGTACTGCTACAAAATATCCATGAGGCATCCTGTCCAGGCTGGCATGGACGTCCTTCATGAGAAGAGCTGCATTCACCTGTGGGTCTCCTCAGCCCAGCAAACTATACACTCACTCGCTCGCTCACAGACATACAGGAGGCAAAGCACCTGGCATAATAGCAGTCTGCTTCTGTGGATCTTGGGGTGGGGTGGGGGTTGGGGGGGTAGGACTTTTTTCGGGGCGGGCGAGTGATTACAGTGAAACTCCCGGCCTCTTCTCCCACCTGACGTCGGTAGAGAGTCTGACCTTGCGCAGAGTCACGACAAGTGTGTAAGGGAAGGGCAGGGTCCACTCGAGAGAGAGAGTTTCCCCCTGCACACACCCGCACACACCGTTTGTGTAAACGCAACGAAACAAGTTCAAGCATTAGCTCCTGCATCAGTAGACAGAAAGAGAAAGAGAGAAAGAAAGAGAGAGCACGTGCATACAAGTGCCCATCACACACACACACACACACACTCACATTAGCCACTCTCTCATACACACACACACACACACTCACTGGCAACTTCATACACAGCCCCATAGGCTACGCAACTGCTTCATGGCTAATTTGGCATTGTATACAACAGTCCTGTGGGTTCGTCTGATACCTTATTTAAACAGGCGGGCTTAAGCAGTTGCTGTGACAAAGGGATGTGGCTGCAGAATACCTCTTCAATGAAGGAGCACAAGTCAACTTTTTTTCATGCATGGATACTCAAAAAATAATAATAACAATAACAATAATAATGTGTTTTAGTTGCTTTTTCAGAATAGAATGGACATTGCCGACAAGTTTGATAAAAAATGTTACTAAAAGTAAACTGAAAATGGCATCATCATCTCAACTTCATACATACCAGCTTTTGAACAGCTGTTACAAAGAGGTGATTTTTTTTTTGTACAGTATTCTGTGTTATGTACATCTGAAAGTCTTCACATAGCTGGGATCCTCTAGCTTCCAAACACCAGCTAGCTTGGTCCCTTTGATGACGGCACATTCCTCAGAGGAGGACAGAGAGCAGCACACACTTCAAACACATCAAGTGGTTTCTTTGTTTTTCCAAACACACCTGCAAACGCACGCACGCACGCACTCACACACAATGCGTGTGTGTGTGCACGCTTACTTGCTCACTCGAATGAGTCAGCTAAATCCAAAAAATCTCTCTTTGACCATATGCAGGACAAGCATAATGATAAATACTTAAACTCAACAACCCAGCGACTGCTGGTGTTCCGACTTTATACACGGTTTAATATATATATATGTATATCACATCATATATTTATATAGATTTATATATATATATTTATATTCCACATTATTAAAATGTATTAAATAGGCATGTGTGGGGAGGGGGGGGCGAAACAGATTTTCTGTCTTATCAGAGCACGCCGCTTATTACTGGTTGTGTCTGTACAAACTGTAAACGTTAAGCAGCCAAGCTGGGGGGGAAGGGGAGGGGGGGGGGGGGGTTGCTGAAGTTTGTGGAGTCTGCACTGCTCAATGGCTTTGTCTCCATGGTCCATCATCAAGGCGTTCGGTCCCTCCTCGCATCCAGTGTAAAAATCACCGTCGGAGTCGGAATCACGCCTGCCACAGTAGTCACCATTCCCTTTGCTCTGTCCACACCCCTCTCCCTATCTCCCTGCTCCCCCACCCCCCTAATCCCAAAACTCTGCCCCGGCTCTGAAGGCAAGCGAGGTGGGGGGGTGGGTGGGTGGAGGCACACGTCCTCTCATCCAGCCTGGCAGTTCTGGTGAACCAGCTGCTGCCCTCTTTCTTCTTCTTCTTCATCTTCCTCTTTTATTCAACTTCCTCTTCCACGTGCGCCTCTGCCTCTCCACATCTCTCAGCTAGGATTGGCACTTGGAAAGGCAGAGGAGAGCTCATCTGCTGTCCTGTTCCCCAGCAAGGGTGGCTGAGTGCAAGTGGCATGGGGAGGGAGGGTCTATGTGTGTGTATGTGTGTGTGTGTGTGTGTGTGTGTGTGTGTGTGTGTGTAGGATAGATAAAGGGATGAGCTGGAGCCAGGGAGTGTTCTCCCGTGTTTTTTTTCCGCGCACGCGTGTGTGTGTGTGTGAAGAAGAAGAAGATGACTGGCCCGCGATGGTCTCTTCACACCATGAACTCGTTGCTGCCGTACAGTACTAGTTGCTGCTGCTGCGACTGCAGATCTGGCTCCCTCTTGTGGTGACCACTGGCCTCTGCGGCGGAGTGCTGCAGGGCCCTGGCGCCGTGCAGCTTCTGCCGGCCCTTCTCCGGGTTGAAGGTGCCGCGGCTGGTGAACTGAGCGCGCTCCTCGTACGGGTCCTGCTCGGGCACCTCCACGCTGCCGCCGCTCTCGTTGCCGTTGTTGGAGCGGCCGAGGGTCGCCGGGGACGGCGACTTGGAGCGGAAGCGGAAGCGGCGCGTGCGGGAGGACGAGGCGGAGGACGGCGGGTGCAGGTAGCTGGACGACACCGAGGAGGAGGCGGTGGACGCCGAGTCCACCGAGTCCAGCGAGTCGGGCTGGCGCCTCAGCATGCGGCGGCTCTTGGCCTCGGCCTTCCTGGGCCTGGCCGCTGCTGCCAGAGCTGGGCCTCTCTCTGCAAGGAGACAAAAGCACAGCGTCCATCACATGCAATGTCAATGGAACGGCAATTGGCCATAGACTGTATAGAACTATATAGCTAGTTCTATATATACAGTCTATGGTCTACACAGCTGATGGCTATTACAGTATGTCTCTTCACTGACAATAGTTACATTGCAGGGTGTTGTTCAAATCCTCAGTAATGGTGAGGAATCTGGGACTCACTACATGCATCAGTTTAAAATGATTCCACAATGTTGAAGTATGGGCAGACATCCCGGGCCTCACTAGGGCAGTGGAAACATCTTGCTCACCACCTGATTCTGAGTCACTGCTGCTACGCTGCTGATCAAAACATCTAATCCTGAGACCACAGCTAAAGCCACAGCCACATACATACAATAACACAGACACCTAACACACATGTCGCTCCACTCATTTAGGCACCAAATTGTACCCCTGTTCGGTGACTCACCGGAGAAGTCCGACGTGGCTCCCTCTGAGTCCACGTTCAGGTTCTCCGAGCTGTCTGCGGTCCCGATCGACGCCTCAGACTCCAGCGTCTCGTCGTCCGACGCTCTCGGCTCCAGGGCCAGCATTTCATACGTCAGCTCCTCCCTGTAAACATGGCAGAGGTGGTGAGGTCATTTAGAAACTTCCAGTGTGAGACTTAACAATGGGCCATTGCACGAAATGGGCATCTACTATCTATAATCCTTTACAGGTGAACTTAATGTGACCTTCTCTAAACTTTTGAACGCTCATGTCCAACAGTTCGATGTTTCAGTACTTCCTGTGCTGAAACATTACATTTCACCCAAAAGCCAGATACCCAGATAACTTTTTGTGAGTGTATAACAGTCACTAAACAACACACAGTCATATTGTATTGTTTTTGTTTGTATGTCGTTTTGGACAAAGACGTCTGCTAGGCAACATAACCGTAACCGTAACTCTAACTGTAACCGTATGAAGAGCACCGTGACCACCGAACACTCACTTTTCTTTCTGTAAGTTCTCGATCTGCTCGGTGAGGACCCGCTCCTCCTGCTGCATGGCCACTTGCTGCTGCTCGGACAGCTCGGGCTCTCGGGGTTCTCGGGGTTCTCGGGGTTCCCGGAGCTCCCGGGGTTCCCGGGGCTCTCGGAGCTCTCGGGGTGCCGCCGGCTCCTCTGGCCAGCTCTCCTCCACGGGCTCGGAGCTCGGGGCCAGGCGCGGGCTCACCGGCGGCGAGGGCGTGTGGTAGCTGATCCGCCGCACGCGACCCTTACCCTGCAACACATCAGCGGAGTTAGAGCTGCGGTGTGACCTGACCAGCTCCAACATCAACAGATCATCACCTGCTGGCTCTGAAAGATGTCAAAGAGATTTATCCTTAAAGGAAAAAGAATTCTGTGTTGAATTCTTATGTCTTATACTGTACGTCTAATATAAATCATATACTGCAAATGTGAACTGGTAAACAAAAACATACTTCTGGAAACCCAAGGACAATTTGACAGAAAAGCAAACGTTGCTGAAGGTTCCTATTTCATTTGCGCAAGGCGCAGGGCGCAAAGGCAGCTGTGGTCTCAATTGCAAAGGCAGAGGACAGAATTAAGGACATTTGCTATTGTCACATATACAGTCCACACAAGCGTGCATGAGGCAGAACACAGCTGCGTTTTCAAAAGCACAAAGATAAAGCGAGAGATTTGGGCTTGTGCTAAGCACCGCAATTAAAACTCTCGTTTCTTTAGCATGGACAACCCAGACAGGGTAGAAACATGTACTACTGTACATTTTGAAATTGAGATATTGTGCTGGCAAATGGCAGAAGCAGGATTTCCCACACAAGAAGCCAACAGAAACTAACAAGTGCATGACAAAAGATTCAAAAATATAAACTGATGCATACATAATACTTGATAAAGAGTTCATTTTATACCAGTGGGTATTCAGACTGCCCACACCTTTTCCAATCACCACAATTAGAGTTGCCATTTTACAATGACAAAAAGCTAGTGACCACTGGATATAAAGAGGGGGAGAAAAAATATACCCTAATGTATAATATAAAATATACACTTCTATACACAGATAGGACAATGTAAAAATATACACTACTATACACGATAATGTAAAAAGATACACTATATGTACTAACAGTACATATCATAATCTACCGATGGTACAGAAATTACTCTTGCACTAATCGATGCATTCCTGTCAGCTTGTTTAATTGTCATTGCCAGCAGTAGACTCCACACACAATGCAGGGAATTAATGCTACTTTCTTAACTTCATTTCCATACAACTCCCCTTTCAGTTGTCCTAACTTCATTTCCATTCAACTCCCATTTCAGTGTGATAACACCCCACACCGCACTCCACTGCCAGATGTTCGGAATGCTCAATTAGCCAGATCAAAAGGTTGTAGCGCCAGTCTGAGCGCCTTGCGCTAGTCTTTGCGCACCCTGGCAAATAGGGCGCAAGGACTATTTGACATTATGACCTTCATTTCAGATTAAAACATCTGCGACTGTAGAATAACATCATCTTTCAAATACTTATTTAATCCCTGGGGCACTGAAAAACACTCTAAACTAGTGCAGGCTAGCATTATGATCTGTTGTCAATGGTCTGCACAACAACAATCTGGATGACGTAACAGACTGGCTATGACAGACAGACAAGACACAGATATGACACACACTCACACACACGGTTTTAAATGGTGTGCTGAGATGGGAAGAGAGACAGAGCACACGGGGCAGAGACAAGGGTTGCTTTGACCAACAGGGATTAGCAGGTAGTCCTGGACTAATCAGTCATTCACCAGGTGCAGACACGCTCCACATTAGCCCAGGACTAGAATTAATTCCTGTATCGTGGTGGGAGGAGGAAGAGGAGGAGGAGGAGGAAGGAGGGGGAGGTAGCGTGAGCGGTGCTGCTTTAGCAGAATGGGGGTGAGAGTGGCTGGCAACTACACACTACATCCAGGAGTAAGATACATACCGGGGTGGCACTGCGGGCAATGCTGATAAATCTAACAGCGATTACTACGGGTTTCTAGATTAGGGAGGAAAAGGATTGGAGTCAGGAACGAAAAAAGGGGATTTGAGGAGGAGAAAGAATGGGTTAGTTAAAAAAGGGTGTTGCAGGTATTGAAAGAGAGGAGTTTATATGGGTTGAGGGGGGGAGGGGGGTCCAAGAGTGGATTGGATAGTGAGAGCAGTTAATGTCAGAGTCAGTCTGTTGAGAAGTGAGAGGTTAGAAAAAAAATCAACCCTGAAATCTCACAGAGGATGCAACATTGCCCCTCTGATTCTGTTGAAATTACCTCCGATTAATTGATTAAGACTTGACTTAATCAGTATTATACGAGTTTCCATTTAACTGCACAAGGTTAACATAATTTTATTTTTTTTTATCATCAGTGTGCAACACAATGGTAACTTAAAATGAAAATGTATAATACATCAGCGCAGCAAACAAATACTCTACTGTGCAAAAGACATTTCCTTTCGTATCTTACTAGTCAAACAAGCAGCCTGTGTGGTTACGTGATATGCTCACTGTGTGAGTGTGTGTGCATGTGTTTAAAGCAGGAGTAGGAAGGTGCATGAAAAAGCTCATACTTCATCTGCACCAGTCAGCCCAGGCTCTTACCATCGATCTCCTGATGAGGGTTAGCCTATTTTTGGCTTTGTTCTCCGCAAACTCCAGGCTGTTGATGTCCTTCAGTCGAGCCTTGTACTTATTCATCTGTTCCCCAATGATCAGCTCCACACACCTACAAAAAAAAAATAGACTCTGTTAATGCTCAAAGGAAACATATAATACAAGTCTCCATAACAGTGGTCATAATGAAGGGGAAGGTGGGGTACAGTTGCGCTCTTGATGAAAGTATTTTTAGTCAGGTAAGTCAAACCAAAAGATCTCAGGATATGGTAGTAAGGGTTCGCACTCTGAAAAAATATAGACAAAGTCTTTGCTGAAGAAAAAACTCTTTTACTCTTTTAAATATAGACCTTGTCTATATTTTTTCAGAGTGCGAGCCCTTACTACCATATCATAATGAAGGGGAGACTGGTAAAAAAAAATGCAGTGGAGGTCAGCTGATTAATTTGATACGTACGCCGTCGTTTTGCTGATGTCCTGCACACTCTGCAGCGGGTCGATGGTGTCTGGGCAGCGCAGGATGCAGGGGGCAAAGACGATGGCAAGGGCGTTGGCAGACATGCGGTTGGTGTCTTCCTGCAGCGCGATCCTAGACACAAACAAATCAATGGCATTAAAAATCAACAAATCAAATAAAACTGGAAGGGACTGGAAAAGGGGTTGTTTATAGCTACTACAAGTGATGGGAAATGGGGAATGCAAATGCTGGATGCAAACCAAAGCTCAGACACAGACACAGACACAGAGAGCTCTTAGATTAAAGCTATTTGTGGTCGTAAGAGGAAAGACATCTTCATAGGCTATCTTCTCTAGGGTTGGGTATCGAGAATCGAGAATCGATGGGAACCGGGACTAGCTTTCCAATTCTCCCGGAATCGTTCAAAAGTTTAAATTTCAATTCCTAGTATCGATTCCCAGTCCACGAACCGGAAGAAGCCGCTAAACACCAACGAAGAAGGTGTTTGCATAATCGAGCTGAGGCAACAAGAAGACGATTTATATTGTAGTTGAAAACAGCCCTGTGAGAAATGTATAGT
Organism: Sardina pilchardus; assembly: GCF_963854185.1. Taxonomy (NCBI): domain Eukaryota; kingdom Metazoa; phylum Chordata; class Actinopteri; order Clupeiformes; family Clupeidae; genus Sardina; species Sardina pilchardus. The sequence continues at coordinate 21,681,189 of NC_085004.1, read as the reverse complement.
AAATGTCATTCAGAAAGGCTATTGGTTAGCTAGCTCATTTAAAATATCCAAACTTTTTTGACACTGCCTTTTACAAGAATCGGAATCGAGAATCGTTAGGAACCGGAATCGAAACAAGGAATCGAAATCGGAATCGGAATCGTTCAAATTCAAACGATACCCAACCCTAATCTTCTCAAACACATCTGCAAACTCTACTATCTACATTTCTACACTGCTGTAGGCTAGACACCGCCATTTTCAAGGAAGGTTATCTGTGATCATAAAGGCATACAGAAACTTTCTTGGCAACGCTGGCACAGGGAATGTGCCAATTATAAGATCAAATTCTTGTTATTGAGTGGCATGACACAGTAGCTGTTTTGTGAGCCCACAAAGCCCTCCTGACATATTCAAGTCCCAGGACACGAGGCACTACAAAGTCCAACTCTAGAAATAGAGTGGACTTATTAGACCTTTTGCTGGATTTTCATTGTGTGCTTGTTTCTTTTTTTTTTACCAGAGGCAAAGGGCTTCTGCAGCCTGAAAAATGTGTGCTACAACAAAATCCGGAGTGGACAACATGTGAGAGCTTAGCACAAGTATGGAAACTCAAAACAGAGAGAGAGAGAGAGAGAGAGAGAGAGAGAGAGAGAGAGAGAGAGAGAGAGAGTGCATGAGTGAGTGTAAGAAAGAGAGAGAGAGAGAGAGAGAGAGAAATGCTCATATTTCTGTCGGTCAGATTAAGTCTACGTCTCACCTGACCAGGTGGAAGATGAGGCGTTCCAGTGTGTTGAGGTGAGTCCTGCTCAGCTGATCGATCACACCGTAAACCCCCCTGATGGTCTCTTTCTTATCCTGCAAACCTAAAAGCAAATCATCCAAAAATGAGTATGTTAGATAAGCCAACAAAACAATACTGATAAAGCTACTGTAGCTGAAGTTCAAAAAAATGGGAAAGAGATCATTAGGGACCCCTAATGCATCCAAAATGGCTTTAACTGTTGATGGTTTATCATGTAACTGATTGTACATATTTCATTTGTACAAAATATTTGTGCTTTCTCAGGCCATTCTCCCAGCTTACCAATGGCTCTGAGGAACTCCTCGTACAGCTCAAAGGTCATGAGCGGGTTGGGCAGGTCCCGCAGCCACTGCTTGAACACGCTGGCAATGACATGGATGTTGTAGTCGTCCAGGTTTGTGCTGCTCACATCTGAGGATGGCCAGACACCAATGAGTCCAGATCAAACAGCACGGCTCCTCAAATGTTTACTTTGTCTAGCTAGCAAATCACAGCTTTACACCATTACAGCTCTATTGCTTGACTGACTTACCCGTGTCCAGCCCCTGTTTCAGCTCCTTGATCTTATTGGTTGAGCCCGACTTCCTGTAAATGCCCTCCGTGTAGAGGCCGTGCATCTCTATGTAGTTGATGAGCTTCTCCACCACAAGGGGCACCGTTCGCTCGTCATTGGTCAACCGAGCCACCTCAACGCCAAACTGCCTCGAAGACAACTCTGGGTCGTACTGAGTTGAAGAGGATTGAGAATCCATTATGTAAAGCCAAAAAAACTGAAAAACTTCATATACTTCATACACAAAAACAAAAACAAAAACAAAAACAAAAAAACAAGAATAAACTGTTTATTTTGAGTCTCCATGGCGAGGAGAAGGAGGTCTTACCTTCTTGCTGCATTTGGTTGTCGTCTTGGCACAACATTTCCTGTGACAGGCATACCGGCACACTACACAGGACACAGACATCTCAGTGAGCCTCATTGTACAACCTAACCTCAAACGTGAGCTTCACATCAGGAACAGGGCAGGCAGAAAAAGAAAGGAAGAAAGAAAAAAAAAAACATACACACACACTCGCAAGCACGAGCTAAAAAAACTCCAAGCCAAAGGGAAGGGCAAATGCTCTGTTCCAAAGGCAGATGAGTAGAAACATCCTGCCTCGCTCATGCTAGGGGGGGTGAGTGTGTGTGTGTATGCGTGTGTGGGGGGTGGAAGAGAAAGCTAAATTGTTCTAAACAGGGCTTGAATGCTCTTAGGAAAACCCATGAGTTCAGTTCAAGTAAACAATCTGATTAAACTGTTGAATTGGGGGCTGGGCCTCCGACAGCAGGAGCAGAGCAGGAGCAGCTGAGAGCACAAAGACACACTCACGTTTGCAGACACAGGCCCGGTCCATCATCCAGATCAGGGAGGAGCAGTACTCGCAGTAGGTGGGGATGCTATACTGGGTGGACTTAAAAATGTGCCCATTGTGCTCTTCCACCTAGAGGGCAGGGGGAGACAAGGGATTAGCACCGCGGTTTGGAAAGAATAAGTCTAGGCTTTTGTTTTTGAACTCTATACTGTTGCATAAGGGTTGTGTGTGTAGATTTGCGAGTGAATTACTGTGTGTGTGTGTGTGTGTGTGTGTGTGTGTGTGTGTGTGTGTGTGTGTGTGTGTGTGTGTGTGTGTGTGTGACTGTGTGTGTGTGTGTGACTGTGTGTGTGTGTGTGTGTGTGTGTGTGTGTGTGTGTGTGTATAAAAGGGCAAAATGAAAGTGCTTTCTTTGTTCAGCTTGATACTCACTATATCAGCGTCCTTTTTCCTTCTCTTTTTGCGGTCAGGCTTTGGTGCCTTGAGGAGACACAGAGACAAGGTTAATGGATGACGAACTGAATTATAGAAGGAGCTCATTTTAACCAAATGTCCAGAATAACAAATCATTCTGCCCTTACAGCAGTATTAAACATGTTACATTTTGCATTAACGTCTCCCTGTTATTCTCCTCTCTGATATCTTACTGTTATCTTGAAATGAGATATAGAATATATATATCTGAATCAATGTAGTCCACTACTGAACACAACACTTACTGAACTCTTGGATTTAAGAGTTCAGTTCTCTCAATTTATTTCCAAACATGCATTGTCTTAAGTATCTGATTTCCAATTTAAACACACATTACATTGTTTTTATACTCCAGACCAGCGGTAGTGCTAGTGAGCTGAATAGTTGTGAGATCTGCAAACAACTACAAGTATTTTACAGAGCACAGGCAAGGCTCTCTGTGTTACAAATAACGATAAGAAAGAACACCCAAGCACCCAAAAGCAATGAAACCATTGTGGAGGTACAGGCTGTTACCTTGGTTAAGGTGCTGTCCATCGGCTTATATTCCGTCATGAACTCATCCAGGAAGACTTTGAAAGTGTTCACCCACACCTTCACAGGAGACTCACTCCAGTCTCTCTGCTCCTGGCGCATAGTCTTCTCCAGGATCTGCTCAAAGAGTGCGTACAGGTCCTTGTAGCGGATACTCTTCCCATCATCCATCTGTGACATACAACCATGGGAGGTGAGAGGAGGTTCTCTGTACCTTCTGTATGGTATGCTCATTTGCATGTATTTCACAACATTTGAAAAGCTACACTTAGCAATAATAGCATATGTTCATTTGTAATATCATCCCCATAACACTGACACAACTTTAAATAAAAATGTTACATCAACTTACGGCTAGGGCAGTAGAGTAGGAGTTGAATATATTCAGACGGAATTCCTTCAGTGCCTTTTTGAACACAACATCCACCAAAGTGTCCTTCTTACTGTCTTCAGTGTCAAGGTCATTAATCTAGAGGTAAAAACATGAATTCAGTCAATTGTTTGCTTTAAAAAGTCAGGAGTATAGTCATTCTGCTATATTGTCAGATGATCAAATGGGGAAAATAGTAGTGGCTAATCTACCCCAATGCCGAAAAACACTAAAGCCATATTAGTTGGACTGAGTATTATTGCTCATTTGAGTCACAGTTGGTACTGTACCTTCTTCATAAGAAACTCATTCATGGTCTTGTAGTCAGAGGCACAGGTAAGGATCTGCAGAGAGTCGTTCTGCCACTGAGCGGATTCCAGTGCAACACTGCTGATCTTCACGCTGCGTCTCCGCTTCACCTTGGGCGATGGTTCCTTGTTCTCCTTGAACTCTCGGCCCCGCTCCAGAGTTAGATCGGGACTACGTGGCGGAGAAAGGAACTCTCCACCTGCTCAAAGGGATAAAGATGAGGATTTTCAGCATCAGGGTAAAATCAATGCTGATGCAGGGGCACCACAGAAGCCAAACCGTTTTTCTAAAAACCATACATCCTTGATTTGTGGTCACGATTTTTGTCTCAAATGCGATCTTATACTATATTACTATATTGCGATCTTATACTATATTTTTTAAACTAAACTTTTACAGAACTTCAGAGCTGTATTGCCTTACCTCCCAGTAGAAGGCCAGTATCAGCATAATCCCCTTCAAGTGTGTCAGCACCACACACCAGCCGATCTCTGGAGGACTTCTTGTCGCCTTGCTTCCCCTTACCCCAGAAGCGCATCTTCCCTCGTACCCTGGTCATGACAAACACAACATAGTTGTACAAAATACGGGAAACACAATTATCTACTGTAGCTTTGTAGTACACAACATGCTCTCTTTCCCAGTCGAAGTGTGGGGAAATTATCAGATAGAAACAGTGTAACTGCACATTATGATCGAAGAAAGAACCTAGTCCTACCTTCCATCTCCTCCAGAGTTTTTCCTCAGAGAATCTGCTTTGCCCAAATCACCAGCAGACAAGACTTTGTGCAACCGTTTTGGGTCTTCCGAGCCGGTGGAAGGCTGAATCATACAGATACAGCGAGTTAATTTAGAACAGTGAAACCCATATGCACCAGTCATATTACAGAACAGATGAGAACCAGCTCAAGCTGTGAAGGCTTAGTTCTGCCACTAGATGGCACTGTAAAACAAGAACCTCCAACGGCACTATCAAAGTGACCCACCTCTGAACATATTTGAAACTGCAACATACATTTTTACACATGTACATGGTACATAAAATAAATAAATAGTTCACATGTTATATGAAAATGATACATATTCTGTTAAATTATTGTAGATTTGATTAATTTAGACTAATGAAAGATCTTGAAATCACAGAAAGAAAATCAAAATATTGAAAGAAGAGAGTGAATGGATTGATCTGATGAAGTTGGATGGGTTGATCTAATCCAGAGGGTGCTATAACACCCTTGACAATCAGTGAAGTCTGTGAGGAGCTTGAATTATTGGAGAAGAAAACAAGTAACATGCAAATGAGAGTTAACCAGATTGGAAATATAGAGAGAGAGAGGTTTTTCTGCCAGGGTTAAGTGACGGACGACTGGATTGCTCTTGCTCAACAATCCCTACGCAAACTATGTTATCACTATTAGAGTGATAAAAGAGTGAAGAACAGGGTGTGGGTTAAAGTTTGTAATTCAGACAAAATGGCATCCCCATCTGTTTAGTCAGTGGATGTCTTCTGCAATGACACCAACCATCTCAACGTGAACAACAGTGGCGATACAAATTGGGGTGCCATCGCTGACCAAGCTGATGTGGTCGACACTTGGTCGAAGTTTCCCCACTTGCTTTGAAAAGATGGAAAAGTGTCAAAGCACTACACTGGGGAGGGTTAGTCAGCACAGCGATTTCTAGTCAGGCGGTGGCCGAAGAGGTTAGCGGAGAAGAGGCACATAGACAGTGAGCTCAGCACCATCCTGAGAGGGGCCTGGAGGCTCAAGCGCTGTGCCCCTCGGCTGATCGATTACCATTTCGGAGTCACTGTGACTCGCGTCCGCCGCTGCGGCCCCCTCCTCGGCCTCCTGCTCGCCGGACAGGGGCAGGCCGGGGGAGAGAGGGGGGTCATCGCACTCGTCTTCATCCGAATGACCCTCCCCCTGCGGGGTGGGCCCACGGGTGAGGAAATCAGAACGCGTCCGCGCCATGCGGGCTTTCTTTCTATGGCCGGGTATACCAACCTGCTTGACCAAGAGACGATAATAGAAGGGTGTAAAAAAAATGATGGAACTGCATCCCAGACAACTACCGAAGGAAAATTGTAACCCTGTAGTCTTGTCATCTAACTGATACCATACAAGATAAAAAAGAAAGACGCAAAAGGTAAAACAGAAAACAGTAACATAACCACTTGAAAACCCCAGATGGCTTTTGGGATGATGAATGGAAACCAACAACAGGACAATATCCACCACAAGAGAGATCAGGGTAATGAGGGGCACGTGTGTGGTTTTCTCTTCGTGTTCATTATGCTGACTCACCTCTCGTCCTTTCATTCCTTTGGCTCTGAAACCAGATGATGTTTCCTTTAGACTTGCTGCAGGCCTCTCCTGGCTGACAGGATCTTTGTCAAACCTTCAAAACAGTTTAAGGGTTAGGATGGAGAAGTACCATTTGGAAAATGTGAGGTTAATCACAAATCAGACGTGAGAGATAAACACTAGAAATAGACACTTACTTGGAGAAGGAAACCTTATCCTTGGGGGAGAAGAAGATGGCTCCGGATGACCTCTCAGTCATGTTGATGTTAACACTCTGAGTAGCAGCTTTCTTCTGAGACCTTGCTCTAGTGCTATCTCGTGATTCCAGAGTAAGCTTAGGCGCCCATCCTTCTGGCATAGTCCTTCGATCCCTTGGCCGTTCTCTTACAGTGGAGAATGGGGCCACGGTTTTACTCTGGTTTTGAGATGCAGGAGGCAACTGTGCGGTGGGCTCTGGGAGGGTTACAACTTCTGGCTCAGCCTTTGGAGCTCGGACGTGACCAACGTCCAGGGAGACGGGCCTCACTGGTTTCCCCTCGAGGAGCTCCTTCCTGTCCCATTCCGGGGCTTGACCCACCTGCCTGCTCTGCTCGATCTTCTGTTGGGCCTCGTCCCGCTGCTTATCGAACCTCTCCCGCTCGATCTGCGCAAACTGCTTTCGCTGCCTCTCCAGAGCCTCCTTCTGCTGTCGGATCTGCTGCATCATCTCCTTCTCCTGCTGCTGTTGCTGCTGCTTCTGCCGTTCCTCCTTCTCCTCGTTCAGCTTCTCCAGCTTCTCGAGAACAGACACCGGCGGCAGGTTCTCGTTGCCGTCCACCTGCAGCGGACTCGGTGGCTCACTGGTCTGCATGGAGCTGTCCTTGACTTGGGGAGGCATCGGTTCTTCTAAGACGGTCTCCTTCTGCATGCTGATCACTACTACCACAGGCCTGCGGGACGACTCCCTTCTTTCCTTCAGAGTCTTGCCCGGAGTCTGTGGTTTGGGGACGGCGGAATTGCTGCTGTCTGCAGAGGGGACATAGAACGTTGGGAGGTAGTTCTCCACCTTGGGGATGACTGCAGGTGGGCTGGCAGGTTCTGCTTTCGCTGGACTGCTGGAGGGGACATCAGGCACTGGTGTCTCTGGAGGGTTGGCGGACTGAGGGCTCATGGGATAGACCTCAGGTTGCTCTGGAGGTCCTAAGGACGGAGATGTAGGAGCTTCTTCAATGACAGCGTCTGTTCGTGAAGTTGGCCTCTCTTTGAGGCACTCATCCATGCTGAGTAGCTCAAAGCTGCCCTTTGAACTCTGACTGTCTGGTGTACCCTGAGGGGAGTGGAGACCGCTTGTCTCGACCACGGTCAGCTCCGTAGACCAGCGTCGCTCCTCGGATGGAGATGCTCCACCGGTGGAGCGGACTTTGAGCAGCTCCAGGCTGAACTTGGCCTGCTCCAGCTCTCTCATCCTGCGGCTTTCTCGTTTGGCTCTCGTCTTCTGGTTGGAGTCCTGGTCGAGGGTCTTTGCCCTGTCTCTGACGGCGACGCTATGCAACGGGCTCCTCGGTGCAGCATCTTCGCTTCTGGTCAGCTCTGAAACGCTTACTTCCTGTGCTTCTTCCGAGGGATCCAATGAGCTACCGCTGTTGAGTCTCTGAAGGCTTCTCTCCCTTTCCTCGCATGAACGGTCCTCCCAAGTGCTAAGGTCCAGGCCCATGATCCTCAACTTCTCCTCCTCTGGTGTGCGGCCCGTCTGTCCATTGAGCAGCTCAGCCTCTTTTAACTTCTGTTCTTTCAAGTCTCTGAATCTGCGAGTGAAAACATGAAATACAAATGAAGTACAGAGGTAAAAATGCCATGATTACCCCAAACAGAGCTGGAAAAAGCAGTAAATTAGATTGTTTGTCATTAAAAAACCCACAAACTTGTGGTGTAATGTAACAAAGCTGTTGTCCCAACCCAAAGTGGCGCCCTGAAGAAATATTTCCTGCTTATCTGAGCACACAGCACCTACTTAGAATTGTTTATGCAATGATTCTATTGAACAAATCACATTTTTTGTTTTCGGTTTGGCAACCCACCAACGGCTGAGCCATTTCAGAGTCCAATAAGCAGCCCAGTGTTGCCTCACAATGACGGCTAACAAAAGCGGACCTGTAGACAGAAGGGAGTTAGCTTACCTCTGCCTTGCCAAAAATCCCCTGCTGGCAGCTTGAATGAGCAGCACGGAGCGCTGCAGCCTGCGGTAGCTCTCCCGCTCCCTGTGGCCGCGCCAGGCGGCCTGAATGACGCAGGCTGCTCCCGCTCTCCTGTGACGGCACTGCCGCCAGCTTCTCTGGATGGTCAAGGATGCTCGTCTCCAGAGGAGAAGCCTCCTTCGCTCCCTGTAGCCTCTCCAAGCTGCCTGTAGGCAAACCGCTGCCTCCTGCTGGACAGCTGGGTCATCTTCCTCTTCCTCCTCCTCTTCCTCCTCAGCCAGCCTCAACAGGCATCCCCGCCACCATTGCTGGAATGATTATGATTGCCAAGATTAATATCAACAATATGGAAATATTGCTATAAAGTGAAGCACGTCTATTCAACTCAGTTTGCCTTGTGTAATAAAGAAGAAAATGCAAACCCAACTCATCTGGTGTAAATCTAAATCTATTGGAATGAGAAATACCAGCAATATGAAATATCAGCCTGGTCTTCGTTAAATGAAAAGTAATTCAATTCATGAACCAATTTAGCAAAATATGATTAACTCAGGGGAAAAAAATAGTCCAACCTAATGTTCCCTCAGTATAATTAATATCTTTATTAGACCATGCATGCGATCCACTTTCAGGAATCGAAAACCCTCAAGTTTTACTGCATTCCCACACATATTCATAGGCACATTCCATGGAGTAAGATAAAGGAAAGTACATTTGTGAATCAACCCACAATGACTATCAAAGACAATGATGCCTGAATGATCTGCATATAACCAATCCTGCTCATGATAATGCTAGTGACCAACAACTGAATGGCGTCCAATCAAGCCTTGGGAGCAGAAACTCCACATTCACCGCTTTCATTTTTCACCAGAAAACGCTGAACTTGAAGACAATATAATGTTATGGCTGTGGACTTACCTGGAGGAGGGAAGACGCCCGTCTCATCTTGAGGTAGTGCCTTCTCTCCAGTGTGGCTCGGAAAAGGCGCTGAAGGGCCACGATCCGCTGCAACACCTCCTGGTGGAGCATGTCCTGCAGCCGCTGCCTTTCAGCCTCTCGCAAGAACACCTACCATACGTCACACACACGCACACAAACACGCACATGTCACATGCACACACACAAATACACACACACACACACAGGTTACAGAGACTGTGTCATATCTTGACTAATTCACAGAGAATGTAAGGTACGGGGTTCTAATTAAAGTGTCGTCAGAGGGGGCACTGTATGTCAGCCTAAAGAGAGTGTGTGTGTGTGTGTGTATGTGTTTGAGGGGGAATGTACCAAGTGCACAAGGGTACAACTGTGTACCTTAGGGCATGGACACACTTCCTTCTACACATGACTACCTGCAGAGTATTGACACACTAAATATTGAATGTATAACAAGGGCACCACCCTTTGGGAAATGTATTTGACCCTGAAGGTTTAGGGGTTTTTGCTCCATACCATTGAGTGTCCCACTTGAAAGGTATCCGGGGCGAAGTCTGCTTGGCACAGGAAGTTTTTGATGCTTTCTTGGGTGGTGCGGGAGCCCTCCGGTAACAGCACATGGAAATGACGAGCAAAGTCCTACCACACACACACACACACACACATAAGAGAGGAAAAACAACAGTTATGAGACATACTTGGTAATCTTTCAATCTTTCAGTAATAGATGAGATCATGAAAAGTTAGAATTTCCCCGAGTTTCATCAGCAGTGTAGTCCAGCCATGCAGTGTTGCATTGTGGGCAGTGAGGCCAAAAAAAGGGGCCTCACCTCACTGGAGAAACATGCAGCACCCTCCCAACCGGGCAATTACACAGAGACATGGGGGTGGCATGGGAAACAGAGACTATGTTTATATAATTATAACAGTCCACTAGCTGCCCAGACAATAGAGAGGGTCTTTCTTTTCGGACGCCAAGGGTCCCGGGATTCTCCCAGGTGAGTAAACTGTCCCCGCATCACTGTCACGGACAACTCCCCCCCATCTTAATATGTTTAGATGGATGGGGAATTTGGGGAGCTTAACAGAGACGAGCTTTCATCTGCTCGGTAAATGAAGAAAAAGAGAAGTTGTTTGGGTAACAACGGGGCCCGATCACAAAGCATGCGTCGCCCCGTCATCAGGAAACAATGATTCAGTCAGCGCCTTGGATACCAAGGATACGGGGGAGCAGAGGAAATTGCATCAACCCCTCCACACCCTGCAACAGAGGGGAAAAAGTTAACGGCTGCCGCCTCAGCGCACCCTCTGAATCACTCGCCGCTGGTTTCATCTCTGCTGAAGGAGAGGCAAATTAGCATAAAGTCAAACCGTTTCGTGCTGGCTAGCTGGCTCCAAGTCTCACATTCCATGATTCTGAAATGGAACATAACACCAAGAAAAACACTCTCTTTGGGATATCTGAGAGCCCCTCCAGATAGATGGCCGTATCCAATGTGCCTCTCAACTGGTACCATGTTGCATGATGACATTGAATAAGCATGGTGTTCTCCTATTGAGCCAATGCATTTATTACAAAGAAGGGGTTTTGCCAAAAGGGGATTACTTACACATTTTTATCTTCCAAGAAACCCTCGGAGAACAGTCTAGTGTTAAAGATTGGCATGAATGTGTGAGTGAGTGGGTGGGTGAGTGGGTGGGTGAGTGGGTGGGTGTCCCCCCGGGTAGAGAGTGTGGTTTCAGCGGGTGATTGTCTAACCTGGAAAGTGTACTTGATGGGATATCCTGATTGTCTGATGCGCACCGTCTCCAGCATGCCTGTGTACCGTAGCTGCCTCAGGACAAGGACGTCATTGAATCGCAGGGGAAGCTGCAGACAGAACAGCACGCAGAGTCACACACACACACACACACAGACACACACACAGACACACACACAGGGCCAGACAGATGCAATATGTTAACATTTAGCGGGCAAACTGGCCAGATTTATTCATACTGCAGGGGCAATACAGATTAGTGTGATTAACGGACGGTACCTTCTCTGCGTTTGAACGGATGCATTTAACAAAGTAGGGCTCGGACTGGCCCAGGGTCTCCATCAGTTTATTCAGAGACACCTAGAAATGAGAAAACGAGAGAGAATTAGCGCACATCTTTTTAAACCCGTTTACAACCTTTTTCTCCAATTTGCAGCTGCTGCAACAAAAAAACTAAATATGGTTCTCATTGGCGCGCGAGCACATGTGAGTGGAGTGAGCGTCACAGGAAGAGGAGAGGAGAGCAGCACAGGCGTCTCTTTTGGTGGTGGTCAGGAATTCCACTTTCTCCCCTTCAACATCCCCCACACACACACACCCCCCAGAAGATTAAAGCAATCAGACACACAACAGGATGCGGGAAGTGAGCTCATCCACACATGTGCTGCTGCGCTGGGCGGCAGGCCAGTCGGGCTGGACAGACACACAGGTCGGGGGCTGTTTGCAGCTCTCCGGGAGGCCCCTGGCTGTGTTGGAAACCCTGGGCTGGTGGTCAGAGGAGGAGAGGGACGCTGGAGCGAGGGGCAGCCCTGGCTGGGATACGGGAGGGCTTCTCTGGATATTTCATACCAGTTTAAGGATGGCGTGCTGTACTGTAAGTCAGTTGCCCACAGCTCCACAGGGGATCTGAAATCAACTGCTTTCTTTTTCTTACACTTTCCTCTGAAAACCTGCCAAATGACCTCCATCAAATATCCTCTTTCATGGGGGAGAAAGATTCTCACATTGATAACGAACCTATATAAACACGTCTCAAATGAGCGCTATTGTTTTACGGCATGGACTCTCTCTCTCTTCTCAGGTGGCTCCAGAAGCCTCAGTGTGATATTGTATTGTGAGCTATGGAAGTGAAATGGGAGGGAGAGTTTGTCTGGGCCACTAAAGCCATCTGAGCTGTTAAAGGCAGACATGACGCCATAGTTCACAAGTCTTTGTTTGGTTTTTATGTGAATCGGAGCTGGCAGAGGCTCAGGCAGTGACCAGACTGTGGGCAGTCGGGGACATGCGGGGAAATAGAAGGGTGGGGACACACACTTACGTAGGGTTGTTAGAGGCTCGTCAAAACAGGGAGGAAAAAAAACAACAACTCTGTTCTAGTCCAGTTTATTGCAGCTATTTATGGCACTGCATGTGCTAAAATGTCAATGCTGCGCTCAACTATCAGACACGCCAGTGACCCGGGGAGAAATATTAGGAAAGAAAACATTCATATTTCATCAGGTTTTAAACAAATGAAGACAATCTGTGCATTTTAGTACATCGGAGAATTAAAAAAGCAGACAGTGAAGAAAGGGAGCAAAGAAAGAAAAGAAAAGTATGGAAATAATTTAATTAGGATTGAAGTATGAGATAGAACTGACCTGGAACTGGGCACTGATGCTGGGTGGCTTCTTCTTCTTGTGAAGGTGCAGGAGGGATTTGGTGATGCGGTCTTGCAGTGTGAGATTGCTCAGGTACTTGAGAGACTTCACATCCAGCAGGTGCTGCAGAAGGCCCACACAGGCAACGGTTAAGACTCACAACCAACACTACTTAACATGGGCCAAATGAATATGGGAAAACATCCATACCTTTGGAAGACTTGGCTTCATCTTGTAGTTCTTGTTCCTCCTGTTTGTGAGAAAAACACACTGAAATTATCAAGACCGTAACCATAACAGAAGAAACTGAAACTATGTAACCTCGCATGGCATCCAAGAACACTGGAATTTAGCCCTGGTCCAGACACTTCATTATGTGTCCCTGTCTGATGCCAACACTTTCTGACATTTTGAGGATAGCTGCCACCTTGGAACATAAGGTGAAAGCACTGTGGGCTGCATAATAGAAAGATGGAGTGGGTGACTATCCTTCTCTGACCTCATACATATTTGAGGGCTTTCACAGTTAACACTTACACTGAACCCTTGAGCAGGGGAGTTTTGAGCATTCTAACAGAAGATTCTGTTCCACAACAATGTAAGGTTCTAAAATTCCGCGTTGAATTCAATGAACCCAGATATTCTTTAGAACGTCCACTTTCCAACACTCCTGTCACACCGGTGTGACGGTGCCGGCTTTAAGGGTTAAAGAACAAAAGAAAAGAGGAAAACGTGAAAGAGAAGAAAAACAGAGAGAGAAGAAAATAAAGCTCATCGTGTCTCCTTGCTTACATGAGGATGCCATGGGCTCGTTCCAGGAGTTTGCTGCTGGTGGAGTTGACAAAGATGCCATCTTCCTCCGAGCCGCCCGAGCCGGTGGAGGAGAGGCGACTCTGCATTGGAGACCGGCCGTTCCAGCCCTCCCTGGAAGAGGAGAACATGAACACATCAACACACAGATTCTTCAACACACACGTACACAATGACAGGGGATTTAGTGGTTTTGTGGTGAGGTGCATACCCATAGAGGTCACTAATGGGCTTTCCTATAGCATGGAAAGACATCCTAGAGGGGTGTTGAGGGTAATTCATGCTAGATATATAATGCTCTTTTTGATATATTCGTTGACATTACGAGCTCAGATGAACTGAAATTCTGGCATAAATTACAACCATGCCCGAATATTCTCAGCAGCCTCACGCTGTTTATGTCATGCTTAAGGATTTATGGAATGAGGAGTTGCTGATGAATAAACGGGCTCGGTGAAATGCTCTCCGCAATGTACACCATTCCCAGCACCTGATCCACTACCACAAACTCTTCTGGCTTCCAGGTGCAGCCAGCCCAACTAGAGGGCTGGAAAAACACAAACTCAAACATACAGTCCTCTGAGGAGCGGTTACAGAGGTTGACCCAAGCGCAACCCAAAACCACTTGGGTCTGGGCAAAATAAAATAACATTAAATAACGTAAAAATCTACTAAAAACATTTTGTGGCGTTTGCGGAGGAGTAAAAGAACAGGCTGAATTCGTCAAGCGGTGAACAAAAAAAAAAAACAGTTAGCGGGCCTTGGGTGTTTTTTTGCCTTGGCCAATGATTTATACCTTCTCTAGTGGCCATGCCACACACACAGTTCCTCAGGGTGAGAGGATACATCTGCTCACAGTCGGGATTCCATTCCACTCCAAGGTGCAGTGATATATCTCACTCGAGTTTCACAGGCAGTTCGACTAACTCATTACAAACAGGTTCTAAAAATGCTATGAAATATTATGATGGGGTTTTATGTGGTCACTCTACTACTCTTGATACTGTACACTTGGGTCAGATTTTTAGGCTCTTGGACTCTGGGCTCTTTGGGGTCTAAAAGTGAAGGGGAAGGGATGAAGGAGCTTTTAATTTAGATGGCGTTTGTTTCCAGTTTTTTACTGCTTTATGTCAGACAGCCACGAGCTTGTTTGTGGTGCTGAGGCTGTTAAAACACCAGCAGCAGGGAGGTCTTAGCGCCTTTTCTGTTTAACGACTAGCCACCGATGCCAAGAATTCTGCAATATTTTCTTTTGTGGTGAAACATAAAAAAGCTGTCTCGCATTTTACAAATATTTTCCTCTGTTTGTACATATTCACAGCCTGACATACTTGCAAGTCGAGAATAGAAACCTTGCCTCATAAATGACTACTTCTCTCTATTGACCTTTGAAGGCAATGTTTGGCTGAACTGCGAAAAAAAAAAAGAGGGATCCTGGAGAACCATTTATTCAGTGCTGCAGTGGAACTGCGAAACTGGAACTCTGAGGCACACACTGTATATGAAACAGCGGGGCCTCCAGACCCGTCAAGAGGAATATTATTTTAAACAATAACAGGCAGCGAGAGGAGTTCAGTGTGGTGATTTAGGTTGCTGGCATGCGTTAGGATGCTGAGCACACAGGCAGTAAATAACAGCATGTCCGCCGCGGCGCACTACCGGCTAGAGACCTGCGCTGCTGCGGGAGCCAAACCTGCTCAGACAGAGAGAACGGCTCGGTCCGCTACACACTAACGCTAACGCAGACCTATTACTATCTGTCGGGGGTTCCTCTGCTTCACAGAGAGATTAGTGGGAAGTATTTGGTAGAGACGCGTAAACACTTCAATCAACATTTTCCTCACATTCCAGCCTCCTGCTGTTCCTCTTGTTATGATGAGTGGAGCTATTGTGTAGCTCTGGAAACCAACTGCCTCAGGTTCCATTAAAAACTTGGTAAAAAACTAGCCGTGTGAGACCTAGCCTAGCCCATCTCCATTTAATGCTTAAAGCGTGCGTCATGGTAAAGAGAGCTTTCTACAGAATGTACTCAAATGAAACAATACATGGTATGCTAAGAGTGCCAGCAGGCTCTACCCATGTTTTTTTTTCTTTCTCAGAACAGAGTTAATCCTGTAGTTAATCTCATCATATCTCCTTACGGCCATCACGAACGAAACACGTTATTTTCTTTTGTCCATGAATATGCTCGAGTCAAAATCTGTGCAAAAGTGGTCCCTTCCAGCAACACATCAGAGTCTTCTGAATTCCTGTCTACTTCCACTGCTGTCCAGCTGAGACTGGTTATAATTTAAAAGAAGGAGGGGGGGGGGAGGGGGGGGGGGTGTCAAGCAGACATTCAGGATGCATGGACAGTAAGTGTATGTCTGAGGGGTCTCCTGCAGAGCTCCAACTGTTTACCAGGCCGGGGGGCTGTCTTCTCCAGCACATAACTGCGACCTGACATCACATCGGAAGCAGCTGCATTGAAGGAGGGGGCTGGGGGGGCTGGTTTAAGTGGTCACTTGGTAACACAGAAAGTGTGTGGGTCTGCTTGCACTGCATGTGTGTGTGTGTGTGTGTACAGTGTGTGTTTGAGTGTGTGTGTGTGTGTGTGTGTGTGTGTGTGTGTGTGTGTGTGTGTGTGTGTGTGTGTGTGTGTGTGTGTGTGTGTGTGTGTGTGTGGGGTTGCAAATCACATTAGGAGGACTTTACAGCCCAGGCTGGGGGCCGAAAACAAAGGCGCTGTTGTGAGACAGACCACTGCCACTTGCTCAGGCACATCCATCAGTAATCCCATGCCATATTCAGTCATTAAAGAAATATGAGGCTCCCTCGTGGAGTGGCTATGTGGGAGTTGCGGGGATAAGTGTACAGTGAGCGTGCCAGCTCCGCCCGGAGAGCCTCATGTCTGCGGTCGCTCGCCCGGGACCCCGCCCACGTCCACTGGCCCGCAGAGGGGAGACTTGCGTGAGGTGAGGAATGGACGACCTCGACCCCCCTCCAGGTTTCCCCCCTCAGGCGGCTCTTATTCTTTCGGTCCTCGAGACGTTTGCGGGGGAGATGGGAGAGGTGGCGTCCTGAGGACTCTCTGACCTCTGACCCAGAGAGCTCAGTCAACGGCGGGGGACTGGACCCCGACACTCGCTTCGCTGCTATCTCAACACGCTTGGTCTTTGGGGGGCAGTTACGTGGACAGGGAGTGAGACTACTCCAACCCGTGTGTCACAAGTTCATGCGCCATAAAAAAGCATTTACAAACGATTATAATCCTACTTAAAATATAAAACCAAAGACGTTGCGAGATTGTGGACGTGTGTAGAATCTATTTGAATTACTTTAGTGGAGAATCTCAGCGCACACCCCCACACGTATTCTGTTCCCAACCAAAAAAAAAAGGCTCAGTCACAGTCACAGCTAACTCCTGCAGTCGTAAATCCCAAAGAACACAAGCTTTGATGGTCTGGATGATGATCTTACCGTGGCGGTCTCTCGTGTGGCGTATTGCTGCCCTGCAGGTCAGAGAGAGGCGTGCGTGGACTCTTCCTGGTCATGCCTGAGGCAGAACACAGACAAGGGAAAAGGTTTACCACACACTTACACAGGTGAGAAAACACACAAACACACACACACACATATTACATACACACACACACAGGACGCATACCAACGCACAACACAAGGGACAGCCATTCACCAATGTTAACTCCTCTGACTGGGAAGATTATTCAGTTGAAGAGAAGATGGAGGATGAGACAGAGTGATTGTTTATTCACCGAAGAGCAGACTCTGCAGTATACATGTCCTCACAGACATGTTGTTTTTCTACTGGTAGCAATCATCAACACTGAAGAAGAGCCAAACTATGAGATCACTCACTAGTGCAGCACAATATGTCTTGAGTGAGCTATTATTGCTATGCTCCATCTGTTCCCATTTCACTGCATGGACAGATAGGGTTTCACATTTTGACATTTTGTTTCCACCCCAACCTCCATCTTTAAACCATATGTCAGTGGCGTGTTACTATGATGATCACCAAATTATTCATCATGCCATACTGATTCGATAATAAAGGAATATGTGATTGATTACAAAACCAGGGGAAAATGACAAGTATCAAAAGCGTCTCACATAAGGTCATATTTAGAGTAAAATGTTCAAAAAAAGAATCATATACCCAGATTATAGTTAAAGTCTACTGTACATCATTTTTACACAGGATGAATCACAAACCCTTCTGTACCACCATTAGCAAAAGAAGTCACACATAACGAGGACAACACCTTGAAAGCTTTAGCCCACTGTAGGAGGGAGAGACTCCGATGTGTATTCCAAATTTGGACTTTCTCGATGAGTCACTGTGGGCCTGGCACGGGAGCTGGTGTGTTTGACATGGGTAGGTGTGTGTGTGTGTGGGGGGGGTG
>NC_085004.1:21468591-21663130 GCF_963854185.1 Sardina pilchardus | reverse complement strand
GAGGGGCTGGGGTTCCTGGCTCGGTAGTAATGAGCCCGCCAGCACAATACGGGCACCAGGCTGGAACAGCTGAGGGGAACAAAAGCCAGCCGGACGAGGATGGCGCTCGGGGTAACTACATTTGGCACCAGCCAAAGGGCCAGGGTGGAGAGACAGAGAGAGAGAGAGAGAGAGAGAGAGAGAGAGAGAGAGAGAGAGAGAGAGAGAGAGAACAGGGGGAGTGAGTACCACTCAACATCAGCCATAACAGCTAGTCTTAGCTGACTGTGTTCATCTGTTTAATCTCCATCATGTTTAATTATGCATCCACAAAAGGGCCACTTTTGCCCCGCATTGCCAATTGGCTGAAGTGGCGAAAATGGAAGACACAATAAATATAATATAGGGTTAAGAATCAGAGGTCAGATCAAGACTATTCACAAAGGAGATGGAGACTTAAAAAATGGCTGATGCTTAGTGATCCCCTTTTCACCCACATTATAACCAAGAAATGAAACAATAGAATGAGATTCAGATAGACACGAACAGACAGACAGACAAACAGGCAAATAGACAGACAGACACACAGACAGAGATACAGACAGACAGACAGAACAGTAAACGATAAGACAAACAGAAAGAGAAGAGTGGGGGGTTGCAGCCTTACTGTACTTCTCCTCTTTGCACCTCTGCAGGATCTCTAAGCTTCTCTGATGCACAGGATGATGCAGAAAGCTAAAACTATCCACACTTTTCAACACTGCACATGGAGCCGTATCATCATGCCCTTGGGAAGCAAAAAGAAAAGAGAGAGAGAGAGACAGGGGAGAGGGAGAGAGAGAGAGAGAGAAAGACAGATTACACAGGGAGGAGTAAGAAGAACGGCCATCTATGAAGAGAAAACACCCCCTCGGGGGGCTCTCCAGAAGGTGGAGAGAAACAAACGCGCGCCGCTGCACTACGTTCCTATTTCAGGTCATTTTGGGGCGTCGTGGCGTAGGTCAGCGTGCCTCTGACACGTTGTGTTAGCGCTCCAGGGCGACCTCTCTGACCTCTGCTATTTTAAGACTGATGAGCTCACCTGTAATATGCATTCTCGACCCCACAGGGGCCTCCTGTCTTGGTTGACAGGGTTATTATGACTTAAGGGGGGGAGGCCCTGTTGATTTGATCGAATTAAGTCTCTGTGTGAACACATTCAATTGGATGTTTCACATTTCAAATGCTACATCAGATATCTGAGAGTCACTGTTGTAAAAACAACACACAAGGTCATATTAGCACAATTAGCATAGAATATACTGGGGAAATGGATTTTATTTTCTTCTTAAAATCAGTTTGTTTTTACAATCTGTGGGGGTCAGTTTAATTGTATGCAGACTCAAAGCATTCTCTTCTCACAATGTCAAACAAAATCAACTGGACTGGGAAAGTCCCCTACTTTTAACACCCTGATTTTAAAAAAAAAGACCCACTTTATTTCTAGAATCTGCAGTCTAAGTCAATGATCTAAACTATCAAAACAAATCAGTCCATGACACTATCTCAGAGGGGGGGGGTGGCCTAAAAGATGGACTTCATCCAGAATGACTGAAATTAGTCTTCGGTGCAGTCAAAGAGGTGGAAGCTGAGAGGATAGCTGAGAGGAAGTCAAGGCATTCTGAGAGCCAAAGCGACAGGTTCTAAAATGAAGGCACTAAATGCTATGCAAGTCTCGGAACGTACTGTATGCATGTACTGTATAGCCATCTAACGCACACGCTCAGTCAGTCACACAATCACACACAAACAGCACTTACGGTACTACATCACACAAAACAACCATCTACCCACACGTGCGGCAGATAATCGGCTACGGTATGATGATTAGTTCCTCAGCTGTAATTGCCGGGTTGCTGTGCTCGGTGATCTTAAGTCTGTGAATGCAGATCTCTTTGCAGGTTGGCAGAACAGCTGGCAGCTCGAGTGTATATCTGTCAGCTGCAGCATGATTATGTGGGTGGCTTACACCCCGGCTTTACATTACATACAGTGGGTGGTGAAGCTATGTACTCAGTCAACACTACACAGCTGGTACCAAACCAGAAATAATCCACCAAAAAATGCTATTTTCTGGAAGTAAACAATTTTTTTTTTTTAAACAGACCTTTACAATGGAAGCTGCCTATACATGAATTGTATATAACCGGAAGTATGTTGACGTAAAAGATATGAAGCCCCATGAAGTACTCACCACCCTTCTTCTCCACGTATCTCTTGCCGGCCATGCGGAAGGCCACCACTGCCCTGAAGTAGGCCCGCAGCACGGCCCAGCGGAAGGTGGCCACGGGGTGGATCCCGATCAGCCCGCCGATGAAGGCGTTCTTGCTGCTCTTCAGCAGGGCCACGATGTCCGGCCGCATGTGGTCCGTGTTCTTCTCCCTGAAGTCCTGCGAGGGCAGAACCGCGCACAAGAACGTGTGAGAACACATCAGGCTGCATCCATTCATCATCATCATCATCATTCCTTCCACTCTTTCGCCACCGTCCCCATGGGCTAACGCTCTCCGCCGCTGCCGTGACTTTGCCACGTTCACACACACGGAAACTGAGAACTCGGTGAGAACTCGCCCCGGAGAACGCGAGGGCAGGGTTCAGATGTGTTATTATATAAGACATGGAGAAAACAGCCACGCAAATCTTAAGAGGGATCAGCTCCTCATCGTGGGCTTCCAGACGGCCCTAACCTCACAGAGCAGCTTTAAGTACATTTAAGGACATTAAACGGGATCATTCCAGCCATTCCAACTTAACAGATGGGAAAGGGGAGACTATAGGAGCAAAAATCAAAGGGATCTTGTACTGCTGGCATTATAAGTTACTTATGCTGAGAAAAATTGTTCATTATTCAGAAAAAATTGCACAGCATGCGGTCACATGTTTTGGTTGATACAAAGAGGGCTGCCGCAAGCCACTTGGTGACAAATCATATAAATGTGATAATTAGTCTTCTTCTCCTCTTGGTCGATAAATCAAACATTTACATGGTCGCTTTGAGGGGAGCTGCATTTTTCGAAAGCAAAACTGAACAGCATCACAGAATAAGCACAAACATTACCAAAACAAAACACAAAAACCTCTGAGATACAAAGCATCCTGACACGGTGCCTTCAGCTTGTTAGTCACAGAGGAGGCAGTGTAGCGAGGACAAACAATTATGACACCTTTGAAAATAGCTGTCTGAGCCTGTTGTGGGCTTTACAGTCATCTGTGTGCCAGACTGCAGCATACTTCTGAGATATGAATATCCAGCTTGGCAACGGGCTAAAGGGACTGATTAAAATCATAGGGTACTGTAATATGCAATATGGTATGTGTCATTCCTCGCACATACAGTACATACACAAATGTGAGCATGAACATGTAGACAGACACACACACACACTGAGCTAAGGTCTCCTGATGCACGAGTTTCCAAGACTGAGTGAATCTCACTATATGCGTCACAGAGACCCATGTGTATGGTGTGATAGACAACTAAAATTCCTATACAAAGAGCACAACACCAAGGCAGACACAAGCAGACCAAATTCATATACAGTAGCCACTCCAAAGATCATCATAAGAAGATCCACTAACACTGTTTTACATTGTGTACACTTTGTATGGTTGGTGCTCAATAAAACATATTTGAAAAAAAAAAAAAAGAAAAAGAAGATCCACCAAGATGCAGAGGACCACAGACATGTTGGATGGAAAAGAGCAGATGGGGGATTGCACTCACCTTCACCCGGTACTTGACCTTGCCGGCGTAGTGGCGGATGATGAAGGCGGGCTCCATGACGGCCGGGAAGTCGATGTAGCTGTTCCCTTCATGCTGCCGCTTGAACTTGTCCAGCAGCGTCTGGTTGGTCGCTTGCGGGAAGCTGAGAGAGAGAGAGAGAGAGAAAGAATGAGAGAAGGAGAGAGAGAGAGAGAGAGAGAGAGAGAGAAAGAGAGAAAGAGAGAGGGAGAGAGTAAAATCAGAGTCCATTAGCGATAGCACCAATGCGATGTGGAGACAGGAGCAGGCTCTGTGGCTACAGGCAGGCCGATGCGAGGCCTCCATCACATATGATACAGGCCACGGCGATCAGGCTCATGACGTGGCTCCCTTGGGGGGTCTTGGGGCTCTGCGGCGCGGTCGGCGAGAGAAACATGTTACTTTTCACACAGCTAATTTCTCCTGCGTTGGCGAGGCGCTGGGCTGAATCAGTGTAATTAATAGGTCAGTGAGTCTGCCAGCGGCAGGGGGGGGGGGGGGGGGGATCTGTGCCTCGGGGCCCGTCTCTCTGTCTCTCTCCCACTCGCTCTGTCTCTGATTATTAGCCGTTTAGATGCACACACACACAGCTGCTGGAAGAGTGTGTGTGTGTGTGTCTATGTGTGTGTGTGTGTCACAACAAAGCCGCATGTGCAGAGTGACAGCCGGGTATGAGACTTAACACTCCTACCCCCTAACACACCCCGACCCCAACTGCATGCAGACACGCACACACACACACACACACACACACACACACACACACACACACACACACACACACACGCCCTAATTCTCCCGCCCCAGCACCGCCCCACATCTGGCTCACTGATGTCAACTGGGTGTGTGTTTGTCATTCTTCAAACGCACGTTGCTCTAGTTTGAATAAATGCAAATGAAGTCCCATAATGCATGAAGAGCGGCATTACGGAAGCGGCACGTGACCTGTTCGCGTCTGCGTAACCCTGCTTGAAGTGAGCGCAACAAAAATATGCCATTTCCCGACTGCTTAAATGGCTTCATTCTTTCGTAATGATCCACAGAGATGGCTGCGAGGAAGAACTGAGAGAAACACATTCTCTCTCTCACTCTCACTTTCTCTCTCTCTCTCTCTCTCTCTCTCTCTTTCTTTCTTTTTTTTGAAATCTGATAAACACATGCAGTTCCTCCAGACACCAGATCTCTGGGGCTTCTGCCGATACTTTTAGCAGAAGATCAACAACCAGAGAGGAAGCTCGACAGCGGTCCACAAAAAGAGGCCGGAGCTATGCGGCGCCCAGGGAGCGCGAGGGGACTCAGGTTTCCAGCCGCTTAGACGGAGCGGAATTCAGCCTCTTTTATCCCCCTTTTTTTATCAGGCTGGATGCGCATGATGGGACAGGACAAACGTGGCCTCGCTCTCTTCATTATTCATTGGCCACTTGACTTTACAGTAAAACATATCATCCGTGGTGGAGCAGAGCCACGGGGAGCAGAGCAGATGAGAGCACATGACAGATCCGACTTCAAGCCAACATGCTTAGTGCATGCAAACATTGTGCGGGGCGCACATAAATCACTTGACAAATCATTGCTCCCGTCATTGTTCCCTATTGGATGTAATGATAATGAATATGGCCATCTCCACAACCGCTACTGAAACGCTCCAGAGTCACAGTGTTCCACTGATTAACTGGTGCCTAGAGGGGAGAAAGAAGGACATTTCTGAAGGCTGTGCTGGAGGACGGCGAGGGGGAGAGACAGGGAAAGAGACAGAGACAGAGATATGGGTGGAGAGGTGTGATCACTCACTTGCACTCCTCGTCCAGTAGGTGGAGCAGTCCTGTGGGTTTCCTGCTGATGAGGTGGATGCAGCTGGTGTTGTCGATGTAGTCGATGTTGTGCCAGGTGATGCCCTCCGCCCGATACTCTTCCTGCACAAAACAAAGAGGGGGACACACATTTATGATCAGATTATCTAAAGCCTGTTGGCAATGCCATCATAAATATTAAGGATTACAGAGTTTGTGTCAGCAAAGGAGACATAAACCAGAGTAGTCAGGAGTCAAAAAGAGTTCATTAAATAATGTTCCATCAGGTTACCAAGCTGTAATGGCTGAACGGATGAAATTATTTGTATTTCTATAACAAAACAAATAACTTCTCGAGATCTGTGAAAAGTGGCAAAAACATTTTCAATCTCAGACACCCAATCTGTGACACAGCCTGAAAGACACACCCTCGTTTCTCTATGAAGACTTTAGCAGCAATGTGTTACATGACTGTATCCCATATGAAAAAAAAAAGAAAAACATTGTTATGCTGTAGGCATTTCTTCCGTCTCTGGTTCACTGCCAAAACAACAACACAACAGGCCGCCGCAGAGTGTTTCATGTTCGACTGCAGCTAGTTGTCCCTCTGCTTGGCTGTGCGCTCTGTGGTTTTAATAATATGAAAGGAATTCTTAACATTTTATGACTTTTTTTGGAATTGTTTAGTATTTTTTCCTTTTTTTTTTGCCGTTTCCTTGGTCTTCTGGGAAAGACAGGGGGACAATAAAGAATATAATCCGACCTGGGTTTAATAAAATCAAAAGGCGAATCGATGGAATCTGTTTATCCTCCTTTCCCCCCTCTCTGTTGAGACAAGACTATGACATGGACGAACGACTCTTTAATCTGCTTGGCTTAATTGATTCCCCAGAGGAGTATAAAAAAAGGAACTTGACAGCAAATAGATGGCAAAT
Source organism: Sardina pilchardus (assembly GCF_963854185.1). Lineage (NCBI taxonomy): Eukaryota > Metazoa > Chordata > Actinopteri > Clupeiformes > Clupeidae > Sardina > Sardina pilchardus. The sequence goes on along the minus strand of NC_085004.1, from coordinate 21,656,645 downwards.
GCTACAAACCACATTTGTTCTTAATCACTCAGCGTAGCCTAATAAGGTATACATCTAAGGAATGGAATGAGCTGAAAAGTACAAGTCCCCGCCTTTTTATACTGTATGTTGTAATGAAAATATTTGGGCACCATGACGTCTACCGCGGACCCTTGAAAATGGTAACATACCAATGGCCTTGCGATACTCGTCTAGCGCCTTTTAGTATGTTTCAATCAAAATGTTGAAAACACATGACTTTGTGGTTTTAAAATCTTTAACAAAATGATAACCATTCATTGTCTGAGTTCATTCATTGTGAGTTTGCCTCACAAGAGGCAGCCTATTTTGTGGGCAAAATGAGTGACCATGGTCTAGCTACACTTCCTGGTCCCTAATACACTTTGTTATTAAACACAGGCTTTCCGTGAAGACAATTTCCTTTACTGCGTGAGTAGTCGTGGCTGACCACCATCTGAACTGTTCTTCTTGTGCGCTTGCAAATGTTCCCTTCATTTCCAGTGGAATCAATAGTGTCCCTGAACTGTGTGCTAGGCTGTTTTACAGAATGAAAATGACCATATTGTTAAGTTTCAACATTTTGTGGGCTGGGTACAATGCCAGTAATAATGACATGTTTGGGTCAAAACAATATTGTGTGTATGGTACAGCAACTTCACTTCCTTTAAAGACAGACAGCAATAATCACAATGATATGCTCTGTAGAAACGTCTAAACTCAATGCTGTCAATACATTAATCATCCACACAGGAGCACATGTGCAAACCATTTATCAACATACTGTACTTGTGCTATTGTACAGTGACATGGACATAGATAAAGACGGTACACACTTTCTCAGGGGATAGTGCATGTAAACAAAAGGAGAGAGAGAAAAAAAGAATGAGAGAGAGAAAGATTGAGTAAAAATGAAAACAAAACAAAGAAGGAAAGAGTCTTTTTTTTCCTTCTGCTGACTGTGTGGAGTGCCCATTATCAGCACTTCTCAATGCTGAAACTACAGAAGAACCAGTTAAAAGAATGCCAACTCTGCAACACGGGCTGTGAGCAGCACACCACACAATCCACGGAGAGTCTGAGAGCCGCAGCATTTTCTCCGTCTCGCGACGACTTTTCTCAGCGTGACGACTCTCCGTCGGGCTGATAAACATCGTTGAAATCCGTAAAAGGCGACGGAAGTCGACGGCAACCCTTATAATTTTCTCCGTAACCACCGATGGAGCTGGTGAAGGAAAAGGGCCCCGAAAAGAGGGCAATAATGGTAGCATTAATGGCGTAATGAGCATGTGGTGCCGTTTGGGCTCTCCGAGGCACTCCGGCGGGATTTACGAGGCGAGGCGGCAGATGGCATGCAGGCCGGGCACGGCGGAGGAGTGGGCTGGGCAGGGCACCCAAACAACTCTCACCCACGCTGGCCTCAGCGCAAAACTAATAACTGGCATTCTGGGTGATACCAACAGGGCCACACACACCACACACACACACACACACACACACACACACACACACACACACACACACACACACACACACACACACACACACACACACACACACACACACACACACACACACACACACACACACACACACACACACACACACACACACACACACACACACACACACACACACACACACACACACAGTAAACATTTGTCAACGGGAGATATTCAAGTGGCACAAGCATACCACTATGTGGCATGTAGCAAGTGGCACACACAGTATGGCACAAAAACACCGACACTTGCGCTCCCACAACCAAACATGATATTTCAGCAAATCAACCAGGCCCATATTAATACTTTATTTAAGAACAATACAAAAAAGCATCCAGGTAGTCAGCAAAGTTCCATGTTGAATAACATTATGCTTGTGAACATTTCTTATCTGTTGCGAAAGAGCAAAAAAAAAAGGCTTGGCGGGCCACCATCATAACACATCCTCACAAACCATAAACCATACGTGAATTTCCCATGAACGACACAACTTTCTCGGAGAAAAAATCCCCTTGACACTATGAGGGCTCACAAGATTCAGGAATTTCACAAACATGTCCTCACACTGCAAAGGCATGTATGAACTGACAGGATGCAACTCTTAAATGAGCCCAAACAAAAACACTGCTGAACTGTTTCAGTGTGGCGTCAGAGTTTAAGAAATGAAAATAAATAACATGTGCCTCAGTGACTGTTGGGCAGATTTACAATCTCTAGTGTGGTACACTGGGGGAAAAAACTGCACTGAGGAGCTAAAAGGAGACATTTCATATAGGTTCAGAATCTAGCACCTGTGCAAGGAACGGTGCTCGATACACACACCTATCTGCTACATTTGAAATCTCAGCACGATTCGCAAGATCGTAGGGCAAGATAACAAATGTCACAGAAAGGTAATTCTTCAGTTGTGACGCAATGGGACACACTGGGATTTCGCCATACCTTGTACGGTTATTTGCATAAAAGACATTTATTTTTGAAGCTGAAGCTGCATCACGGTGGGTTTCAGATGCTCCAGCCACGTTGAGCGGCCCTCTGAAACGGACGACCCACTTTTAATTTCAAGGTCCATGAAGCCAAGGACGTACAGTACAGTAAACAAAGACTGCAGATGTGAGGGAAGTGAAGACTTCCTGTATCTTCTGAGCCACTACTCTGCATCCCGTCCTCTGAATACTACAGTAAACACGTGGCCATTTTGACACACAGCCTCTTCAGCAAACCCATGGCAAGATCTCATCTGACCAACTCACACAACATGAGACACTGTGGTCCATAACATCTTAAGGTGACTTAAAACCTCTTATATATAAATGATATATTATTATATAAGTTATAAGTTCAATTCATTAAAAAATAGTAACAGTCCTTGTCAGTTTGCATGCTGGGGTTTCACCTCTCCTCCAAACAGAGCTGTGACGAGTCCAAATGAAAACTGGTCACAGGTTCACCGCTACAGCGCCCTGCCAGGTTCACCCCCCAGCAGCTCCTGGCCGGCAGTCATAGCGCAGCAGCGGATATCGGTCACGCGCGACTCACGGTGCGGGAGATACCCATCAATCTCCTGATTCATAATCTGTGCTAATGGAGCGGCCTCTCCAGGGAGCCCCAGTCTGGCTGCTTCTCGGAGAGTCTCTCTGATTTTCACTTAGTCACTGCTGTCTGGGGGTCTGGCCCGCTGCGCTCTGCTCCGCACCGCACCGCTCACGTGACTATCTGTAAAGCAATGTCATCACGCCAAGTACCACAACCATCACGGCCCGAAAATGAGAATTCCAGACCTGTTCTCCACAAAAGCATATAAATCTGTATTTTTTCCCCCTCCAGCAGTCTTCCTCCGCTCTCCTGTTAGCTATTTTCTCACACCTCCTTCACAATTATTATTATGTCTACACACACACACACTCCCTTTGCATTAACAAGTTGATGACTGAGCTCTTTCAGACATATCCGTACTGGAAACCTGCCGGCGGCCTGTTTTGAAGTTACAGTAACCGTGAGTGTCTGCCATGGCGCGTGCGTGTGCGCGCATGTGTGTGTGTGTGTGTGTGTGTGTGTGGTTGGCGCTGGTGTTTGTAAACACGTAGCAACACAGACTTGCCGTTCTCCCGGTCACTGCACCGCCTGATTTGCATTCGTCAGAGAGGCATGCGCCCGAGAGAGAGAGAGAGAGAGAGAGAGAGCGAGAGAGAGAGCTCGGCACAATCTGACAGGCAGGCAAGGCAAGGCTTCACCCGCTTCAGCTGTCACAACAACGCTGCCTCAAATTAGACGTTTGTCGACGCACTTCCCACACAATAATGAATCATAGATTATACCTACAGAATCTCGACTTCTTGTAAACGACTGGTTGCGTGATGATGAAACACAGCCGACTCTGTCCCTTTCTTGGATTTCTTCATTGTAATTTGTTTCCTCAGGCACGCCGCCGCTTTATTAAACATGAAAATATCGTCTCATCTCTGGTTTGATGCCAGTGTCTTGCTTCACAAGGTACTTGCGCCGCTGACGTAAACAGTCTTTAGGGCTCCATTGTCTCTTGCTTAGTTTAGGCAAAGCTTGCTGTGACAAGGGAGGAGCAATTAAGGTTTTGTTTTGTCTCAACCTTTCATAAACATTGCATTCTTTTTCTCTCTCTCTCAGGCGTGTCATTTCCTTTAAACCACTGGTCATCTGCACACACAGTGTCAAGTTCCCCTTTCGTGTAATTCTACGTATGCAATAACAATTGCACAAGTCTCTCATCCAAGGCTGCCTTTGCGTGGAAAATGATTCATTCTCTTGTCAAACTGCAATGGCTGGAGTGTGTAGCAGAACACATGATCTTGCTGTAGTCAACAGTAGGTGCATTGACTAATTCAAGGGCTTAGAAATGATGACAAACCAGTTGCGGTTTCTTCACATATTTACGGACGCACTTCTGCAGACGTGCCCTTGACAGGCTATAATTCTGCATGCCGTGTAAATCACCTTTTGTAAGCAGTGCTCCCTGGCCAAACATGCTGAGGAGAAGAGTCCCCCTTGTTAACAGTCGCTATTTGTGTGAAGTTTCTCGATTTGTCACCCGAGAGTAAAGCCAGCGGCTCGTTACGGCGGCAACCCCTGCAATCAGCACTGAAACCGCTGCTTAGCCTGATCCACCCATCAAACAAAAAGCATTCATCGCGAGCTCCCAGGGATCAAAGGAGAGACACTCATCTGGATGTCAGGGGCAGTCTTAAAAAATAAACTATTACAGAACTTCCGTCCCTCTGGGCGGTTCAAATAATTGCGTTTGTAAACACAATGTAAAGAGGGGATCTTGCACACCACAGACTTACAGTAAAGGTTCCATTTTGGTGTGTGGCCCACTATATTTCACAACGTCCAGGTCTTTCCAGGCAAAGGGGAGCAGGACACAATGGGGCCAGTGAGGATTTGGCATCTGCCATATGATCGAGTAGATGCCATTTGTCTAAATTTGTCAAAGAATGTTGTGAACATTCCGCACGCCCACAATGGCAGAATTTTGTTGCAGAACTTTGGCCATCTCTGTACTTACAACTCTGCTGGGGCTCATTTTGGTAACACAACACAAACACTACAGAGGCCAGCAGCTGTGAAGCAATCCGGCTAACTTTAGCTCGAGAGCTAAAACAATGACAACAATCCCACAGAAAATTACCAGGGTGTTGACATGCCAGAAAGGCACAAGAGTCTGGCAGCTTCTGCCAAGGCCTTGGGCGCGCATGCCGCAATGATATGCTCCCGGAAATCAAACGGATACTTATTTGAAATTATGAATGTATAATTGTTGATATATGTCCTCATTTAAAACACTGAACAATACTATGTGAGCGTGTTCAGTATTAGTACAAGGCAGGGAAAAACAACTGCTTATGAACAGACGACTGGGGGGGAAAAACAGGCTGCTATTATTTCTCACATATCTGCTGTTGGCCTGGTTACGGGGGATGGGGGGAGTTGTTTTTACAGTGCTACAATCAGCAGGAGGTTTTACCTGTTCAAGCTTAAAAATGTGTTGATTGAAGTAGTGCTGAAGCCGCTCGTTGGCAAAGTTGATGCAGAACTGTTCGAAGCTGTTGTTCTCATAGTCTTCAAATCCAAAGATATCAAGAACACCAATGGACAGGATCTAATTTAAAACAAGAAAGTTAAAAGGAGAGACAATATTAAAAAATACTTAAGGGCAATGATAAACATACCATAGGCAGCATGATAAAATGTGGAAAAAAGAAAATCGTTTTATGTAATTCCTAAATCATTTTAAATGATGCATGGTCCGACGGGATTCTGTTGGACGTGGCTTAAAATATCCTGTTATACAATGTTTTCATCCATAATTTAGAGCTTAAAGCTGCAATCTCCAGCAGCGCGAGCATGAAAAAAACACCAACACAGCACTACTAATCCCCATCAGGCACTCTGCCCCCGACTCAACTCTGAGCAACAGAGACGGTCCGTCTCCTCTGCTCCTTTAGCAATGATCTATAGGATGGCCACTGCTAAGCTTCATGCGAATACACTACTAGGGAAGGACATGTGTGTGTGGGGGGGGGGGGGGGTCATGCATGAAGACGACTGAGAATGGACCCAGTCCCACATAAGTATTTTCAGTGGAGACCTTTCAGACAGTTGCATTATAAGACCACTGTTTGGCACTGGGGAAAGCCCGAGTGCTGATATTGTGCCTCTACAAGTGTGGGAACCAGACAAAAAGGAAAGATGTCAAGGCTGAAAACCAAACACTTCTCTCGGTAATGAATGCCTGACTAATGCAAATCTCACATAAATAAGGCAGACCTAAGGAATGACATTAGCCAGGGGCCTTAGCCAAAAAATCATCCTGTTTTCATTGTCTGGATTTGAGCAGTTCCATGACCATGAAGCAACGATGGTGAAGACGTGACTCCTGGCCTCACCTCTGTGGACTCCTCCAGATCCCGGGCATTGAGCAGTGCGTGATTGATCCTGAACACTATCCAGTCGAACAGGGCACTGTACAGAGACTTGGCCATGGAGTCCCGTACGGTGCCAGCCTAGAAGAAAATGGCAGTTAACAACATGAGGTTATTTCAACTTACTCAAGTATATGTTTGTAGGACCTCTATCTAAGGTCCATCTTCTCTTCAAAGACTTATAACTGAAGTCGGCTTGTGGTAATAGTTAAAGGTCTGCCATTAAAGTCATGGTTAACCCCCAGTATGCATAGCTTTTGTTTTCAATTGCTTTAAAAGTAACTATTACATACAAGCTGTGTAAATATTTCCACTCTAAAAAAAAACCCACTGTCAAAATCGCTGCCGTATAGAAAAATGGACTTATAACAAATGGGCAAATCAACTGGAAAGACAAACATAGCGCAACTGATTACAAATACACCCCCAGAGTAAACCAAATGTAGCCTCATTTTCACAAATTAGAGCCTTTCAAGAGGTTCGCAAAAACAATCCACATGCTCTCCGCTAACAAACACAGATAACCAGATAAAGAGACATTTGTGCCTTCCATAAACGGAGAGGCATTTCTGTCAGGCCTGTCCAGCTGTGGTTTCTCATCACCGCATGGTCCACTCCTCTCCCTCTCTCTTTCTCCTGTGTCTGCTCGTGACTGGCCCCAGCTCCTCTACGGCTACAACGCCTGTTTATTTTCCTAAAGAACATCACAGGCTAAAGACCCCTAATTGCCCTTTTCCCACAATACACCCCGCCATCAACACATTCCAACAATTTCGCACCCTCATACGTTTTTGTTTATGTTATATAATGCACTTGCATTTGGGCATTACGTTTTTTTTTTTGGCTACGGAAAGCCTAGGCCCCGATGTGGTCGTGACTTCACCAAAAAAGCCCACGGCTGATGGTGTTGTTTAGCACAGAAACCCTGGGTGTTGCCATCACAGAGACAATATCTCGAGGGCCCTCAGAGTGAGGAGAGACACAGTCTGAGTGGAACAAGAGCGGCGACTCGCAAAGCCTCTTCAGCAGGCGGGCACCGGCGTTTACGTAAGCAACGCTTTGTTTTGTTTTGCTTATTTTGCCTCGAATTGTGCGGCTAGATTACCGCACCATTCATCAGTCGCCCCTTCACACCCCCGGCATTCACGCGGACGCCACTTCAGAAGTGCGCATTAACCGCGCCGCGTCTCACGGCAGAGCCGGAGCGGACAGACTGATGAGGGGTTTGGGTGGACAGCGCTGCCTCCGAGGCCGCCGCTGTTGCCGCCGTTGCTGCTGCACTTCCTGTTCTCGACCTCTTTTGCGATTTCGTTCTTGCTTTGATTGTTAAAGGCCACTAAGCCTTTCCCTCGAGGGAGAGCGGCAAATCCTCCGAGACTCCGGCAGACTTAATCAGCGTCTGTGATCCCAAAAAAGGGAACCGAACGCTGAGCGGAGGAGAGGAGAGGAGAGGAGAGGAGAGGAGAGGAGGGGGGGGGGGAAGAAGAAGAAGAAAAAGAAGAAACAGAAGTGACGGAACAGAGAAGGAATTAAAACAACTTGGAGGCTCAGAGTGTGTCTTGGAAAACACGGGACGCCATGGCACCAGTGCGCAACAGTTTGGGCGTCACTTGTTGAGGCGCCACATGTGCTACGTGTTTCCAGTAGGTCAGCAACATGTGGGGTCTGGAGGTAAAAGCAATAACACATCAACACAAGCCCTCTATGGAAGAGAAGACCTAAACGACCGAACATGCCGTCATGTGAATTCCCAATGTATGTTGTGGCATTTTTTTGGATATGACGCAAAGCACTGCCTATTCCCACTGTCACTTTGATTGAGCCGCTATGTTCCCCTTTTTGGCAAGAATGCTGCTCTTACACAAGCATTCGCCCGTGTTTACGCTCCGCAAAAAAGGGAGGCTAAAGGAGATCATTGTCTTCCATCACGGAGCTGCTCAGCCGTGAACCGCGGCGTGGTGCGGTGCCTGTGCATCGCTGTGTCGGCTGCGAGGCCGTGGATAAAAGAGATAAATTGCGTGTGACAGTTGGAGTATTCTTATCATCCCCTCGTGTCAGTACCTGCTGCTGCTGCGGTCATAACGCGCAGCATATTTCTTCACAGTGCAGTGCCTGCCGTGATAAGGGGACCCCCTTTCCCCCCTTCTCCACCGACAACTTCTTATCACTTCAATTACCAATCCTCGTCCAGATGGATTTCGGAACGATAAGCGGGGGGGGATATCTCTGGGGAATTTCCACGAGACAAAAAAAAGTCTGCCTCTTAACATAAGGATTTGCTTAACCCCTCAACGTGATGACAGCCCAGGGAAAATCTGAGACAACTGAGAAACGCTAGAGTGCTAGAGATCCCGTACGATACCGTTATGCTAGCCACAGAGCCACGACAGCCCACCATACATCACTTACACTAATACCTGTGAGCACAACTCCTCTCTTGTGGGTTAGGAGAAGTTTTAGGGGCTATGACCTCCTACACACCGACTCTCCCACAAACAAGTCTGGCCTTTGCAACGGCATGTTGTCTGGACTGTGAAGGCCAAGATTACGGGTCTGGACAGAGGCGTGGCGAAACAGCCTCTTAAACTACCGCGGCAACATCTGCTCCCACACATGTAACCCCTGCTTCCCCCCCAGAACCGGCTAGGTTTCATTCCAGCTGTATTACACGCATACACAAACACACAGGCGCAGAATCATAAATAACCACACACACACACACACACACACACACACACATACACGGTTATGCATACTCTTGCTGTTCAAAAGTTCCGGGTCACTTTCCATTTTACTTTAGAGACAGAACACCAGTTGCAGACTGCTTCTTCCCTACATGGGTCTCTTGCACAGCTTGGGGCTGTGCTCTGGGTCACTGTCTTTTCAGAGGGAAACGACTCAAATCAAGCACTGTCCACAGGGTGTGGTAGTGAGTAGCGAACTGGTGTGATAGCCTTCCTTCTTCAAGATTCCTTGTTATCCTGCAAGATTTCCCATGGGATCAACAGCATTGCACCACCAAAATCTAGAGGCGTCATACTGCAAACCCTCTCTGATCTAGAGACATGCTCCGTTTCCACAGAATCTTAAATCCTAACCCACTCAGGACTTTGTGTTTCGAGGGTTGTGACTTCTCCCACACTTGAACAACAAGTGCAGCTGAAGCTGCCAAAGTGCTCTCATTACAACGGATGACTTTAGGGTTCACAAGAATCTTGTAAACACACAAAAAAAACCCCGATAAACACAAACATCCTCTCCACTTCTGAAGCAGGAGGCGGTCTGAGCCTCCACAGAAGGGTTACCTCAGCCAGCTTGTATGGCACAATCAGCTTCTCCCCCACGGTCACGGTCTTCCGGGTGGTCAGAGCCTCGAAGAGCGTCTCCTCTCGAACCTGGGAACGGGAGGAAAATAAAGGAAATATTATATAATATGAAAGGCTACGCAGGGGTCTCGGCGCTGTCCAGGAGTCACCCCCCAGTAGTGACCACAGTGAGGTTTGATTCCCCCCCTAGTAAAAGCAGTCAGCAGTAAGCTGCTACCAGCACTGCTGGATACTAATGCAATTCAAGTACACAAAGTATACTTTATTTTACCTTAGAGTATTAGAGCAGAAATATTGCAAAAGAGCTTTCAGACATATACAATTAATATGATTAAAGTAAAATTTTTCCTTTTTGAGGGAATGAGGGAAATGCCTACATTCCATGCAACAGTAACCAAAGAACCTAAAATCGTGTGTACTACGTGGACTTGGTGTACTATGAGGAGTGGACTGTAAACTACACTTTGGTTATCTTCTGGCACTCCCACTATTTGATGGTTTTTCTCATGCTGACTGGAAGTTTCTGTCATCAGATATGAATCATGGTGGAAGTAAACACATGAATTAATGGCTCTGATGATTCAACATTCCTGTTCAGGTCTCGAACGAGGAATTTCTGTAAACATCCTGGTGCAGTGTGTAATTTATGTAAAAACTGATATTTTACTTCAAACCAAACTATTTCCTTGAAGAAACCGATATCCAGGTGCTGCTATTCAGCCTATAAGCTGGAAATGTATGCACAACATCAACACAGAATTCACTTTTATCATAAGAAAAATAATTCTAGCCACTGAGGAGAGGAAGTCAGCAGTTTGAACCACTGTGAAATGTGTACATATCTGGAACGGATCCAGGGAAACACTGAGAGGAGCTCCTACTCAGATTATCACCTGTTATATTTCATAACATTACCCTGTGTACCAAACTTTGCTAATAGCCTCCATCACATATATGGTTACTATGGCAACAGTTGCCAGCATTAAGGCACTGGACATGAGACACTTAGTATATTCTAAGGAGTTCCACCCACACGTTCTTATCCAGTGACTCAGAACATCCAGAACAATCAGTTCATGTTATTGACCGTTATATTATAAATGAGGCAGTTTAGAAACGCAAAGTCAGAACTGACTGACTGTGCCAAGATAGAAACTTGCTTACTCGTTCAGCTTCTGTTGGGTAGTAAATTCTCCCTCAGGGCTTTCAGTTATTACTCCCATCATAGTGCTACACCAGCGCACCAAGTGTGACAATGTGTCTATGTGCTATTGTGAATGCATGCATGTGTGTGTGTGTGTGTGTGTGTGTGTGTGTGTGTGTGTGTGTGTGTGTGTGTGTGTGTGTGTGTGTGTGTGTGTGTGTGTAGACAAATGGCCACACACACACACACACACACACACACACACACACACACACACACACACACACACACACACACACACACACACACACACACACAGTTCAGGGCTCAGAGGACCTGGATGGCCTCCCAGCCCAGGCGGCTGTCAGCACCCTCACGGCCTCAGTCGCCGACTGACTGGAGCTGAAGTGCAGAGCTGCTGGGACCCGCCGCTCCGTCTGGGACCGCAGTCAACAACCGCTCCAGTGCAACGTAACGTAACGCAACGCGCCACAGTACCGCTACAGCTTCCCGCTGACTGACACTCTAGATGGGCCATTTTTTTCCCTCCCTCTCGCTCCCCGTTCACACAAATGGCACAGTAGCATGCTGAACGGGGTCCAAATTGTGGTCATGTCAGATTTAATAAACGGTATCAGTGCCGAGTCAGCAGTGAAAGACCTCTGGCTGGTCTAGACCTGACATCAGACAGCTCACTATAGCACAAGCAGCACGGGCCGCACTGGAGCTCTGAGGCGCGTGCAAACACACACACACACACACACACACACACACATACATACTGTACACACATACACACAGGTTTCTCCATACGGAACACTTCCAGATTTCCACTTCCAGAAGATGAACGGATTTATTTGACAAATGCCTTTATTATGGCGAGAGATGTTTATATCATTTCTATACATGTCCCTCCACCCAAAAACAGAACCCCTGCTCTATGTGTTATATCAGGCATGAACTCCAACTGTGTATCATCCATAAAATTGTTTAAAAATAGGACATTTTAAAACATTACTTTAGATGAATCCAAGCTAGTTTTTGCGTCACTGTGGCCATTTGAAGTAAGCCAGACGAGTGAATTTACCTCCAACAGCTCAGAGACCACGGGCAGCACTTCAAGGTTGCAGATGTCGATGGAGTCGTCGCGGTACGTTTTCTTCTTGTACCGGATGTTCCCCAGGTGAAGGATGGCCGATAGCAAGGAGAAAATCCTGCGGAGGAGACACAACATCCATGATGCTCAGTCCAGTTAAAAAATGTACAGTTGCAATACAGCACATGGGCCAGTGATATCATCAGTAGCTCTCTCTCACACACACACAAGCTCACATTTCAATCCACGCTACAAGCCCCTAGTAATAGCATAGCCCTTTGGGGAGTCACTTGCACACACAGAAGAGGATAGCTTTTCGGGAGAGAGAGAGAGAGAGTGAGAGAGAGAGAGAAAGAAAGAGAGAGAGAAAGTGTGTGTGTCACTCTATTGCTGTTTGTGTGAGAGAGGGAGGGAGAGAGATGTGGATCTAACCACTTATACTGTAATAGCACAGGTCACTGGGGAATGGGTAACTCTAGGTGTGTCTATGTGTGGTGTGTGTGTGTGTGTGTGTGTGTGTGTGTGTTCCACTTTATGCTCACATGCATGAGTGCAGCATCGGAAGGGATGGGAGGATGGCACATTTGGAAATGCATAAGGGTGTGTGTGTACTTTCTGTGCATGTGCGTGCGCGTGCGAGTGTGTGTGTGTGTGGTAGGATGGGCCCGGTTGGGGGGCCGCGGCCCCTGCTGATGTGGGTGTGGTGGGACTCACTGCTTGCGCGTGGCGGGCAGGAAGCCCACCATTTCCATCGCCAGCTGCAGGCGCTCAAAGTCGTGCTTCAGATCCTCCCCCTCCACTGTGAAGCAGTCCTGCTAGGTTTCAACAACAACAACAACAACAAAAACAACAGCACAGAGATGCCATTACCAACAATGCACACCATTCAGATTCATCACTACAAGTCTCTCACACTTCTCAATTGTAGACTAGAAACACTTACACATCTTCAATTACGGTCATTTACACCCAACCACAAAACTGCATGGGCACAGCTTCCTGCTGTGTCGGCTAATATGCACTGTAAACTTTCCCTCCATTTGACAGTTTTTGTTTTCATTATTGTTTTATATCCTTTTTTTTTCCTGTGAGCTTCTTTGGAGTGACAAGCTGGCTCTCATACAAAAAAAAGAGCGAACAGTAGCCTCCCGGCCCTGGGCTGGATGACTCATGCAAGCATGTCATTATGGTTTAGTCATTAAGTTTGGTCAAATGTGGCTACGGACGCAAACATAAACCATATTTCGGGGAGAAAATGAGGGGCCTGGTGAATGTTAGCATATGCATGTTCTGCCCGAGCAGTGGAAAATTCAGAGAGAGAGTGCACACTACATGGAAATCTGGTGCAGGCAATAACGCAGAGGAACCAGTTATGAGCTAATTCACTAGCCTCGCGTGGCGGGCAGAGTTGGGCAGAGAAGGGCACGATGAATGTTGACTAATTGGATTGAGGGACATTAAGTAAGAGAAACAAAGGCAGATTTTTTTACTACCCCTTTTACTGAAGCCATAGCAAAATTATGCCTCTGCAAAACAAAATAACCTCATCCGAGATGAAATTTAGCTTCTTGGCCCAGGTGTTCGGTCTAAAAACTTGAATAGTGGCATGACTCATCAGGCTCCGAGATTATATTACTATACTAAGGAGAGGATTGAGTTAAGACCTTCATTAACTGACGAGAGAGCATCATGCTTTAAGATAGGTAAGCTATCAAGAGTTCCTAATATACTGTACAGTAAGCGCTGTTGTTGTAGGGACAATGTGATGCTTCAGCTAAGTTCATGGCTGCATGTAAGGGCCTGGCACTGCTGCTGCTCACTGAGGTTAAGAGCAGTGTTGTTCTTGTAGCACATTACATCTAGAAACACAGTGGCGCTGAAAAGGCCTGGGCATGCCAGAAACACACACACACACACACACACACACACACACACACACACGCACACACACAAGCACGCACACACACAAACACACAAACACACACACATAAACCCATACACACACACACGTGCGCAAACACGCGCACACACACACACACTCACACACACACACACACACACACACACACACAAACACACACACACACACACATAAACCCATACACACACACACGTGCGCAAACACGCGCACACACACACACACACACACACACACACACACACACAGAAACTGCAGCCCAACTGTTTCCTGCTCTTCAAAACATGGGGCAAATTTACACATACATCCTTCTCTTTAATGAGAGTGTGTGTGTATGTGTGAGAGTGTATGTGTGCGTGCGTGTGTGAGTGTGTGTGTGTGTGTGTGTGTGTGTGTGTCGGCTTCATTCCTTCATTGCCTTCCTTCCACTATTGATGCTATAATTACCACATACCAGTGGCCGTGGTGAAGCAGAAAGCCTTGAACAGGAATCAGCTCTTGAAACCGGGTTCCCCCGATTTTTCGGCAAAATTCTGCAGAGCTTGTGTTTTCCCATCCCTTCACATTTTCCGTTGTCGGAAATGTAAAAGGGGTCATTTCGGACATCAAATATCTCGGCTCTTCCCAAGTCTTCCCAAGTCAAACAATATACAGGGCAATTTCAGAGGCACTTGGGAAGTCTGGGCCATTGAAATGACAGAGCTATTTTTGAAATTGGTTTCTGCGTTTTGGATACGTTAATATATCGTGTGTGTGCAATTCAGATGATGTTCCACTGTAAACTCAGACTATTGCACACTGTAATTATGCAACAGACAGAATAAAACCCATGAAATGGAGAACAAACCAGAACAGAGAGAGTTACCATAGTCATGTTCAAGGACTTACCTTCACATTTCTACACAGACATTAGCATCAAGCACCACTACAATTTTTGCAGGATTGCAAAAACAAAACTAAACAAAAAACACCATTCTAAAAGGCAGCAAATGACAGAACACAAATTGCATGCTGCAGAAACAAGCCTTCACACCACCAGAAAACCCAGAGCAAAAAATGAAAAAGAATAAAGAAAACCCAACACACATCAAGCATGCAGTTTTGGTTGTCACCTAAGTTACGCTGACATTACTGCGTCCAGTTTGGAGTGAGTTAGTTCAATCACTTTTTAGGTCACGGTCAATCAAGAGCACAGAGAGTCACAGGTGACCTCAGACGTAACGTTTTTGTTTTCTTTTGTTTTGTTTTGTCTTTGTGTTCAAAAAAAGCCTGATTGAAGAGGCTGACTGCTAGACTGCGCCCGAGTCAAGTGGTGAGGGTTCAAAATGAGGTTTCATGTTTTAAGGCTTGTTTAAGAGGGCAGCAGCAGCAGCAGTGCAGTAGTGCTGAAGTGGAGCCTGTGGAAGAACCGGGTCCCGTGCTCTCCTCCGCGTCTGACTGCCTCAGAGGTCAAGAGGTCACAGGGGAGAGGGGGGCCAGTTCCACATGGGTGGGCAGGCAAACAGCAGCAGTAGCCAGCAGCAGCACTGGTGGTAAACAAACTAGAAAAAAAACTGAGCGCTACATTCTGAAGCACTGCTATCGGGCTACTAGCTTCACCAGGGTAAGGAGCTAAGTGGGAGTGGAGGTGAGGGTGCAGGTGGAAGGTGGGGGGTGTGGGGAGGGGGGATTGGTTCACCTATGTGTCCACTGCAAGGGGCCGTGTGGAGTGTTGACTGCCAAAGAAACCCTCCCAAAACAAATACTAGCTGTGTTTGTGCTGCCTCTTATCGCCACTCTTATTCAAACCTCCCGCGGTGTTTGCTTGAGCGAGATAGGCGTCTGCGGGAGATAGCCAGCAGCTGCGCTGGAATGGCTCAAGTCCTGGTGTGCCTTCCCTTTTAGGGACACAGAGGCAAACGTTTCGCTCCGAAAGACCGAGAGAGGGAAAAGCCATCACGACAGGAGGAGGACTGAGCCGCTAAGAATCCATAAACAAAGTGGCTAGCCAATGACAAAGCCAGGCAGCACAAACATCTTGATACCAGAGAGGGGGGAGACGAAACACACCACACAAAAACAAAAGCTGAGAGTGGAATGGGAGCAGTTTCTTTCGCAGGGCAGGAAAGTGTGACTGGCAAAACAACTAGGCAAGATGTGACCGTGTGAGAAGTCAGTGAACGGACGGACGGACGGACTGGAAAAGAACCACCACCATCACCACACACACCGAAGTCTGTATACTGACCGCTTCACTCTCATAGTAATTATCCCAGTGCAGTCGGTGAGGTTTCTTTGTCATCTGGAAGCAAGGTAGATGGGAGGTTAAGTGACAAATTGAACATGCAACTACAGACACACTCACAAAAATCTAACACACACACACACACACACACACTTAATCTCTCTAACACAGACACACACACACAGGCACTCGCATAGATTTGACACAATTCACATGACATATATTGGTTGGATAAAGCATGCTGTTAATTGGGGTAATTAAAAGGGACAGGGCATACAATTTATGGGGGCATGCACATTTTACTCCGTAAATCATTTTACACATCATACATACAAGCGAACACACACGCACACACACACACACACACACACACACAAAGACAGACAGATGGGTCTTTTAAACAAGGTGGTAGATGGACCATGCTGCTTCTAGAAGTCAATCCAACAAAACCATCTATTCATACAAGTAGGACTGGGACAGGTTTTCGCTAAACTATGGTATGGACAGAGGCAATAGTTTACACAGGGCGGGAGGAAACACAAGATAACCGCTCGCTTCGCATGGTACAGAGTGCCGCCTGTGAAATTCTGAACATACAGTAACTTGTGAAATTCTCCAGATTCTCGGCCGATTCTGAGGCTCTTATTCAGTATCGAAGTTGGGAAAGAGTGCAAGGATGAGGGCAACAGGAAAAAATGACAAGAATTCACACTCTCCCCAAAACGTGGCCTTCATGGGAACTTTTAACATTATTTGACTGGCGAACTCCGGACCCCCGATACGACACGGAACTGGACAAGAGGCAAAACTTCCAGATATTTTTGCACTTGCTCATAAAAATTCCATATTTCCCCACTGCTAAAAAGGAAAAACACACACACACGCACATGCACACACACACACACACACACACACACGCGCACATATTCGTGCAGTGGAGGGGCAGGGTCTGGGTCTGGATGGGTTGCATCTGGATACTGGCTGAGGGGACACAGATCTGAACAAAGTGTCCTGGGCAGTTCCAGCAATGCTGACATTTAACAGATACTTGAGATGTAGAAAGAAAGAAAACATGTAAAACCAATGGACAAACGCTGATTTCTTTTCAGGAACCTCTTGGTCTTTTTTTTAAGCGGTGTGTGTGTATGTGTGTGTGTGTGTGTGTGTGTGCTTTGGTACAGGATGTCACTGCCTGCCAAACAGGTAAAACAGAATCATAATACTGCTGCATACTTTGGACACCGACCCATCCAAGACCTTTCCAAAACCCAACACATCAAATCCATACGTATGGACACACAAACCCACCCACCCACACACACACACACACACACACACACACACATACACTCCCCTTAAATTCAGATATATTGGTGGGACAGACATACATTAGGGGAACTGCAGTTATTAACTGTGCATTTGGGGAGAGGGCAGTATTTTACATGTGTCTCACATGGGAAGACTGAAAAGAGAGGCAGATCTACACAGAAACAGAAAGGGGGAAAGAAAGAAAGAGTCAGAGAAACAGAAAGACAGGAGAGAGAGACAGAGAGATGGAAAGAGAGAAAGAGGAACAGAAAGACAGAAGAGATAGACAGACAGAGAAATAAATAAGAGAGAAAAAGGAGAAAGTGATAAAGAGAAGGAAAAAAACAAGAAAGAGGGGGAAGCAGAGACACAGAAACAAAGAGCAAGAGGGAGAGAGTTACAGAGAGAAAGAGTGAGAGAGAAAGAGAGAGAGAGGAGACACAGAGAGAGACTAACTGTTGGTCCCAGTGAAAGAGAGAAAAAAAAGAAACAATGGAATCTCTTTCCTCTGCGCCACGTTTCCCCCCGCTTTCCTGTTTGTGGTGCGGCAGTGAGTGAGTCTGTCTATGGGCAGCCAGAGCCTCTGGGAGCGTGGCAGCTGCATCATGCGTGTGTGTAGGATAAAGTACACACACACAGACAGACAGACAGATATACACACACATACGGGGATTCCTGACACACATACAGACACACAACCCCCGTGATTAAGGAGGACTTGTGACAGACAAACACACACACATATACACAAATAAATAAAACTGGGAGAGAACACAAGCTACAAAGGATAAATGAATTGCCTTGATTGCATTTCAAAACGCCTTTCATCTAACCCTCTGAAGCTTTTGAGCCCTAGCCATTGGAGAGCAGAGCAGATCAGAGCCCTGTTAGAAGGACGGGCAGTGAACGGAGTGGAAGTCCCACCTGGTTGAGGTAATGGTACTCTTCAGGCTTCTTGAGATGGAACTCTTTCTTCTCCTCGTCAGTCGTTCCGGCCAGCAGATAGTAAAACACATGGTAGTTCCTACAGAGGCCAGAAAAACAAATCAACAATCACTAATGATCCTAAAGACTAAAGAGTGTCTGTTGCAATATGCAGTGTGCTTGTTGCAACGTGATATTCTACATTTTTACCAAACCCCGTGTGTGTGTGTGTGTGTGTGTGTGTGTGTGTGTGTGTGTGTGTGTGTGTGTGTAGCCCTGAAGTCAGCAATCCATCTCCGTGTGGTGCTGTAGTATGGGGCCTCTCGGGGCCCCCAGTGTGGGGAGGTTTAACCCCCCACCTCCTCCCTCCACTGTTAGATAGACACACTCACGCCAGCACAACTGCCGAATGCTAACACGCCTCTGGACAGAGCAACAAAGCCACTGTCATGTTCACAGTGATGAGAATACTCAATAGCACCAGGAGATGAAAACAGGATTGAGATAGATGTGAAGAACTGAACCAAACAAAGAAATAGTTGCAGATAAGAACTATTTTTGATAATCAGTATTTCTAAATATTTATCTCCGAGCATCCTTTTAAATGCACAATTGTATGTAAAAGGAATTAGCGGTGCTAGATGCCCCAGAGTGGTCAATAATCAATAAATCATAATCATCTGTCCTGTGATAAAAAAAAAAAACGACTATCTTTTTTATGTGCTATTATTGCTGTGGCTCCCTGTGTCATTGGGTTGTATAAACATCCTTTACTGCACAATGTGTCAAAACAATTCATTTCCAGACAAAAGCGGAACAGGACCCACTAAACTCCGGAAGTCTTATCTGGTCATGACTGGACCTCACGGTCAACCCCGACAGACTGCGCACAGATACGAGGCAGGAGTTTATACAAGGTCTCCAGCCGCGCGAGAGCACCATCCAGGAGAGGCCTGGAGAGCCGAGGTGTCATGTTCGCCAACACTGCCCCTTGTTGTCACTTCGGTCCGAGTGAAACGCACACCGGCAGGAAATTATGGTCTGGCCTGTCCCATAAAAACAGTCTCTATAAGCACATGGCATGGCAGTCCTTCTTTTCAGAGCTGGTGCCATTGAGCTTTGTCACTGCAACGATGGCTACCTCTAATGTCTGCTTAGGGCTGTGTGTGATGTGTTGAGTAGCTGTATGTCTCTTTGTGTTAGGCTACGTGTGGTGTGGAAGCGGGGGTAGGGAGGTGTCTCTGTGTGTGTCTGCGTGTGTGTGTATGCATATATGTGTATGACTGACTTGACTGGGAGTACTGTTAACAACTCTGGAGCCTAACGTCTACCTTGAAAACACACTGACTGCGGTGTAGTGTGATAACTCCAACATGTTCTCACTCACACACACACACACACAGAGGTGGGCTTATCCACCCACTACTAGCCCTAAACCACAGCTTCCCTATGCAGACAGACTAGGAAACATGTTGTGTCTAGTTTTGTCTATGAGGCATGCAAATTTGACATCCTGGCCTTTGGACCCGACGGAAAATATGCTTTTAAATGGATATGTTTTCCACGAGATTGATACGCATTCTCACTAGAGCGTACGTACGGCATCTGAAAACAGCCACTAGGCCATAACATGCCACAACTGTAAAACAACTAGAGCGGCGAGAATAACACTTAATACATTACCTCTCGTTATGCTCCTGGTACACCAGCCTTGATTTCTCCAGCAGATATTTCTCTACGTAAGCCCTGTAACAAACAAAGGGTTCAGCGCTCACAATTTGTGTCTCTTCCACAAAGATAAAACTTTTATTCATGATAAACACCAGCCAAATAAAAGTCAGGCAAACCAAAAACATATTGATATGATCAATAAGTATGGGTAGTAAAGTGTGAAAGTGAGAGCCTCAAAACATAACATTGATAAGAAACAGGTGTAGTTCAGATAAAATGTGCAAGAGGGTGCTGCCAAGAATCCACTTACCCTCGAACAGTGCCGCTCTCTTGGTAGTTCACCTGGATGAATTTGCCAAAGCGGCTGGAGTTGTTGTTGTGAGCGGTCTTGGCATTTCCAAACGCCTGCACAAGACAAAGAAAGACAGAAAGAGAGAGAAAATATTAGCAAAATAATGCACAGAAGCTCTCAAGTCAATTAGAAATATCTGGACCACACACAGGAAGTGTTCTATTGGGTTATAAATAATTCATACCTTATGTGTGTGTGTGTGTGTGTGTGTGTGTGTGTGTGTGTGTGTGTGTGTGTGTGTGTGCGCATGTGTGTGTGTGTGTGTGTGTGTGTGTGTGTGGACGATCAGTACAAGAACAGAGGATGTACATCCTGCAAACATGCAAGAAATTGAACAAGACAAATAAATTCTCTCAGTGGATAGAGCCAACAGTGGATACAGCCCGTCTGCCTACTGTACCAATCTGTTTCATTTAGTCAAGCATTCTCACAAAGTACTGACCATTACTTAAGGAGATCATTTGATAACCATCAATTGCTAAACATAAAAACACGGGGCTCTCGGTATTCCCCCTGTGATTTGTTATCTGAGAGATACCCAGAGGGAGGAGGACATGCGCTTGATAAAAGAGGACGAGGGGAGTCACAACACCTCCAGCCTCACGGAGGATTCTGACTGATTGTGTTTTCCTGAGTGATACCGAAAGGGCCGGTGAGTTACCGCCGAACTGATAAATGTGACAGTAAAAGAGGGAGGCCACAGATCTCCATCTGGAGTTCAGAGGGGAAAAGGAAGGAGCAGCGCTGGGTGAACGCTGGGTGTAACGTGAGCCGAGTGAGCCGCTGGAACGTGTGTGTGTGTGTGTGTGTGTGTGTGTGTGTGTGTGTGTGTGTGTGTGTGTGTGTGTGTGTGTGTGTGTGGCAGGGGGAACTTTAATAAGACGTCCAGTAGTTTCCCCCTCAGGCCTGTGTTGTACGCCTGCCTGCAGGGGAAGTAGTTCTTCAGCGTATATAAACCCACACGCTTATTTGTAGCTCCGCCACAAGTAAACAAATTCCTTTCGCAAAAGAAATCACTTTGAGCTGCCCCTGCCCTTCTGGACGAAAGGGGTGAAGAAGGGAAAGAGAAAGAGAAAAGAGAGAGAAAAGAGAGAGAGAGACATAGGAGAGAGATAGGGGGGAGAAGAGAGAGAGAAAGAGAAACAGATAGGAAAAACAAGCTGGTCGGTCACCCTCTTTTCTTTCTCTGACCTCAGAAGCACAGATCCCTGACCAGATCACCGGAGTGAGTGTGAGTGTGTGTGAGTGTGTGTGAGTGTGAGTGTGAGTGTGAGTGTGAGTGTGAGTGTGAGTGTGCACACAGAGTGTGCCCTGCAGAGCTGCCGCGCGCATGTTTTCAGGAATAAGCCGCGGCCACACACACACCACACCCAGCTCTGACTCAACGCTTCCAGAAGCTGGTGGAAGATCGTGTGGGAACCCGAGGCGCTGGCTATGACCGCATCGACAGCGGTACAAGCCAGCAGACATCAGCCGACCAGCAGACATCAGATTTCCACTGCGAAAAACGGCACAGCCGGACCAGACGGGCCAACAGAGCGGCCGTCCAGCACAAACAGTCCACCACCACAAGGCCATTCCAACAATCTGCAGACGGCTAGCGCGGTGAAGTCCCGGAACTGGACTCAAAGCATCCCCCCCACCTCTCCTAGTTGCAATGTCTAAATGAAACAGACTGTGAGGTGTTGATGAATTCACATGAGACAACAGATGAAACAGATGAGCCCATATGGCCAACTCTGGCTCTTGTGCAGCGTTCCTGTCTGTTGATCAATGAGTACTACGGTCCCCATCATAAATAAATAAATACCTCAGAACACAGTCATAGAAAGGCAACACTCACGTTGAAGACAACACTCCCGTTGGCAAATGAAAGGCAGGTCAGTCAAGGTAGCGGGAAGGCTCTGCACCTGAACCGGCAGGGTGCCTACTCTAAAGCCTTCTCTGAAGCGTGAGCTCATATCTCCTCTCTAATATTGAGGTTTTCAATGGAGCGGCGGAAGGCAAAGTAAGGACATGCATGTCTTGCCAAATGGCAGACGGACGAACATTCCTGGAGCTTGCTAATTTGCTCGACACTCGACATTCCTGGTTGGTGCCGAATGAAATCCGAACTGAGAACTGTTAAAGGGGGGAGAAAAAAAAAACACGGGCTGTGATTTATGTGTTGCTAACGTGCAGACATCCACCTGGAATTTGTAAAATCATCTGTGGCTAAAAAGGGGTTGTTTTAAGACTGGTATGTTCACGGTACGTGTAAGGAACCCTCCCAATGTTGGCGAGCGGAGCGGCTGTGACGATGGTCCATTTCAGTCTTTACACGAGTGTGACGCTCAGTCCTGGCCACTGCGTCTGGGCCCACAGGGGCAGGCGGGTGACAGGGTCCAACACACTCAGACAAGAGGGGGGGTTGGGGGGGGGGGTGAAGATCCCACACAAGTGTGTAGCAGATGAACTGAGTGACATAAAAAAAAGGCAGAAATACAACGCTCATAACTCTCTCTAGCCAAACTAATACATCAGGGAGTGTTTAGCAAACATATTTTGGGGGAACTCCAAGGAGGTCATTGAGGAGATGGAGAGCGAAACGGAGACACACAGACAAGACAGACGGACTGACTGTCTTTCAGAAGCAAGGCAGTGTCATGCGCGTAGTCTAGCGAGAGACAAACAAATAATCTCTCTCTCTCTGACGACTCCCAAGCATCGCAGAGCAGCAGTTCTTTCACAGGGTTACTGACACGTGGCCTATCTAGAGTATCAGCCCTTAGCCATAGACCACAGGAGCAGAAGGGGACAGATAGTGTCAAAAACAGTCTGGAAACCGTCTAAGCCTGAGAAATAGGCTAGCAATGTGCATGGTGCACCTCTAATAAAAACTGCTGACAGCATTGAGGAGATCAACCAGCTTTCTAGGTCAGATGCTGCACCTGAATTTGGAGTAGCAGTGATCCTGATCTGGGACAGATGACAAGGAAAATAACGCCCCCACGTAGCCTATTACAATCTGGACTGAACTAGGACGACTGCATAGATCATTTGCATGACACACTGTGTTGATTTTGTTTTTTATTAAAAATCTGGACAAAAGACAGGAGATTCTGTATGTGATTGTGGTTACCATGGATCAGTGTCTCCTCGTGTCTAGTACAGCTGTTTGAAAGTTGAAGTAAACAACGTAACAAGCAACAGGCCTAAAAGACGCTAATTGACCATCATACCTAATCATATTCCACTTCAACCAATCTTTTCATGCTCAGTGCACACACACATGTCATTGGCACTCATACAAAAGAAAAACACCCCCTCAGCCACACCCTTGAGGCTTTTCTTTACGATAGCCTTCCAAGAAGCATGAAGACAAGAAGCATCAAAAACAGTTACTCATGTAAGCCCGAGAAACAGTTACTCATAAGCCCCAGGCGTTCAGGCTTCACGGAAATGTCTGCTACATGGGGACACCCACTGTCCCGTCAGGACAAAGGACAAAAGCGAGCTTGCTACCCCTGTCCCCATCTAATGACTTCATGGGACAAAATTAGTCCAAGAATGTCACTGTGGCCTGGCTCTGTCCATATGACCTCTCCCCCCCCCCCCCCACTTAAACTGTAAGCCTTTTTTTGAGCACAACAATGCTATTAGAGCCATTAGCTGCGGACAGGATGACGCACTGTCATGTGGAGTCACCCCTGTGGCATCTTGTCCCCATTCGGATCAAAAATGAAAGCCTCCCTCGAAGACAGACAGAAATGATATCACTCCATTCTGGCAAAGCAACGAGAGAGGCGTTTTGGCAGTGCGTTTCCGTATGGCTGAGTATCGCTGTGTGTACGACACACACACACACACACACACGCAGTCGGTGAGTGTTCTGAGGATGATGGGAGCACTGGCGGTGTCACCCCGCATGACTCTCAGCCCCAGCCTCCCATCGAGTCAATACGGTCGCGCTCGCGCTCGGTCGAGCAACCAGGCCAGCGCAAGGTCACCTAGATTCGCACTGCACCTCGTACACAATCGCTCACCTAAGTACAACTCATCCAGCATGCAGGCCACAAACATGCATAAACATACATACACACATCCACACACACACACACACACACACACACACACACACACACACCTCACAACCACTCATCACACAACACACGACAGAAAACATACAGAAACGCATTACAATTTGATGAGGAACAAAGGGGCCGGCTGCTTTCACAAGCCACAATGTGGCAAAATCAATTAAGGCGGAGAGAGCTGAATGTGATCCAATGAGGCTTTTAGTATGTGACCTCACCGCGTGGCTCTTTTGCGATCCGATGTCTGGGCTTGGCTGAGCTGCCACACTTGCTGTCAGTAGATTATACAGTGCATAACTGGAGTAAATGGCTTGGCTTCATAACATGAGATAAGCCCATATCCAGTGGCATCATTAGAATATCATTTCCATAGCAAATTGCACTTGCTGTGCAGCTTGTACCAGAGGGTATACAGTAACTAGGGAAAAACAAGGCAAGAAAAATGATACCCGAAGCAATGCCTGTCACAGCTGGGTATCATAACTTTATATAGATTTTATCCCCACAGGATATTGACTTGTTATTGACTATATACAGTATACTTAAAAAAAACATACAAGCCAATTAATTATAAACAAAACAGACTGGTGCATACATATTATAAGCAAAACTGGGAAGCAAATTATTGCATCACTCGATAAGTAATCTTATCCAGGAAATACGCACAGGAATACACTTTATTACGTCTTTGCGGTAGAAACTCCAATATTTTGGAAATTGAGTAAGCTTATGTTGAAACACCAAAACGTCAAAATAGAAACTTGCTGCTCGTGATATCTGACTCCTCTTCAGCAACTTGGGACAGTCAGCACTCAATCAGTTTCAGTATCACTGGGATTTGACATGAGAGTTTCGCAGGCTGTAGCCAAGGTATGGAGGTGCCTTAAGGCACGTCAACACGGTTGACCCTTTCTTTCCATTTGGAAAAACTGAGGCAGGATCTCATGATGAACGTTCATGTCGAAAGTCTCATAACCAACTTCCTCCTCTTCACATGTAGCCACTATGTTCCCACTAGGACAGAGGCTCCCGAAGTCCCCCAGTATAACAAACCACTTCCCCAGTTCTTGGGGCTCATTGCCTTTTGGGTAAAGGTAAGAAAAGGTCTCAAACGGAAAGCACGACAGGAACAGTCATTGGTGACCACCGTGTAATTAAGCAAATAAAGCTACAGACTCTGGAGGCAATTAAAGCCTCCGCCCAGGCTGAAAAGCTACGCATCAGATGCTGGCCAGACCCAAAGCCTTGCATGCAGGTCTTTGCACGCGAGTGCGACTGTGTGACCGTGAATGAGTCAGTTCCTTCGCACCCACAGCGCTGTCAGACCCAACAGCTTGTTCGAGTCCCAGGAGCAGATGCAGGTGTCTTGTATTCCCTTTCCATGGCACGAGAGAGCGTCCTCCAATTACAACAGAGAGCCAAGGCATAACTCACAAGTTTTTGCACTCAACATCCGAGACAACAAATCTTTTTTTTTTCTGAGAAACAGACGATTTATTTGTAACTGCGGTCGGACGGTCAGGCAGCTTGGACGGCGTTGTCTACAAGGTCTGCATGTGGGCCCCATCTAGTCCCATGACAAGCACTGCAGGCCAAATATGAATTCAATTAGAAGATTTCAAAGTAAACAAAACAGGAAACACTTCCAAATCCTGAAACCAGTCTTCAAAATGCTAATTAATGTCTTATTGAATGTCAAAATAGGCTACAATCCAAATGTAGTCCATTGAATAAGGCCTAGTGGAGCCATGCACAACATCACAGGAAAAGATACAAATAAGCATGAAAATAAACAAATAGAATAAAATAAAAGTGCAAACATCATATGGTGGCTGATTTGCCAACGGACGCTTCGAGGGAAAAGCAGCTGTGACCTTCGAAACATCGTGGAGAACATTCTCCCAAAACTACACCTCGGACACAACTGCAGCTGATTCCTCTGTGGATCTGTCCGTTAACCGGAGCCAGCCTCAATCTGCTCGAGGAATTCTCAGTCTGGATGCATCGTCCCACAGCTGGACACTAAACAGCAAGCATATGCATAACTGCGAGCATCCCAAGATGAAGAAAAGGGGGGGCTGTGGGGTTAAGGCAGACACAGACAGAGTGCGACAGAGAGGAAAAGAAGAAAAGAAAGAAGAGAAGAAAAAGAAGGGCGCTTAGATAGATCAAGAGACACCAGACCACAGCCTCGGAGAGCGCCGTGGATACAGTGACAGTGCCGATGAAAGAGAGAAACAGATACAGCTCTCTAACGACAGAACTGCGGGGCACTAAAAGCAGCCATCAGTCTTGTGGTCAGGCATGCGCTACCAGTGGTGCCTTAGAGCAATTAGTCATGGATTGTAAAATGAGAGTCTATCTTCATGTCCATGGCATGAAATGACCAGCCTCTTTTTCTTTACCCATCAAATATCTCCTTCATTTGACCAGAACATTTTTGGGAAGAGCCACCAAGAAGCCTAAATAATGAACCGAATAAAAGAAAAGAATGGCTATGGTGAAGGCTTGAGCCATGAGGAGGAGTGTTTCTGGTCTCTCTGACCATTCAGGAGTTCTTTTAAATCTGATTTGCAGTCATTTGTACATTCTGCTGAGGGTCTTAAAATCAGGGTATTCACTGACCCTTGAGAGTGGTTACAGGGTTGATTGAGCAAAGCCACCAGCAATGGAGAGCTCTGCGATTGGTTTATATATATACACTGTACACTGGCCATCAGGAAGAGACGTGCACAACTGCACACACCAAGCCCTTAGTAAAAATGTAACCTCCTCTACTCCAAAAAAAAATGTCTCTTTGTAAAAATGTACTTTCAGCATTCATGTCCTTTAAAAACAATAATCTACTCAGTATTCCACCCCACTAATCAGTCTGCTTGCAATTCTAATTTTTTGGGATTCCTAAACGACCACTCACGCACACACTCCTTAAGCTGTGTCCACTCACTGACGCACGAGTACGAGCACGAGACAAAGCATTTCCTGCCAATGTCACTCACTGTTGGTGAGCAATGAGGCACTGACCACTGGAGTTAAAGAGAGTCGCCCTTCCTGCTGGAGCCTCAGATGAAAAGGCCTGTGTATCACTTCCTGCCACACCCCCCAGCGCCCCAAAACACTGACGATGTCATGTTCTAAAAGGGTAAGAGCGCATCAGCCCCAAGGAATAACACAGGCAGAGATGCGAGGAGTGATTGAGTTACAGTACGCGGCTAAAAGGCCCAGAGTAGGATTGTGTGCGTGAGCTATCTCTATTCCTGTGTGACACATCTCTTACCTCTCAGCACTGCATTACATTCCAATATCAAATTAGTGCTCTTAGTGCGAATTAGGGCGCTTTCCACGGTTTGTTAAAAATCAGGACGAGTGATTTATGTGGTGTTTAGAGGCCCCACGGCGTGAGGAGAAGCCTCTCGAAGCGCGATTACAGCCGTGCTCGTTCGCCGCGTCGACTCCGTGGTGATCACCCTGGAGGCGAGGGCAAATATCAGTCGGACGCTCGCTGCTAGAGAGGCACACGCTGAGTGCCTCATCAGGAAGTGCTGCCAAAATCTGATTTATTCCAAAAAGAAGCGACTGAGCGAGCAGACTATGTTTGAAGGGGAATACAGAGGAGAATATCGACTCAGACTCCGGGTGACTGAACTGCGCACTGTAATCCGTTTGGGAGCCTACGCGGCCCCTTTTGAGGCGTTATGTTTCAGCCACGAGTGAGACATAAATGTTTCATACCTATGTGTGTGTGTGTGTGTGTGTGTGTGTGTGCGCGCGCGCGCGCGCGCGTGTGTGTGCGTGTGTGTGTGTGTGTGTGCATGTGTCTATCTGTGTGTGTGTGTGTGTGTGTGTGTGTGTGTGTGTGTGAGAGAGAGCATGTGTGACAGGAGGGAACAAATGTGAACCCCACATGAAATCAATAACTCTCCAGCGCTTGCTCGCCAGCCCATTCCATTAAATATGAAACAGACTGCTGTTACTGATGGTCTCGCCAGTGCATCCTTAAGCAAGCCTCTAATAGTCCTGACTGGTTAAGGGCCAGAATAAACAACAAAAAAGTGCCACGTGTGTGTGTGTGTCTGAGTGTCTATGTGTGTCTCTGTATGTGTGTTTTTATATTTCTGTGTGTTTGTATGTGAGTGTGTCTGCCTGGATGCGTGTCTGTGTATTTTAGAGCAGGTGCATGGAGGTTGCCATGGATCCCTAAATTGTAGGTGGTCGTCTCGTCTCGTTTGAAGTCTCCCGCCTGACATGTTGGATGAGTGAAGAATTCCCCTGCCAGGGGTTGCCGTTGAAAGGAGAGGATGTTTACCGGTCGCCTCTACGCTCCCCCAAAAGCAGATGCTGACAGAGGGAACAGGGTGCGTAAAGACTTCTAAAACTGGAATAAACTGAAGCCGGAGTTTTGGCTGTTGACCATGTGCTTATAACTATGTAACTCTTTATAACTGTGCGTGTGTGTGTATGTATGTATGTATGCATGTATGCATGGATGTGTGTGTGTGTGTGTGTGTGTGTATACTGTATATGTGTGTGTGTGTGTATGTGTGTATGGCAAAAGAACACTAGGCACCTTGTCACTGACACTAGTTGAGCAAGAAGCCTCAGTTTTTAGCACCAAGACAGAAATCCTCCATCATACGATGCACACGATGCCTCCCCCCTCGTCCGCCCCTCCTCCCCTCCTCCCCTCCTCCCCTCCTCCCCTCCCCAGCCAGACAAAGCTCTGCCTTGTTAACTCTTCGCAGCACTCTGTGACGGGAGCTGCCGGACTGGCTGGGCTGCGTACAGTAAGTACCAAATGACCCACGCGGTCACAGTTCAGTCAGTCACCATGACTTCATGGCGGCTTTTTCCAAGCAGCACTAATGCAAGGTCATTTTCTCACCACGCCGGGACCCACACATCCTGGATTATCCACTTCACTAACAGAAACAAGTCCCCACCCTCTTCCGCCCTCACTTCACTGTTGAAATTATATTATAAATAAATACTCTCCCTCTCTTTCTGTCTCTCTCTCTTTCTTTCTTTCTTTCTTTCTTTCTTTCGTTCGTTCGTTCATTCTCCCCCTCTCTCTCCGTTTCTCACCCCTTCTCCCTCTCACACAGGACTGAGTCCAATAACATTTGATTTGGTTTGAACTTTTGACCACTGTTATGTAAGAGTATTTAGTTTCTTAAGTGAGAGCGAGGTTGGGTTTCACTAGTACTGTCCAGCTCATTCAACAGGCCAACACTCAATAAAAAAAAAAGAAAAAGAAAAACCCCTTCCAGACCCCGTCCACTTGTGAGGAGAGCGAGCCTAAGCCTCCCCCCGTCCCTTGATCCAGACTAGCGGTTGTGCCGGCACACGAAAGGGAGGGGAGGGAGAACCTGGCCGGAACATGAATGGCGCAACAATGACGAGGGTCAGGTTTGAAGCGAGAGGATCCTTTTTTTGGCCACAAAGTTCCCAGCGCATTCCGCAGCAAACAATGGCGTAGTGTTTCTGTACGGCAGTGTAACCAGAGCAAGGCTAGCTTGTGTGCTTCTGTGGCAGAAAAGAGTCGGAGAGGGCCAGAAGAAAACCTGTTTTGTGAAAAACCCCAAGCAAAAATACTGCTCTTCTCTGCGGTCGCCCCCTGCCCCAGCTGAGGCATTTGAAAGACACACAGGATAGCGAAATGCTACCTTTATTTCAGGGGTTTCATTTCCAATGAACAAGCCTTTCACACAGCAGGAAACAGACCACCATGACAGTGAATGGAAATGTAGCACACTTGACGGCGAAAGACACACGTGGCAACACCTTTCGGCCTCTTTAACACTCAAAACATGCTGTGACACTGGTTTAGGTGACAACTGTGGTATCTAAATCTGTCATCAAATCAGTGAACGGCTGAGATGATCTCACAAAGCTGTCATAAAAAGGGGCTGTGCCAGCAGTCAAAATGGAGGGAGCGAAAGAAGCTTCATAGATTAAAGACACTGTCTGATGCCGCATAGTTTATTTGAGCAGACGAGCACTAACAGCACTTGTAGAGAGCAGCCCAGTCAGATGCAGGTGAGTAGAGATGCTGTACAGTAGCTTCCCATACAAGACCAGCCTTAAAGGGAGCAGCGGAGGAAGAAAGAGGGCCTTTCAGGCAAGTCATCGATCCGACACCAGAGCCACAACCCCACACACACACACACACACACCCACACAAACACACCTCCAGTAGCCAGTCAAGTCAAACAGCATTCGCCACCAAGCTTAGCTAGTCCCCTCCGGTCACCCGCCGACTTTACCAGACCCACGTAGGGAAACACACTGGCCTATTGTGTGCGGTCGTGACCCCACCTAACTGACAGTATTCTTCTCCCAACCCCGCGCCTGATCTGATAACCGCCGCGCAGGAACTTGAAAAACTATGCTGCCCGGGATAGCAACGCAGGCAATGTATAAAAGATTTGCATGTCAAGCAACGGCGGTGGGGGCGACTGTTTGCCTTCTTTCCAGGTGACGGCTTCACTTCAAACTGACGGCTCAGCTGACTGCCTGACCTTTTTGACTAATGCCATAATTACGGAGCCTTGCAGAAAGCTAAAGCTTGAGCTCGCACTGAGAAAAATGCAGGAAGGGACTTTTAACGACTAAACTTTAAACCCCTCTCCTGACTTACATTTACAGTACGCAAACAGCCTTAGCAGGGTCATAATATACATGGCAAAGCATTTAGGTCGCATTTTCAGGTGCAGCACTTTTGCAAAGTCACATTCTGAAAGTGTGCAGAGAATATAGGACAAGGAAGGCAGAAGAAAAAAAAAGTCTTGCTACCATTCTAAGAATAGAGAGGCAAAATGTAGTTCATGTTGCTATTGGACATGATGAAGGAGCTTGTAAGAGCACCTTCCTGAAAGTCAAACTTTGTGCCAGAAACTATGCCATAAGCTTAAAGGTATTTTCCTTCCTACTTTCCTTTCTTGATTGGAACTATACTGTAAATTGTTGCTTTTTCAAACGAGCCAATACAGAACCACTGATGCACCAGCAGAACTACAGTACACAAGCCTTACCTTACCGAAATAACTACAATCTAAGTATTTACAAAAAACTATACTAGCCTACAGCAGTCAGTAAATGCAAAGTTTAGTAAAGTGTAGTAGTAGTGTGGTGTAGTTAGTATAGTAACACCTACTGTATGTCAACAGGAACATACATGGACAGCCTTTGATGTTATTTTCTCACAGGGTGCAACAGAAACTGAGGGGAAATAACAGACCACAACACATCCCCCTAGTGCAGCAGCTATTTGTGCATGAGGCCGAACGGCTTGTGGTTTCTAATGGTTTAAAAGGGGGAGGTTAACCTTGCCTCTGGACAGATCCGCTCTCTGGGCTGTCACATGGCACCAGCCCACAGCCATATTGATCATGAGGCTGACCATAGAGGACAGCTACAGTACCGCAATCCAGGTCAACGCGCACTCGTGCGATTCCAACACATCAATGATAATGGCTAAACCTAACGGGGCAATATTCGAGGGACTGAGTGAGTGACTGAGTGAGTGGGTGAGTGGGAGGGAGAGCTGTCTAGGCTTTGTTGTTGTGGTGATGGTTGAAGCGGATGTTGTTTAGAGGACAACTAATGTTTTTTTTTTTTGAGAGGGAAAATATTTTGAAAAAAGATACACACACACTCACACTCTTAGACTCACAGTCTCCCACACATACACACAAACACAGACAGAGAAACAGATTACCCAACACACAAACACACACACACACACACACACACACACACACATACACAACCAAGACAGTAAACTGCTATTCAGTTTTTCAGAAAGCCTGTCAAAATGGGGGAAGCATATCTTGGCAGTAAGACATCCAGAGCTCTTCCAAGCATTGAGAGAAGCCAAGCAGGTTTCTGGCTCCCGACGGCTCCAGTTGGAGGGGAGAGGAGGCGGGAGACCGAAAGAGAGACAGCAGCCTCCGTACGCCAGAGTGACCTGGAGGGATCTCCTCTCGCTCGTCTCACGCTGCCCCTGAATAGCCGTCCTCCCCGCCCGGGTGCGGTGTGCTGCGGCGTAGCGCCTCGTCTCGCCTGGTGCCGAATTACCAAAGGGGGGAGGCACCGTGCCGCTGGCATGTCATTACCGTGGCAGAGTGTTGTGCGAGGACAGGGCAGGGTGCCAAGCCTTTTGCCCAAACCTACTGACCCCCGTCTCCCTACTCTCTGTTGCAGTGGCCAGATTACAGCCCAGACAGACTGCGCCTCGCAGGCCAACCACCGCAGCTGCTGCCGCTCACTACTGGGACTTGGGCTGCTGCAACAGGCAGGGGAATAAGTGGATGGTGTGTGTGTGGGGGGGGGGGGGGGGGGGGGGGGGGGGGGGGGGGTAATAAAAAGAATATATGCGCTTGGCAGCTGACAGACACACAAATTATTTTTCAGTTTAGAGCCTGCAGATAATGGTCTGCTGCAAAAAAAAAGAAGAGGGGAAAAAAAAGAATGATGTCACTGGAGAGCTGACCGACAGCCAGTCAATGCACTCCCCCCACCACGCACTGTAAGCCTCAATTGCTATCGGCCGACGCCAAGAAGAGTAAACTGGTCATGATTCTTCAGTGGCAATCTCTCCCTGAACGCCGTCCACACAATAGCAGTGGCCAGAACACAGTGTCCTCAGAGACAACAGATGTGCATTGCTGCTCCATATGCGGGAAGCCAACAACTGCAAATGAATACACGGGTTTGAATTACACAAGGCCAATACAGTAATCTATGATGGATACAAGCAGAAATTCTTTCGTATCTGCTGGTCATATAAGCATAAGACGCAGAACATTGTATGCACACAAGATTAAGTATTCTAAAGTAGTACTTTCAGTGTTCATTTGTTATTTAGTCTTCAATAAATGAGAATACTTTAACAATAATTAATGCTTTTTAACTATTTTTTAACAACATACAATTTATTCAACTACAATAAAATATGAGTAATGATGAATCACTGGCCTTGTAAAATGAGTAACAAAACTGATCTCATGCTTCCATAACCACCATTTTCCAGTGCATTTAACCTTTGAACAAACTCAAACATTATTCACTCAAGAGGTGGGCTCCATGGTTAAGAGAAGCACTCGCATTTTTTCGCCTGTGGCCGGCAACCCATGATGAAGCCGCCGTTTTTCGCCTCCCACTTTCAGCCCTTTGGTGAACATTTTCCAGCAGGGGTTGACCTCGACCCTGCCAGTGACCAGAGTTCAGAGTCTTCAGCCGGGGTGAAAAAATGCGGTGATTAAAACGCCTCGAACCAGCACATTCTGTGGATAATTGTGGGTTTGTTATGGCACCGCCACCGAGAGAGAGAGAGAGCGAGCTTACACCAATTAATTCAAATGGCCGCATTTTTCGCATCAAAGCAGGACAATCACACAGAATAACAAAAGCTGATGGTCTCATTTACACATGGCTGTTTGGACTCGGTTGACTGTATGAATGGGTCATCGTGAGGCTGCTCTGAACATGCATGCTAGAAGACACGTTCCCCATGCCACATTCCACTCACGAGGAAGTGAAAACCCAGATGCTGGAAAGACTACTATAGTAACAATGTTCACCGCTACCGAAAGCCATCCAATTCATTTTTCCACTGTTGGCAGTGTTTATTTGCTTTGGCCTTTTTTCACGCTTTGCATTTCATGTTTATTAGGCGAGTTTTGTTTATCTAGGTATGAATTGGCAGTATGATTTCGGCTGTGGTGATATTTCTTGGGAAAGGAGCAACTGTTTTTTGAGCAAGCCAGCTGCCCATAGTCCTGTTGGTCCTCTGTAAGCTGTAGAGGAACTCTGCGAAGCTTCCGTGCAAACCTGAGCAGGCACAACACCTCCAGTTTACTTTAGCGGCTGTAGGAAGTGTTCGCAATCACTAGGCAAATTTGCCCCCCTCCTCTCCCTCTCCCTCTCCCTCTGCCTCTCTCTGCCATCACGTGAAGGCCTATCACAGGATAAACAGATAAGTGTGCTCGCTCACAAGAGCTGAGTCAACACACCGTTTTTTTCCCGCTCCACTCCGCTCTCCTCTGACATCACCTTCTCTGGCTAAAGCCAACGAGGTATTAACTGCCAATCAACAAGGCATAAGACTTAATAAAAACTGTGAATATACACACTGCTGGTGGTAGCCAAAGAGCTGTCTCGCTAACAGGGATAGGGCGAGACTATCTAAACAACATTACTCTGGTGGCTGTTGCTCAGGAAGTTAGCTCAACGCGGAGAGAGAGGCCTTTCGCCAGAGCCAAGCCTTCCTTTTCCATGTCAATAGATACAACATTGTGAGCTGGAGTTTAATTCTGGACGGACCAAAAATAAACACTTTCCATTCATGGCAGTTGTAAATACACTACACAAAAAAACAAACAAAAGCATAGGAACAATATCACTGTTTCAAAGATGTGCTGACAATCTCTTCAATGAGGCCTCCAAAAAAAATCAACATCTGTCTTTGTACGTCAGAATATATTTTGAGTATTTGAAGGAAATTACCTTCAATTTACCCAAACAGACCACAAAGTGCCAATAATAAGATTCCAAATGTGAAGTTTAACAGCCCACTTTTTTTTTTGCTTGATGGAAAGGCATGGGGATGCTACATGTAAAACACTTTACAACTTCGAACTCACTTGGCTTGCCGGGGTACTCTAAAAACCCAATTTTCCACCTGACAATCCTTACGTCTCCCACACTTGGGGTTACTAGAGGCTAACCGTGGCGCGCTCGTCTGCTTGACAGGAATCGGCGAGCTCGTAAGGACATCCGTATTAAAACAGAGAGCGAGGGACGGCCGGGAGGCTCGGGTTCCTGACAGGCAGTGAGGGGGGGGCGGGTCCTGGCCCAACGGGGACAGGAAGAGGAAGGGTGCCCAGACAGGGCTGGAAGTGGAGGATATGCGGCTGTCGCAGCCAGAGAGGAGAGGAGCTTCCCAGTCGCCTGCGAAGGAATGCGCTGCTGTGGCTACAAAGGGAGTCAGGGAAGTGTAGAGAGAGAGTGAGAGAGAGAGAGAAAGAAAGAGAGAGAGAGAGAAAGAGAGGCAGACAGAGTGGGAGAGAGAGAGAGAAGGAAAGGAGGACGAAGGGGAAAAAGAAAACATCCTGGAATTTGTGCATTTTCTCCCCCACTGACACTTAAGAGATTGGTGTGCTGCTACTCGGAATGTTACTGTGCACAGTGAAATACAAACAAACACACACACACACACACACACACACACTCTCAGTGCAGTGTAGGTGACGGGTAGAGTCAGCAGGCCCTCGTGCTTTTCCATAAAGCCCATGAAAACCACGTACGCTATGATAAAACAAGCCTCTGAAACAATAGGGTGGTAAACAAGGATTAGCGATCTATATTTACCCACAAAAGAGCTGGCTTTCACAATTTTATTGCTGGAGCTTTTCTGGCCGGCAAGCCCCCGATATAACAAAACAAGAAGCGAGATTAACTGCCCAACCTTGTTTTCCTTTCTCACACTCACACGCTAAACAGTAGTTCATGTGCCTCAGTTTTTGCTGGAGGCCACTGTGTTAAGAATGTCAGTTGGGGGGAGGGGTAGGAGGATGAGGAGGACAACAAGAAGGAGACTCTGCCATAAGTGGAAAATCATAAAAGGACTGTAGTCCGCTCTCAGATTCCACGATGACAGAGGAAACTCGACCACCAGCGGCCGAGGCTTGAGACCCATCAGGAATTCCTGACCAGCTCTAACATAAACCGCCTCTTCCCCCTGTATTTGTAAGGCCAAGAGTCAGTCTTGTGGAAACAGCACAAAGATATTGATAATTATTATTGTAGATCAGTTCATTGTTGCTTGGAGTGGTGTGGGCCTCCTCTTTCCCACCATCCACTGGGGTGGGATCCTAGCAGAGGAAACAAACGTGTCCAATAGCCACGGAGCTGATGGTGTTTTATACAATGATAAAAAACACATCCATATGAACCGTGCAAATCCTATGGATTCAATACGGATCTCAAAACAGCAGGAATGTATTTGCATTGCCAATTCCCATACGTTTGAATGAAACAGAGACTGAGGCACAAAAGGACTGTGAGAATCAATTAACATTTAAGAATGTTGAGGCAGGCATAGGTAGCGAGGGCTAATGCTGAACCTTGGGCTCACAACA
The DNA here is from genome assembly GCF_963854185.1 of Sardina pilchardus. Classification (NCBI taxonomy): domain Eukaryota; kingdom Metazoa; phylum Chordata; class Actinopteri; order Clupeiformes; family Clupeidae; genus Sardina; species Sardina pilchardus. Next base: position 21,620,009 of record NC_085004.1, on the reverse strand, counting down.
GAATACTGATCGTTTTGTGTCATCATCTACAGTTTACATAGCCTAAATGTCAGTTCCTGTTCCGATTCAAAGCTTTTTTTTTTCCCCCATCCATAATGGATCACCCAACCCAGCTTCTTGAGAAGACACAGCCTTTCACCAAGGAGTCAAGTCAAGGTTTGTCAGGGAGAGGGGAGTGGTTGTGTAGTGATAAACAAACCAACCACATTCCTCTGAAGAAACACAGACCATAGAAATGTCACGCAGACTGAAACTGCCAAGGGAGTACACACAGGAGAGATTGAGGCCTTGCTCGAGATTGGGTCTTCTTGCATAGTTGGCTGCCATATTGCCGTGTGTTTGGGAGGCTGAAACCACTACCCCATACATACCTTTGAAGTTGGTCAGTTGTAAGGGGGTAACCTGACTCTACTGGGCTGAAAAGACCATTGATTGCTGTTTAACTATGAAGGACAGAAATGGCCAAGTTCAAGGGGCGCTAAACAGTAGTTTAGCGGGACACAAATACAGCAGAATGGGAGTGTGATGGTGCTCCACATAGAAATACTCCACATGCTTATTACCACACTGTAAATACAACACAAAATGGGCCAGTTTTCCTTACATGAATTAAAGCCTAGTCCTGGACTAAAAGAGAACTTCAACGGAGACTTTGAGAAATAAAAAGGCTTTTAGACTAGTCTTAAAAGGTAATCTTAAAACTTGACAATAGGTCAATTAGGACAAACAATCAACACTGGTGGTACCATATCTTTTAAAAACCTAGTTTGGTTTGTCCATACAGTATCGCCTGGACAGTTGCAGATCATGACTTAATCCAGTCAAAAACCGAACAGATGGAGTCATCTGCATCCATGCTTTAATATTGGGGAGATCCTCCCAAATGGAATCAAATGAGTTAAGCCTTGCAATTAGATTTAGCACAGAAAGCTATCTAAACATGCACTAAAAGTCTATGTGCGCTCCAGCTCAGATGTTAACATAATTTTGATATTCCACCCTTATGACCTTTTCCAGCATGCAATACTGTCGATGAACCCTGCATTAAGGAGCTCATTTATAAGGTGATGTAACAAATTCCGTTTAGATGAAATCAGCCCGTACTTGACATTTTTAAGTAAACAGACCCAAGGATGGTGTATGTTTCACACTGACAGTCTGCCCTAGCAGAGAGATCACTGCTGAGATCTGGGAGGGGCAAAGGGTCCTCTCTGTTTAACCTTCACAGAGAGAGAGAGGGGAGAGAGAGAGAGGAGAGAGAGAGAGAGAGAGAGAGAGAGAGAGAGAGGAGAGCGAGGAGAGAGAGAGAGAGAGAGAGAGAGAGAGAGAGAGAGAGAGACTTAGGTGAGACTTGCAGATCAGACGACTAGCAATGCTGTCTGATCAGAATGGCCTGCTGCAACTGCTTCTTGTAATCTGTAGCAGTCAAATGATCAGAAAAAATGCACAACACCCCTTTTTTAACATACACCTCCACAAAGGAAGTGAGAACTGAAATATCTAGAGCTAGAGCTGTGCAGACATTGTGGTGGACACTGAAAGATTACTATTGTTGACTGGCTCCATCAGCTCAAAATATCCCCGTTCGGTTAGTCAAGATGGGGACACATTCACACTCCAATTGAATTGAATGGATTTAATTGTCTTGCTGTTAAATAATGCGTCCAAGTGAGCAATTTTCTTTGGAGGCGCGACATAATCTTTAATCAAACCTCGGCCCTGTGGGGGTCTGTCTGTCTGCATTAGCGGCTAGCTAGCCAGGCAGCAGCAGAGGCGGAGGCAGCAGACACAGAGAACAGGTGGTCTCGCTGGCTACGCACCCCTGACACCGGTCACATGACTGGAATGAGCTTAAGCCTGATCAGTGAGTGGGCTGAAGGAATGCCTTCAGGGTGAGAGGGCTTCCAGGAGAGCAGGAGAGAGAAAGAGAGATGAGAGAGAGAGAGAGAGAGAGAGAGAGAGAGAGAGAGAGAGAGAGAGAGAGAGAGAGAGACTGAGAGAGAGAGAGAGAGAGAGAGAGAGAGAGAGAGAGAGCCCCTTTGGAGGAGCCCCGACACTCGCGATCCAAACAAAGAGATTCCCAAAGCCAGCCAGCCCGGTGACCCCGCAGTGACTCCAGTGCTGGTCGTCATGGCGATGGGCGGGGACAATCGAAAAAATATGAAAATGTCAGAGAAGGGCAAAAAAAAGGAATGCCGACGTTAAAAAAAAAAAAAAAAACGTCCAACAAAAACCACTCAGTTATATTTCAATTCACATTCTATTCCAAAAATAGATCAGGCAAATTCCAAATTCCAGAGGCCACTGCAAGGATAACAATCCTTCACTGAAGTAGAAACTACAAAAATAAAACAAACCAAAAATATAACCGAGGTAAGAGTATGGAGCAGCACAAAACGGTCATAAACTACCCCTACTATGACCAAATATGTAGCCCTTTAGTATGCAGTGTCCCATACAGAGTGCCAACAGTGCATTCTCCACCCACGTGAAGGAGGGAGAAGCGGAAGCAGTTACGCCTCAGAAGGCTGAAACACCACCTGTTCTAGTAGCCTTTGGTCTGGAGCTTGTAGCTGCACCTCCACACTCACAGGGTCTGCGCCTCTGCTCCTCCTCTAAGCCAACCGTGCTGGATATGCGAAGAGGTCATTTCACAACATCGCAGGCAGCACTCCAGCGGGGACGCTGCGCTTTACCCGCCGACACGGTGGTGACGCTCATCTGCACACGGCCAACGCAATGCAGCCCAAACACTCAACGACAAAAGATAAACAACAGGAGATAGATGGAGAAGGAGAACTGAGAGAGAGAGAGAGAGAGGGAGATGGAGAGATAAAGAGAGAGAGCAAGCGAGAAAGAGAGAGAGAGAGAGAGAGAGAGAGAAACAAAGAAAGAAAGAAAGAAAGAAAGAAAGAAAGAGGGCGATGGAGAGATAGCGCGAGAGAGAGAGAGAGAGAGAGAGAGAGGAGACAGAGATAGAGAGTGAAAGCAAGAGAGAAAGAGAGGTGCTACACATCTGAGCCAACACAGTTGTGAGTCCACACACACAAAAAAAAAAATCGAGCCCGAGTGTGACCAGGACCGAACGAAAACAGGTAGACAGCGGCCAGCTGCGGAGCATCAGACGGCGAATTCCTGAGCGAGTGTTCCTGAGTGGCGGCGAGGGGAGATCAAGGGAGCGTGAAGGGGAGCGGAGCACGGAGGTCACCAGGGAGTGGACCTGCAGGGCCCTTCGCTGTCAGACGCGAGAAGCAGCGAGACACGCGAGAGAGAGAGAGGCACAGGGCACAGCGCCACACATGAGAGAGTCCTGTACGGCAGGCCTGGAGGATTCTGATCGCGTCCACGTCTCGCCTCAGTCACAGTTCTCAGTAGCGATGGCCTACATCGGCAAACATTCCTGTCAGTGGCTAGAAACAATGGATGGGTGCTTATTATGAGTGTACGTTACGTACCTCTGTATGCACATGTGTGTGGATGGGTGTGGGTACGAGTGTGTTTGCTTGTTTGCTTGTTTTTGTGTGAGTGTGTCAGTGCGAGAGAGTGTACTTGCATGCAAGAACCTGTTAAATCTGCACTTGCCTAATCTCTCTAGACAAAGACATACAGTACAGTATGTGCAAGCCTTTAGCATCGTAATAATATGTGTCAAAACAGTGTCCTGTCCTGTGCAAACTGCAGTTTAAAACAGGAAAGAGCAACAGAGAGCCAAGCAAGAGTAACAAAGCATACATCTCCCAGACTTGTTTATCCAGAGGACAGAAAACCACAAAAACGACGAAACCCACACTGGCTTAGCAGGTGAGTCAGTGTGCGCCCCGTGCACTCATGCATAGTCTATAAACTACAGAGGCGGCAGGCTGGACATGAGCACAGACTGGACTAGCGCTGCTGCTGCTCCTGCTGCTGTTACTGAAGGAGACAGCCGTGTGTGTGGGTGTGTGAGTGTGTGGGGGTGAGTGTGTGTGGGTGTGTGAGTGTGTGTGTGTGCGTGTGTGTGGGTTGATGTGTGTGTGTGTGTGTGTGTGTGTGGCTGTGTGTGTGTGGCTGTGTGTGTGTGTGTGTATGTGTGTGTGTGTGTGTGTGTGTGTGTGTGTGTGTGTGTGTGTGGCTGTGTGTGTGTGTGGCTGTGTGTGTGTGTGGCTGTGTGTGTGTGTGGCTGTGTGTGTGTGTGTGTGTGTGTGTGTGTCTGACTGGGCATTTGGGTCGCCATGCGGCACAGGGGGTCAGGTGCTGGGCTGGGCCAGCGGAGAGGGATGTCCATGGGGCATCTGAGTTCACCCGTGGTGCACACGTGGCCAGGCCTCAGGGCCCGAATCAAACACAGAGACATTATTGTGTCACAGCCAGGGAGAGGAGGGATTGGACGAGAGGATGGGAGGGAGGAGGGGGGGGGATCAGTTAAGTGGAGAGAAAGAGGCTTTTTGCTCTGGCATACGTGGGCAAATAAATGATTTAAATCTTTTTCTTTGGCACCTATGTAAAAGTAAAATAATCGATTTAAAAAAAAATGCTTGAATATGTTTTAAAAACATTTCATTTGTAGAGTGAAAGCAGTCAGTGTATGAAATCATGATGCATTCATCTCCAAAACAGGAGAGCCAGACAGACCATAGTACATGGAGAGAGGATACGCAATGGATCATTACCAAAGCTCAACACCTGAAAGCAGATGACACAACACTTGGCAATAATAGGTCATTTGATTCATTTGTTTGTTGGATTGTCTCTGCCGTTCTGAAGCAGTAGGACTCTCAAATGTCAAATGTGTGTTCGTTCATGGGAAACCCCACCTTCACTGAGCACTTAGCCAGTGTTCCATCCATTACACTGGGGCTGAGACTGTGGAGGAGTGCCGAGTTTTGGCAGAGCGAGAGCTTATCATGCAGCAGCAGTCTCTCCTTTCAAACCACTGTGGGAGTGATGGAAAGACCACACATCTTTTTTTCCCCCTTTTTTTCTCCTCCCCCGTTTTATTCTTCTTCTTCTTGTTCTAGCAGTCTGAAGACATTTAGATCGCTTTCCAATTGGGCAACTAATTGTGAATATCAACATCACTTCATCATCATAAGATCTGTGAATGCACAACTGATGGGCAGATGCAGACAGGGTCGGCAGGCCACTGTGAAGGCCTTTGTCCAGGGAAGTCAACCTAGAGCCAGAGGCTTCCTTCCTTTGCTCGCTATTGCAACAGCCTAGTTACCAATCTAGACAGTGGCAGCAGAGTTGAATTTTTCTTGGCACAGAACACTGAAGATTAGAGCTTCCTCTGGCGTGAGTCAATGTGTGTGTGTGTGTGTGTGTGTGTGTGTGTGTGTGTGTGTACATGTGTGTGCATGTGTGAATGCATGCGTGAGGGAAGGTTGCTGCACACATATCTTATTTGGTACTCAACAAACGAAGAATGTGGGAAAGGTGTCATCATGACACTCATACAGAGAAATGCAACAGGAACTTACACAAACAAACGTGTGACCACCACATGGACATAAATACGATAAAAGGAAAGAGCCCCACACTCATCTTCCTCCTCACCACATCACGATAGGACCTGGGGGAATTCTCATCTGAGTATGTGAGAAAGCGGAAGCCACAGAGATAAGAGAGGGGGAGAGAGAGAGACAAACTGAGATGAAGGCGGGCCAGAGCCCAGAGCCAAAAACGAACTTGCATCAAACGCGAGCATCTAGGCCAGGCGGTGGGGGGGGGGGGGGGGGGGTCATGGCATACAACAGGCCCTGGAAGAATGCAGCCCCAAACCAGAGAGCAGGAGAGTCCTGTCAAGGAACCTTACGGGAGGTCAGCGCGCCACAGCAATGCTAGCAAGCCCCAAGCTTAAATAACGCAACGTTTCACTGATAAGAAAGATGCGCAGACTAGTGAGGGATGCATCAATGCCACTTATTTCAGACCAAGTACCAGTACTTATATTTGTGTACTTGATGATTATGTGTACAGATACAAGTACTTAATAAGGCAGTATACCTTTAAAAAAAAACTAACCAGTGAGTGAAATGGATTTTGCTTTCATCATGTGTGCACTGGTAGCTACAATATCAAATATAAAGAATAGGAATATAAAAGGAGGCCATCTACAACCAAAAGTAAACAAACTCTCTATGTGAACAAATAGCCACCAAATGCAACTTTGAGTTTAAAGTAATGTTGCGGTGAAGCGGTATTGGAGAACTGCTATGAATGAGTATGAGTATTGCATCCAACCAATACCTGATTCTGGTATTAGTATCCCTGCCAACAACAAAAATCATTTGCGGGGCAAGGCTGGTAGAGGAGTGGTGGCATGCCATGATTTTTTGCCCTCTAGATACATTTTTCTCTCCCTACATACCAGGGGATTACGGAGGATGCGCTCAAACCGTTGACAGACGTTGATTAACTAAGAAAATAGTGGCTCTGATAATTCCCTGACCCTGACAAAAAAAAAGCTTGAAGGAGAGGAGGACGAGCATGGCTGAAATCAGTGCCCAAAGTGTTCTCATCTAATTATTTCATTACTCCTGCATTAGTGGCGGTCGATTAAATGAAGACCGCTTCATTTCCTGAGGCCAGCCTCCCTATCAGGGAGGACGGTTGGGGGGAAACTGAAGATTCGAACACAGCCATGAAGATGCTGTAAAAATACTGGGCTGCAGCCCACTCATAAAAAAAGGTGAGCACCACCAAAGCAGTAAAAGTCTAAAGAAAACCTTATGTAATGCACCAAGACTTTTTTAGTATCCTGTTAAAATATGCATGGCTTATGTCATCCCCTTCAGGTTAACTCCTTTTAAGCTCTCCTCTGGGGAAGTTAAGATTTGTGTTGTGGTTCATCTAGGCTAATGTATAATTAACGTTGCCATTTTACACGGTTATCATAAACAATACGGCTTTAGACATGCGTCATACCCTGGCTGGTTCGGAGATCAGACAAGGAGGAAGATAAAGGCGGGATTGTGGAGTTTACACCCCATTTAACTGGCTCTCTGTTTAGAAACTGCCATTCTCAGCACCTCCAGTTTTTAACACGTTCTGCAGTAAACAGCAGTTCAGATGGTGCCAGCGAAACAACCCCTGGCCTCAATCAATCCTGATCCATCCCTGCCAAGAGAAAGAAAACACCACTTTCCATGTACAGCAAATCCCCCAATCTCTACCGACCCATCCCTGAAGAGGCTGTAATTCACAGTAATCCAGCTAGCGCATTAGTACTAATGACAGTTGGTATTAAAGATTCATTACAGGCTGGTGGGGCAGTTTGAGTTCGCTATGCAGTGATGAGGCTGAAGTGGTGGTTGGGGGGGTGTGGGTGGTGGTTGGGGTAGAAGCTGGAGATGGCCAAGTCATGCTCCAGACCCCAGCCGACTCAACGATGGCTCTGGGAGGAATGTTTCTGTTGGCCCCCACCAAGCGAGAGGGGCCTTAACGAGGAGCCGGGAGGAAGAGCCCACTAAAAACTGAAAGCAAGACCCACCCTCCTCCATCCCACCTCCATCCCCCCCTGGACAAGTCAGTAAGCCCCATCCCCATCAGAGAGGAGTGCTCGACCCACCCTGGGGGCATTCCAGCCCCTGAGGAGGTGGCTGATGAGGGGGACAGATGAGCCGGAGGAACACCCGTAAAACCGTCTGCAACCAGCCTTCGCCAACAACCAGCTTTCTCTCTCTCTCTCTCTCTCCCTCTCTCCCCCTCTCTGAAAATGACTGTAAGTGACATCCAGCGGAGTGTCGATGAATAAAACTTTTGTTCATTGTTTTGAGGAAAACACGGGCTGATTTATCTCCCGAGTCATCTGACTTGCCAAATGTAACTCGGACTGCTCCAAACAACTCCCCCAAAAAGGAACATGTCCCTTGGCATAGTCGGAGGAGCGCTAATGGAATTCGGGGCTCATGTTCATAAACTGTCTCCATGTAGGAGTTTCTGATCTGGGATTTACAACATATGCGCTTAAACTTAGGTGCTATGAGCTAAGGAGCAAAAAATGAGCCTGAAGGAAATTGTCTTACTATGCTGGTGTGCACTCCTTAACGCTTTCAGCACATCGGTGGACACTAGCCTGTTTGTTGCTCATGAAACTGGATGACCTCAAATATAGAGATAGCTACTGGCTCTGGGAAAGGTCTTGTGGACCTGATGTGGACAGATGCTACCTTCAGCTGCCATGCTTTCAACCTAGTACTGTATGCACAAAAGACTGAGCAGACATCTAAATTGCGTCATGATTAAGACTGTTATCAACTCCTACCACTTCAAAATGTAGCAGATACTGTAGCAGCAGAATACAGTAGACAGCCATAGCATTGAAAGAGGGAGAGAGAAAGAAAAAGAGAAAGAGAAAGAAAGAAGAGAGAGAGCGCTATTGCCTGGCTTTGAAAATAAGGCTACATAGGGGAAAAAAGTGAGTGGTATTCAGTCATCATTTCAACAGAACAGCTGAAAGGCTCAAGACTCGGTTAACATTTCAAAGCATTTTTATCATTACTGAGGTAATTATCCTTGGCAGGCGTTACCTTGAGAGTGCTTTATTGCAATTGACATTGTCTGATATGGTTATTGTAATTTATAGCCATCTATGATGATGAGGTTGCAGGCTAGCAGCCAAGTCAAAAAATCAAAGCAGCAGTGGACAGGATGTGCCTTCACGCCTGACAAAACACACAGCCAAAATGTTTAATTGAACTGTGCTCTACCTGTGCACTGCCTGTGTGCTGGGTTTTCTTTTCCAGTAATCTCTGGTAGAGCAATGGCAGTGATATGGAATCCTACACAGCCGCTGTCAAAGAAAAGCACCGAAACTGCCCCCACACTAAAGAATGTATGTAGGTTGAGGTTCACAAGTTGGCAATGCTTCAGTCATTAGTCAAAACTCTAGTTAATTCAAACACTCCAGAGACAGTGCACAGTCACATTTAGCATGAGGTTGCCACAGCACGTACTTGGCAGAAATCCAGCTGGTAGAAGCTGCTATGACACACACCCATAGTCATATAATTGTTAAGTTAAGGACACCTTCACAATTAGGTTTTTACCACAGAAGAGTACAATCATCTTTATTACTGCTAAAACTTGAGAGCCCAAGCCTTACTATGGAATCCCTTGGATACAGCAGGTACAATGAACTTTCAGTGACTAATACTGAGCCTGCTACCACAACCACACTGGATTGTGCAAAGTATACATTGGCATCTTTGACAACGCATGCCACTTTGCATTCCTGAAATATTGCAATGGGCTGGAATGGAAGACCTAGGGCTTGAGTGGTTTCACCGTGGCCTATAAAACCTGTTTGCCCGTGTTGCAGAAGCGCTGCAAACAGGAAAAGGCCAAAAAGTATTTTATTGTACCAGAAGAAAACACAATTCAATTTCACAACATTAACAATAACACAGGCTTCCTCAATTATTAAAAAAGCCTCCACACTGTTTCTTTCACCACCCAGAGCAACTATTCTGTACACGCTGTATGGACTCTGGTATCTAACTCACATCAGTTGCATATGCCTGTGGGGATTACGTAGCTTGGGCATTTAAATTAATGGTGTTTGCAATTTAGATTAAAGGCCATGAAAGCTCGGTTTTCCCAAGAGTGAAATCACAGCAAATCTTAGCTCCCTCATTGTTGCCGCACGGAACAGACAAAAACATTCCAAACAAAGCTTTCTAAAAAGGGAATTTAACAAGAGGGAGAAAGAATGAAAGAAAAGGCCATAAATTTAGATTTCTTAAAAAAGAACCTGGCTAATACACTTAATGGCCCTCCCCTTTCGCTATGCTTTTAAAAACACTGTTTTTTAACGTCAATCTACAGAGGCTTACACGTAATTGTGGGACACAAGCACTGAAAGCTTTAAAGAGAGAGGTCTGTGATTACCAAGATGGATCACTCTGCTACCTGGGCTTCCTGTAATGCTGGTGGTTCACCCAGCTACTGCACTGTCGGTAATCTGTGGTGGTCTATCTCTCTGAGCAAACAATTAAGGTCGGTCCTCTGCACTCAAAAACCACTCAATAGCGCCAACCGGTTGGACATTAACTTACACGCTTAAATATTAGCTTTTCACAACAGCCCAGGCCAACATTCCCGAGCAGGACTACAAAGGGGGCAGCTTTTTATGTTTATGTTAAATCTTTATGTATATCGCTTAAATAAAAAGTACAGAGTCCACAGGCGCGGTCTATAAATAATAGCTTTACCTAAACCTGTTCAAATTCTGCTAGTCATTTTGAATTTGATATTAGAACAGGCTTGACCCCAGTTACAAAACTGGACAAAGAACATCTGCACTCAAAAATCAACAGGCGTTCAATTAACCTAATCTGGAATCTTAGCTGGCTTAAAGTGAGTGCTTTGGCATGTACATGTAATGCATAAACCAGAAGTCAAACAATACTAGATATAACTGAAAGTGCTCAGTGCATTGTTGAAAAAGCTCAGGGTGGTTCTGGAGACCTTGATCATTCATTCCTTTTTGTTATTGTAAAGCAAACACAGATATCTCTCAATATCTCAATATCTCCACCCTTACAAGTAACCAAAGTGATAATGTTTGGCCAACAGAGTCTAAAATACCACAGCTTGCGTCACAAGCGGGGCCTGAAGTGTGGGCCTCTTGGCCATGGTAATTACAGTATCTCCCGTGTTACAGCAACAGGTTCAGATGTTCCAACCATCTGTTGACAAGTGGCAAGGAACTAAAGGAATGAATGGCATCATAGGTGCAGAGACAAGACCTAGAGGGAAGTGACATTGTGTCACCTGATACATGTCTGGCATGCTTTCAAGATTGCAAAACAAGTTGTCCAAATCACATTACTGTAAACAAATTCACTTGCTTGATCGAGCAAGTAATATAGGCTGAATGTGACTTGTATTGTAGCGTGTCTTAGGTCTATTAAGAGGCTACTGGATAGAAGCCCTGGATACTCAAGATTACTACTTGACAAGGTTTAACAAACAAAGACTACAGCTGCCTACGGCTGATACCAAACAGGTCCACCAAAGCAACGACACTGAACATTCCTGCCTGCAAACTCTACAAAGCAATGAGCAGGGCCAATAACATTAGATGCATTGGGGAGATTACTCTTCGTGTGAAGCTGTAGAAAAACATGACTGCTTCTGGTTTTTGTGATCGGGAAGCTAGTGGTGACTGTCGTGAGCACAGACAGCAGAGGCCGTGCAAATAATCTGGATTACAGCGCATTAGAGCCTTCTAAAGAGTCACAACAGCACCATGCCACTGGAACAGCTGTGCTGACCCAAAGCGCCATTTCATAACCGAACGCCCGCAGCCATCCAAAACAGCAGGAGCCCATCCTGCTGAGTAAGCAGCGGGAACTAAACACCACAAAGAGTAGCCTACTATATCACTTCTATCAACGAGATATGTTGGATACGATGCACTATGATGTATTCATCAAAGCCATGGTGACTTCCTGTGAGTTAAATGGCCTTTTGAAGCAAATCATCACAGAGGACTACTGGCTATTTCACTGAAACTCACTCAGAACGGTCACTATGCTTAGCACAATTTAGCAGTGTTGCTAGGTGCTCCTGGGCCAGGATATTATACTGCAAACGCTACAGATTCCCAAATGCAATTTACTTTGACATCCTCATATGATGTGAGGCTTGGATAAGACAGCAGGGTTAGACAACAGTTCACTCAAAAACAATAATAGTCATTCATCCAGCTATCCAGCAAACAAGGGCAGCATGCTTAACAACTTCCAACCATTGCATTCCAGCGTTGTGTGTGTGTCGGCAGATAAACACGCCTTTGGTGTGTGTGTGTGTGGGGCATGAGGAAGAACACAGTAAAAAAATCTCCGTACCTCTAACACTGGTCCTGCTCCGAGGATGGTCTGCTCCACTCCACTGGCGAAGCCCTTCTGACTGAGGGCGGTGAGGTGGTGGATGAGGAAGTTGGTGCTCTGGGTCTTGCCCGAGCCGCTCTCGCCGCTGATGACAATGCACTGGTCCTGCCGCCGCTGCAGCATGGTGTGGTAGGCCACGTCCGCCACGGCGTAGATGTGCGGCTCCAGCTTGCCCAGCTGGTGGTTGTCGTACATCTTGACGTACTTGGGGTTGTAGATGGGCAGGAACTTGAAGGGGTTGATGACGATGAGGATGCTCCCCACGTACGTGTAGATCTTCTCCTGCTTGAAGCGCCCGCGCAGGTTGTCCAGCAGCGTCTTCTCGTTGAGGTCCGGCAGGCTGCAGAGGTCCTCGTACTCCTTGGGCGGCGGCTGCGGCAGGAAGCCGCGCTCCACCATGCGCCGGCGCTCCTCGGTGACGCGGAGCCACATCTGCAGGCTGGCGTAGTGGATGGAGCCGTCCAGGTTCTTCTCCCGCAGGAGGAAGCGGTAGTCCTCGCCGCCGAAGCGGTTCTCCAGCGCCATGCGCGGCCACAGCATCATGCGCTGCACCGGGCAGTCGCTGGGGTTGAGGATCCATTCCTCGCCGCCGAACTCCTTCACCTCGGCCAGGACGTAGAGCTTGGTGCGGTCCAGGCGGAGCCGGTCGATGACCTGCTCGATGACGTCGGCGGCGGTGGTGTTCTTGCGAGCGCTGACCGGGCAGTAGATGGTGCCCTCGGCGATGTTGCCCGGGTAGATGCGCAGGGTGAACTCCGAGTCCTCGAAGCGTCGTCTCCCCCCAACATCATGAAGGTTCATGTTGGAGCTGCAGTTCCCATGAGCACCGGCAGCAGCGGCGCGTCCTTCCAAAGGCACAGGAGACTGCTTCAAGACATTACCACTGCATCATCAGAGACAGAGGGGAGGGAGTGAGAGATAGAGAGAGGGAGAGGGAGATAGAGGGATGGAGAGACCAAGGGAAAGAAGGGGGAGACAGAACAGAGATCCATTAAAGTCCAGACAAAAACTCGGCCAAGATTACTCACTCAGAAGAACAGAGATCCATTAAAAAGACAACACAAAAACCCACAGTCAAGATTACTCACTCATGACCTCTCTGACTCATCTCATGCTCTTGCTTTTAATTCCTTGAATCCCACAATAATCATATCTGACCAACTATAACATGACAATGTGTTCCCTGTTCCGTTTCAAGACACTAAATGGCCTTTTGGGGGCAGTCTGCTGGCCGGGGCCAGGCAGACAGTGGAGCTGTTACACAGTGTGGACAAAAGGGCTGATCAGGGGTGTCCGGATGCACTGGGGGTTACTATCTCCCCCTCCACACAGCACACTTCATTATTCCTCTGCCAAGATAACCACATGGCACCTTCTCCAATGAACATACAATAGGGCAATTCAAGACCCGCTCAGATTGAATAGCCTACCATTCACTGCTGCACGCAACCCAATATATTTGGCAAGCAAACCACCCTATTATACCAGCAAATGGTCTGGTTATTTACTGAATACTGAAGATCCAGAACAGACAGGGTGAAAAATATCTTAAAAACGCATTCAGCGTTTTCTTTTCAAGACAACACTTTCTTTCACAAGGTGCTAGTAGGCTACATGTCTTCAGCAACATGTGATGACAAATCAGTTGAAACAGAAATAATGAGGATGTGAAAACATGTTTTGAGTGATTCATACGGCTTCTTCCTCCAGCTTTAAAACACTGAAACTAGCCGGCTGACCATGGCCGTGCCTAAATAGCTCCGTCTGCTTGCGCCTCACAGACCTGCGCTCCCTGGCCTTATTCAATCAGGCCATTCATTCCCCAGCTCAATGGCTTGATTGAATTCTCCCCCAAATTTTAAAGACTGCTACACACACACACACTACACACACACACACACTACACACACACACACACACACGCACACAGGCAGACATGGAGACGAGCAAATGCTTCACATGCCCCAGTGCACTCTGCACCTCTAACCAGATTGCATAAGGATACACACACACACGCACACACACTCACACAAGGGTATTAGGTGGCGCATGGCGCACTTTGCCGGGCTATCTGAGGATTTGGGTACCTCGCAGTGTGGCAGATGGTCAGGGCACTACTTAAAGGATAGGAGAAGATTTGCAGGAAGATTCCACTCACAGCGCCCATGTGGTTTCCCCCTGTTTTCCACATCAGGAAAGGCAACTAACTAATGGCCACAGCCGCTCCTTCAGCCAACACAGAGCTTTTAACGGCAATCTATTCTGGAAAATCAATACTGGCAACTGTATGCTACCTGAAATGACAATATCATGAGGTAACTCGGAACAGAAAAAAAGGCCGCACTTTGCATACAAACGTGTTGTGCAATAAAACACGTTGATATGCAAAGTGCGGCCTTTTTTTCTGTTCCGAGTTACCCTATAAAGTTTGGCCAAGCACTCTGAAAAGAAACACAAGAGACTGAGTGAAGCCTGCTCCTACCACACAATATTATGAGGTAAACATCTCTCGTCATTATAGAATATGCTCTGCAGTTCTGTGTCGTAGCAGCCACACATTGTCCCCAGGACATGATTTTTTTTTTTTTTTTTTTTAAATTTGTCAACATTCTGAATACGCTTGCTGGACTATTTTCAGTTTCTTTTTAAGTTATCTGTGCTTATCTTTTGTATCACGCTGAAAGAATGTGTTGTGTCCTGACGTCACGGACATAAAAGAGAAGCAGCGGCTATCAGTCTGTGCTTTTGTCCTTGGAGGGACACATATTTGAAACAGCAAGTCATGCAGCCAGAGGACACAGAGAGCCGTTCCTTTCATCTGCCGGGGAGCAGGGGTCTGTGGAGCCGATAAAGCAGCACTTCTGCCCCACAGCAACGACACGGCGGCAACGCCTACTGCCCTCTCCGTGTCCTGCCAAAAATCACTCATCTCTCAAATACGGGTGACACTCAGAGCGCGGCGGAAAAAGTCATGACCCCTGGGCACCACTACGGTCCATTCAAAAGCAACAGACCACAGCGGTTCCTGAGAGTCGCTGGCCGGCCCACATCACGAAGGGACGGGCTGTTGTAGTATTTGCTGTTAAGCTATTTCAGTTATTTCAGTAGCCTATTCAGGCCTGTTTTACAGCTTACAAATTAATTTGCGGAACACAAAAAAACCATGACACTGGCCTTCTAAAGGCTTTTGAATCGGGACGTGGGCCAGAGACAAGTTTATGTAAGAGAAGAGAGTCATGATTCACAGATTTGACATTAATCCCTAATTCGAATGAGAGATTACGTGGAGAATGGACAGCCTAAAAAGGGTTCCTTTTCTGCAGATGTGCAATAATTTCCCCTCATTCTCTCAATCGGTCTGTGTCTCTCTCCGTCTGTGTCTGTGTCTCTTCCCAAGATGAGCAAGTCAAAGGCAGGGGTGGGGGGGGGGACCTGTAGTTCGACACTAAACAGACAGCAGATTACAGGGCTGACGGAACGCCGAGAGAAAACAACTGCAAACTGAACACGTCCACTGCCACTGAGCCCTGGTTTATTGTTCCTGGTAATTACCATAGATATATGATTACACAGGGAACTTACGACTTTCAAAAGCCCAGCAAGCAAGCCAAGCTGCGGTGAAATATCCAGCTGTCAAAAACCGGCCCAGCGAATAGTGATTATGGGGGGGGGAGTGGGGGTGGAGGGAGGATGGCTCTGGAGTCTGAGCGAGGACTCAACTTTCTGCATGAGCAGTGCTGAGGGAGCCACATTAGTGCTGAGGGTTTATCACAAGCAAATGATCCTGGAGCCGATAACAGAAATCACCAGGGAGCCAGAAGCACATGAACGCCCCTCCCCACCCCCGCCGCCCGCCGCGTTACTCCCATCAAAGAAGTGAAATTATTCCCGTTATTGGGATTTCATGCTTGCCTCACGCTGACACTGCGAAGAAGTCTTAGCCACCTCGAGGGGACTGAACCTTTCAGAGAATGTGTGTGTGGGGGGGGGGGGGGGGGGGGGAGCGAGACAGCGTGAGGAATACGATTTATTCAGGAAAAAACAAGGAGAGCATCTCTGTGAACTCTTTTGACTGAGCAAAGTCAGACCAAGGCCATTGGCAAAACGAAACAGACAGACAGGACGCTCTTGATGTTTGAAATTGCTGTTACCTCACCAGAGGCAACTCTGGACATGAACCCCTCTCTCTATCACACACACACACACACACACACACACACAGACATACAGACACACACAACACATAAAAGCCCACACACACACATACACAAAACACATACAAACATGCACACACACGCAGACACACTGAAACACACACGTACACACACACACACACACACACAGAGGGAGGAGATAAAGCAGGCCCTGGCCCGGGGGGGATGAGCTGAGCTGATAATGAGGCCTGTGGCAGCTGGACGTCTGATTGATCTCTGGGGCAGAGAGGAGGCAGAGGCCCACGAGCACTCTGTCAGGCTCAGGCACCAACACGCTCGGCCACGGACAGCCACTGCACTCTCCACCCCGAAAATAATTACACGGTTCTGGCTCTGTCTAAAACACACACACACACACACACACACACACACACACACACAAACACACAAACACACACACACACACAACCACAAAACACACGCACACACACAAACACCACCAGCTGAAATACCATATGGTAGATGACCAGGCAGGGCCTGTGCAGAAGTTGCATGGCCACCACTTCTAAGCGAAGACAGTGAACTTGCCAAGTAGAGGCAACTTAGCTACACAACAAGTTTCCACAGATCACGTCCAAACACAAGACAACTGCAAGTGAAGTGTCATTTTGAAAGGTCAACCATCCTCTCTGCAGGCAATGCTTACGTGATGTCTACAATGGATATGCTCTTCTTTTCATGTCTGTTATCAACTGACTGAGTCTCTGCACTCTTTTTTGAGAGAGAACAGCTACATGGTATAAATGTAAAAAATATGTTACATACACTGCACACAGACTACTTACAATTCAGCACTTAAACAGCCAATGATTTCAAATATGTAAATGTTGTACTAAGTGGTTGTTTGTTCAGCCACATAAGAGACACACTTCCCTTGAGTGCAGCTTCAACTTACCTCACCGTTTGTAGTGCATCAACACGGACCATGGACCACTTAATATTAGCTCTTGATAATAGAAAACCAAACAAACTTCCTTTTGTTTGCCTTACTTAATAAGTAAGGACGTCATTAAAAAACGCTCTGTTTAAATAGTTCTGGGCAATGTTACGTCAGGAATGCGCAAAGTAATGACCAAAAAAAGCAGCCGCTGCGAGCCCTGTGGGCTGTAAGAATCCATTAGTCGGGTCACAGGGTGTGCGCAGAGAACCCGGAGAGTTCCAGAGAGTCGTTGGCTTCCAAATCACGCTCCTCCACCAGGCTTCATCTGGCTGCCAAAGAGGAACGGAACATACAGCCACAGCACCCACAGCTCAAAACTCCACACAGCAAAGTTAACGGTCAACAACGCAGGACTCACAGCTCAAACCTCCGCCCGCAAAGTTAACGGTCAAGCACACTTGACTCACACTTTCAGACGCCACGGCCACGCCAAAGCTAACGGACATGACATGACATGCGGCGCACGGTCGAAAATCTCTGCATATGGTCACTTCCCCGAGAGGCGCCGCTGGCAGCCTACATCCCGGAGCCGTGAGTAATCCAACCAGGAGTGGCACATGCTGACGACAAGGAGCTGGTCTCGGGCCAATCACAAACAGGTGCCGCTGCGAGAAGAAGAGGGGTTGAGAAATGGGAGCACCGGGAGCAGACTGCACTGACGCTGCGTTCCCCCTGCCAGAGGTAACAGAGCGAGTCCTTTTCAGAGACACTACTGCTCTGAACTTCTATTTCCTGTGCCTGGGCTGCGACGTTTCACTCCGAGAGCGAACGGCCCCACACACAAAAAAGAAAAAGAAAAAAAAACAGGAGGTTTGTCAACTCTTTCTGCTAGCCTGGCCTCGTACGTGTGGCGGATGTGCCAGAGAACAGCAGCAGCCCCTGTTTGAAGAGGGAAGGCATAAAAACTGCCCCCCCAACACCCCTTCAAACTACCCCCAGCCCCAGCAGCCCCAGCAGCCCCAGTAGCAGCAGCAGCAGCAGCAGCACCTCCCTCAGGCAAATCAGATCCGTTCCTCTGTGAGCTCTCTGCCACAGACCCCCTGCTCGTTTCCAGTGCCCTGTGGTGAAGTGGACACGCGCTCCGCTCTCCTCTCCTCTGGTCACTTCCTCTGCCTTTCCTACTTCAACAGTCCCCCCTCTCTCTCTCTCTCTCTCTCTCTCTGTAGTTTAGTCACACTCACGCATGTGTGCATACACACTTACTCACTCTCTGCACTTTCAGCTCTCCCAGCCTGGGCGAATGACAAGGAAGTGGCGGTATGTGAGAGGTTTGGCAGCTGGAGGGTGGAGGCAAAGAGCACGGACGGGCGGGGGGAGGAGGAGGGAATGGCAGACCAAGAGGGGGTGGGGATGGGGGGGGGGGGTTGCTGCAGTTTCCTGAAATCTGATCACTGGGAAGGAGGAAACAAGGGAAGGAACAGAGAGGTAGATACATATATAGATAGATAAAAGATACAGAGAGATACAGAGGGAGAGAGAGAGGAAGCGAGAGAGAGAGAGATTAAAAAATGAGGAAACAAAATAAGAAAGAAAAGCAAATGGAAATACGAGAGGGTAGAGGACTGTTGTACACAAACAGTGACATAACATATGACTAGCCTGGAGGGAGAGAGAGCGAGAGAGAAGAGAGAGAGAGAGAGAGAGAGAACGATAGGAAAAAGAGAGAGAAGAGAGTGAGAGAGGAGGAGGAGGAGCAGCAGGAGGAGTGTGGGGAGGGAGGATTCCTGAGGTCTGCGCACAGTCAGTCAGCAGGCTGTCAGAGGAGCCATGGGGAGGGATGGAAAGCTGCAGCCTCCCACTCCTCTCGCCAGGCCCCCGTCACTCTTCAAAGCCTCCCCACACACCACCCCACCCACCCCACCCACCCCACTCCGTTTCAGCTGGCTAGGGTTACAGCCTGCGCCACGCTCCACTCACTGTATGCTCCACTCCACTGTTAAAAAAAAAAACCCACTCACAGAGGACCGAGCGCGAGTGGGCTACCGAGCGAGCAGCCATGGAAATTTTCGCAGTCATGGAAATCAGGGAAATCATGGAGCCCTGTGCTGAGTCATCAGCATGTTTCGGTGGAAATGACCAGGGCCTGTGAGTCAACTTCTAGGGTAAGATCACCCACGACAGCTGGTGTGCCACCAGGAAAGTGAACAGCAAAGCAAAAACTGACTTGACAAGATTTTTTACCAAGAAACAGGCAACAGGGCTTGGCGTTGCTAATCAGCTATTAGCCACCGTGCTATCAGCCTACTTGCCTCTAGTGTCACAAAGGGAGACCGCATGTCAAAGGAACTAAAAATGGCTGTATTTAGATGTAGGTTCACCAGACCCCTGAGCCCGTATCTCAAAGGGAGCACTCCCAACGTGCCCCTCCTCGTCCAGAGACATTAGCCAGCTCTGACACAGCCCTGCTGGATGCACTTCACAGGCCTGGCCCAGTGGCCCTGGTGCTAAATCACGTCCTTGTAGTAGTGCAGCTCGCACTGGGCACAGGCATCAGAGGAGAAGGGAGTGCACGCTGAAGAGGGTCATTAAGGACAATGGCAAACGCTCTCTCGCCGATGCCTCCATGTCCTTGCCCTCCTGTTTACTTTCCACCCATATTAGGTTACGTTACAACGCCACGAGCCACACAGAGAGTTTGACTCACGTCAACAGACTAGTACTAACTCAGCTTCCCTGGAAGGAAAACTTAACGAAATGAAACCTGTGCTCGTTTTTTTGGGCTGAGGATGAAATATGGAAAGAGTGACGCTCTGATGACAGGGATGAAACGCAACGAGAGCAGTGAAGAGCTCTCTGATTAATTAGAGCACCACATGTTGTGGTCGCAATCGCCATCTGCACGAAAATACAACATGTGGTCTTCATCTGGGATTGGGACAAAACAAAAGCCGCACGCATTTGGCCATTAATCAAGTCCACCCCCCCCCCTCCCCGCAACACTCTAGGTATACGTCTCAAAATAAAATGTTGAAAAATAAAAAACATTTTGATTGGGAGACAGATTTGCTTAGAGAGGAATAATCACTGCAGCAAAAGCAATTGAACTCAACTGTATGATATGTTTGCATTCAAATTCACAGTTTGCGTGACCTGGAAGTGTAGCCAAAAACGGCATTTCTCTTGGCATCATAAATGGGTGTTGACAGAACAGATGAAGGTCAAACAAACTGCACATGTCTGTCCGAGGTACCTCTGGAACAGATGTAGGCGAGATGCTGTTGATATTGTAAATGATGTTGTGCTCATTCGAATCACACTTGTGTTTATGTGCGTGTGTGTGTGTGTGTGTGTGTGTGTGTGTGTGTGTGTGTGTGTGTGTGTGTGTGTGTGTGTGTGTGTGTGTGTGTGTGTGTGTGTGTGTGTGCTGCAGTCCTTTGTGTCGATATTTGAGGGCAAGTGAGAGACAAAGAGCCATGATAACCTTGGCAGAAGAGAGCGAACGATACGGGAATGACTAAGCAATAATCAACAGAGTCTCGCTCGCTACGAGAAACTCCCTCTCGAGAGGGGAGGCCATATTTTATTTATTAACCAAATCGCACTTAGCTCATGCAGCTGGCCAGCGCTGACTGGATGGCAACAAAACAGCCGACTCTGATATTCCGGCACGTTTATTACAGTAGGTCATACAGCGACGCAAGCTTGTGCTGTGCAGGCGACTGATTGTAACGTACGGTGTGTGCATTCACAGTAGCAACACGGCTTTACACTGCCATGTTCAGAGAGGAGATGCTGCATATCAATATGGCAATAAGAAACTTGATATTTAGTTCCCTATTAGCTCAAAGCTATCTAAGCCCTGGCACCAGTTCAAGCACACATCACAGCTCTCTCGGGTGTAATTAAAGACGACCTCAGAGTGTGCTGGATGAAGCCCCCTCTCTCTCTCTCTCTGACACATAAGTGCACAAACATACACACACACACAAGGCAGTGAATGTCCCAGAATGAGACACAACTGCCTCGTCTCCCACTCCGTTCCACTCCCTCACACAGCATTCCGTCTATTCCGGGAAACACACACGTACGTGTGTGTGTGTGTGTGTGTGTGTGTGTGTGTGTGTGCGTAATGCACGCCTCTGACAGGTGTCGCGGCGTGCATGCCGATGTGGGCAAAAACACAGGCCTGTGTGTTCTCTCCCCCCGCGGTGGCGAGGAGCTAGGCTGGCCCGGGCGGGGCAGGGTCAGACCGTGAGACTTCTAAATGAGAAGTCTGTCTCTGCAGATGCTGCACGGAGTAAGAGAGGGAGGGGGGGAGGGAGGGACAGAGAAGGAGGGAGGCAGAGAGAGAGAGAGAGAGAGAGGGAGAGAGAGAGAGAGGGGCAGATAGAGGGGCAGAGAGAGAGGGGGAGAGAACTTCTAGCCTAAATGAGAAGTCTGTTGCAAAAGCTGCATCATTTTAACTGCTTGAGGAGGGGGAGACAGAGACAGAGACAGAGACACTCACAGAGAGAGAGAGAGAGAGAGAGAGAGAGAGAGAGAGAGAGAGAGAGAGAGAGAGAGAGAGAGAGGAGAGAGAGAGCACTCCTGCTGTGATGCTGACTCGGTGCATTTTAAAAATTCACATAACTCTGCATATTTTGACACTTCGTGCCTTCCTTCCTCGCGGCATTCCCACACAGAGAAAGCACATCCCAAGCATGAATCTGCAGAACACCAGAGCTTGACAGATAATACAATAGCACTAACTAGGCTAAGGCACTGTGCAACTTGGGTGTAATCCAAGGCGGCAGGCTTTTCAAAGAACAAGGCCGCGATAATTGAGAGCTCACTCTCTAGGTCTTATTATTCATGCCAGATCATAGACTCATTAGTATTCTCTCTCTCACAGATGAGGCCTGGGCTAGTCCTGGAGCATTCCCTAGGCTTAACACCAGACAACGTCCGCAGGTTTAAAACCAAGGCACGGTAGACTTAACTTAAGCCTGGCCTGTCCATTTTTTACTCCCCCTTCATGTAAGTATCCCAGTAGAACACAAAACACACAAAAAAGTTGTTTTTCTTTCATTGGGGGTATTTTTGATGCTAAATCATAAAACTAGTAGAAATATAGACGTAAAGTCCGTGTGTCATCACCCACAGGCAGCCCTGCCTAAACAGGCACATTTATGGCCTCATAAACAGAGACCCTTTGGAAGGGAGAGACATCCTGATTCTGACAAGTTAAGACAGAGGGGCGCTGTAAACGAAAAGATGAAAGTTCACACAACAAAAAAGTAGCGCACATCAATGAGCGAGTGCATTCCTACTATCTCTAGTTACTTGTGATGGCTGTAAGGTTGCCAAGAAGGAAGAGGCTGTGTTCCAAACAACCTCCAGCCGTCGTTTTTATCAGTCTGTCCAGTCGATTTCGGATTTTCCTGATTGATCAGTGATCGGGGAGGTGAAAGGAGGTCAAATATCTTTTCAGGTTTGGACAGGAATGTTTAGCTTGAAATTACTACAACATTTGAAGGAAAATCTTAATAAAAGCTGTAATATAACAACTGAAAGTCATTCTTTGAGGCCAGTAAAGACACCACCTACATTTGATTACCTCATCTTGTAGGATGACTGCAACCTGTGATCTCATTAGGAACCCTGAGAACTTTAAACAACTCGTAATCATCTACACGAGCAGAATATAACCGTTATCAATGGGTGTTTAAGACCTCATTTCTCGGTGTGTGACCTTGGACTTCCGCAACATGTCATGTTACAAAATGCCAATGACACAAATGTTGTTATCTGCCACACTGTTCAGCTGTTCCAAGCATTCACAACATTTTAGAACACACAGTATCATATGTGTGTTCTATCTGACTAGAGGTAAGAGGAAGCTGTACTGAGAACTCACAACGCACCAGAACAATTGATCTGTAGATTACAGGCTGAAACTACGAGTTGAAGGAAATCCCTCACTTCTGATATGTGGGACATGGTTGTTCTCCATCATCAGAGTTCCCTATAATCTTGGGAAGATGAAAAATGGCGAAGGATTAATATGGGTGGGATGAGGGATCTGCTCAAATGACCCCTTGCTTGCTTGCTTGCTTTTTGAAATTAAACTGCATACTGTCAACGCAGCCGTTAAATCAACTGTTCCATAATCACATAACACTGACAAAGGTTTGATTTTGGTTTTAAAGTTTGAAATAACTTTTTTTTTAGATCAAAGACCAAGAATTTAACCCTTTTCTGCCTATTAATCTGAACAATCTGTGTTTGTATCTGACTGTCCAGAAATCTGGTCCCGACGTGGTAGATTTCCACCATTGGCCCCCATCTTCATATATGTCACTCATTACCTGTTCCCCTAGTCAGATACAATAAAGCAGGAGCTGACTCATAGCTGAAAGGTCAATAAGTACTACCGTAATATCAAGTTCCACTTCTGAAAGTCACACAAAAGTCATTATTCTGGACTTCACTATAGTAATTTACAGAATTGAGAAGGATTTTGTACATGAAGGCATCACAGACAGTACAGTGTTTAAGGTCAGGCTCCACATGGAGAAACCAGAAAGTCAGACGGAAGTTAGCAAGACCTGCTGCTAACATCCTTCACAGAGGGTCAACAACTGAAAGAGAGAAAAGGAGAACGAGGCAGAAAAGGAGAGAGGGGAAATGAGGTGATCAGAGAAGACGCGAGGTCAACCGGAGACCTAAACAGACGCCACTTCAACACAGTTGGACAGCCAAGGTCTCCTTCCGCCTCTTTCCAAGGCACACCCTCTCCCAGGACAATGACCCCAAAAATAGGAGAAACAGGAAGAGAGGACTCAAGGACTTCCACTACACAACAAAGCAAGACTGTGGTAGTAAATTTCACTTTTAGTCCACATATTGCGCAAATGTTTCCTTGACCATGTGCACTTTGCCCCTATATCTTCAATCACAACTTCCCAAAAATGGACTTTGCTTTAAGTATTGGTGTTGAAAATCAACACTGATTATGGCATATCTATTTATCCCCTTCTTTAATTAACCATGCCATGTTGAAAGACTGCTTTAATGTCAATTTAATCTATTGAAGACTATCGCAGACCTTTCCTTAGATAATGTTTCAGCAAGTCCAGAGATGCGGCTTTGAGAGGCTCCAGACACCTTCCAGTTCTAAACAGAACTACTATGTGCTGCCAAGACTTCCTGTGAAGAAAATTCCAGGGAATCAAGATGAATAGGCAAACAACTGCCAATGGACTCCTACCATGCGCATGAAAGCTTTCCCAGACGAATCGTTACGTTCCCATGATGATAAAACATAAAATGTACATTAAAAACAACTTCAAGAACTAGCCATGTCTACACAAGCATTCAGGAGAAAGAGATAATGATGTGATTTGACTTTCAATCTAACACGGAGCCATATTACAGGAGTACCTAGCTAACAAATTAAACACAAACCATTGTTTTTCAGCCTGGTCAGATGCGGGTTCTCTATTAAGGCATGTGGGATAGGGTACAGGGTTGCACGCTTCACCTGAATCTGTCAGAGGCATTCTAATGATAGATGGGTGTTGCTGACCTCACGCCATGGGAGAGGCTAACCTGAAACAGCAAAACAAGGCCACCAGAACTGGACAGGCCTCGCGGGCCTCTTTGTGCTAGTATTCACCGTCAGAAAAGAGCACAGAGCTAACGGTGCAGCAGCACATGCTTTTACAAAAGGCCATCTGCCATTATGGACCTGGTCTTGGAGCAAATGTACCAATAGTTTTTCTAGCTGACCGCTGAGGAAAATGGAGCAAGAACAGGGAGAGAGGAAACACATAACGGAGAGGTTTATATCTTCTAGTTGAAGCCTAGAACTCCCTATCATTAACAAGTGTTAAGAGATACAAGTTATTTTCACATGCAAGCAAACAGTACTAGCAGCCATCGAGGAACAGTAAGCAGCCAGTATGTTCATGCCATGTCGACTTGTTGAGGGAGTTCTTCATGGCACCCGAGCGAGATAAAGGAGGGAGAAAGATGACGGCTTGGGGGGGAGAGGTTGGGGCTATCAGTAACCTGGATTATCCACACCCCATTTCCCACTCTGAATCCAGGCCATTAAGAAGAGCTGCAAGACTTAGCAGGGCCTGGCCTGGGGGCACAGAGTGGCAGAGGAGGAGGGCATGAGCATCCAAGAGTCGATGCTCTCTTCTCCAGACACACTGTCTGGAGGACCAAGACACACACACACACACACACACAGCAGATGCTGAGACTCAAGTCCTTGTTAAGTCTCCATTGCTGATGCTCAGTCATAATTGCTTTTCAGAGAGGAGATCTGAGAATGTAGGGGGGTGGGGGAAGCGGGGTAACCAAATCCCTTGTTGATTATTACATCTAATGGGCCTGAAGGCTGTCAGAGGCAGAAAGGGGTTTGAGTTCAATATTTCTGCTCCGAGGATCATAGGGAGAAAAAAAACAGCATGGGGGGAGAGGGAGAGAGAGAGAGAGAGAGAGAGATCCATGGTGGGAGAAAGACATTTACCAGAGCTAAACCATGATCAATGTTGAAAAAGACCTGTGTGGAAAAATCCTCATTTTGTCAGGATTCCACGTCAGAGCCAATAGGATTTAGTGTTGAGGATTTATTTCCAACAGGTATGGGCCAATAACAGGAAGCCACTCCTGGCTACCCCCCTTTACATGTCTGCCGGGTGATTCTTTTTGATGGGCATTAATTCTAAAGCTGATCATAACGCACAACTGGATTAGATCTCCCAAACCTAAATACCTGGGATAAAGAATGGGACAGCTAAAGGTCTGCAGCCAAAGTGGTGTAAGCACAGTGTGCTGAAGTGTTTCACAGTGCACACTAGAATAGAACGAAACAGTTGCAGCAGGGGGGAAAATGGAAGGTATTTTAGAATGTGCTATCGGCCTCACCAAAAACGGCACACTGCAGTCAAAGGCCAAGCCCAGCTACACCAAATGGTGCATAACTAACAGTTTTCCTGGGGCTGCAACCTCCCCATATCCCAGATGCTATTCACATGTGCATGATGTCACTCACATACTCTCTCTCTCTTCCCCTCTCTCTCTCACACTCTTACACACAGGCACACACGCACACACAGGCGTGTGTGTGTGCACGCACACCACTCACAGACAAACTTGTACACACCCAAAGCCTTACAAAAAAAAATAATACATTCCGTTCATACATCTGAAAGCAGTGAGAACATCGACTTGATGAACCTCCAAAGTAAATTGTAAATCACAGGGTTCTATTTTTAAGGCCAAGCATCCCTCAGACCACTGGGATGACCTAACGTCTGACCACAGAGGAGCACAAGACGAATGTGGCAAGCTGGGCTCTTAAAAGGGACGCCAACGAGCCTCTAACCCGGTCAAGAACACACCGAGTCCGACAACGCAGGAGCACAATAAGGGATGGCTCGCCAAAAGAAGAAGTACAGCCTTCCCGTTCTATATACATGTCATCAATTCACAGTGTATATCACACCTCAGCATACGTCACAGAGAGAGAGAGAGAGCGGCGGACACATGGGAGAAATTTGCAAGAATAACACAGTCGGCTTCTCCAATGACAATACAGGAGGAGTGCATAAGGGATGGGCGATAAAACAATTTGAGCTGCTATATGTTTATCTAGGCAGCGCTGCAGGCATCAGCCTGCTCACAAGGAGTCTAGTAGTCTCCCCTGTCTAGCTAACGGTCATTCCTCGAAGACGAAGAGGGATCATTCAGTATCATGACGCCTAAATGAAAATGTGATTCACTTCAACAAAAGGGGGCCATCGCGAGCCATTGAGGTCAAATCAGAACAGCAAATGGACTCACATTTCATCTTTCATCCGCTACCTCAATCCAACAATGTGCAGACATCCGTGCAAGCAGTATCTTTGCTCCCTGTAAATCCCATGACCTCAGTATCGCTGAGACAGTTAAAGCAGCGGGAGAAATATAACAACCTGCCCTTTGGTCCTCCAACAGCATCAGACCTTCTCTCCAGCTTTCCACTGACGCTATGACACAACAATGTGAAGCTTGACGTGACAGCCATCTCAAAAAAGACCAAAGTCCAGGCTAGAAAGTGTCCAACCGCTGAAGACCCTTTCTGTTTCCAGCTCGAATCTCCTTGACTATAGGGTTGAATATAAACGTATCTGACCTATATGATTAATTTAATTAATCAGATGAATTTCAATGATGTAAATAAAAGCGCTCACCTCTTGAATTAATAACAATAACAATGAGAACTCGGATTCATTCAGAATGTAGGCCTACATTCCTTTCATGAGGAAGATGAAACGGTCAAGGCTTATCAGAGGACTTGGTGAGGATGAAAGAGGTAAACAAACGGCCACTCGTCTAGACTCCCACACACAGCCCAACATATTAAAGACCTCCCGGCAAAGTGAGCAGAGATGGAGGTGTACCTAAGGATCACTTGCACACAACACTTGGCTAATGATCAAAACTGAGGCTAGACTACACACATGTAAAGAACAACAAGACAAAGAGGGTGAACATAGGCCTAGACCACACTCAATACTGTGTGGTTAAATGAGAGACATCAGCTGTTTGCTTTTTATAATCATACACAGGGAATAGGCTAATAATACGTATAATACATATTCTTAACGCCATTTTTGTCCTGCCAGTACATATGACTGGATTTTTCAAAACACAGAACCACATGCCTGGGGATTATCCAGTGCCCCTGACTGCCTGACATATGGCCACTGGGAGCTAGCGCAGAAAACGCCACAGCTGTGTCCACACATAGCTTAAGCGCTTTCGACCGGAGTGATGAATTTACATGAGGCGCACAACACACAAAGATCCGCCACTGCCACCGCCACCACCACCGCTACATCCTCTAGTCTGGCAGATCAAGATTATGCGAATCAACGTGGCTAAATGAGGCTCTCTCAATGGGACTCGGAGACGGGGAGCCAGTGGGCTGGAGTCCACTAAATGAATCAGATAGTGACCGCCTGCCTGTCTGTCTAATGGAGAAATGGTCTCCTGACAGTCCACAAAGCCTCGCGCATTTGAGATTCTCGCTCTTGTGTGAACTGTGACACGAGTCTATTTGCCAACTGAAACAGGAAATGGAAAAATCTAACTGGAATCTTATCAAATAAAACAGATGGATGTTAATACGGCAAAGGCCAATAAGTTCAGCCTAAAAATGTGAAACAACACAGACAAAAAAAATGGGTGTGGATAGTAGATAGGACGACCTTTAAAACACTGAATGGCACCTTTCATTTGCCATGTACTAAAGCAAATATGTAGCCTAATTTTTAAAGTGGGTTTATTGACATAAACAAATGCTAATCCGTGAAGAGAGACAATAAGTGCACTCAGCTGATAAATTTTGAATAATGGGTGACAATGAATTGGCATTCAATTATGTGTGTTGCATCCAATTATGTGTGGCATTCAATAAATTGTTCTGGTTAACAAGGTGGGATGTTGAATGGTCACAATATCAAAACAAAAGTCCATAGAATCACTGGCACTTCACTTTGCAAGAACCTGACTACTTTGCATTTACGCTTAATTTATATATTTTTATTACACTACGTGCATATTTCTCTCCAGACACAGGAAACACATGTCTTGGTCTATGGATGGCCATTGACTTAGACCAGCAGAAGAAGAATCAGTGTGTTTCAACTATTTTAAGCTTCATGACCCATGAAACTTCCACTTCAGCTGTCTTTCCTTCATCACCACCACTCTGACATTCCCAATCCACTGTCCAACATGCCTGACAAAACTCCCAAAAGATGGTCATTATTTCATTTTCCTAAATATTTATGATTTCCCACAGATTTATCTTAATGGTAGCCTCCACACTTCAGGTGACCTCCTGCTAATAGTTTATGTTCCGTGAATAATACATCAAACTTATTATGGTTGTTTTCCAGCTGACTTTCCCCACATCCTCCCTGGGTTTCCTGTGATTGTTCACACACTGAACTGTTTCATGACAGAATTTCTAAACAAAATGGATTCTGTTATGAGGTCAGATCATGCCATTCCTACACCAGCAAGGGGGGTGGGGTGGGGGGGGGGGGGGGGTCTGAACTAAAGTGACTGTCTAATGAAATGACAGATCACTCATCAAATCCCTCTAACTGCTTCAAAAATCAGGTAGCTATTTCAAAATCTTTTCTACCAACATACTGAAGTCTTCAATCCCAGAGCCACCCAGATGCATTCAAGAGCAATGTAAATTGATGTTTACAACAGTAAACAACTTCCCCAAAACAATGACTCCTGAAGATGAAGCTAATTGCACCCATCTGCTACTCTAATAAAATCCTCCTGCTCCAAACAAACTATTGTTTCTGCGTATCGAGCACAAAACAACTCCTTCGCCTGATTTTCCATGTTGGCCATGGCAACAGCCAAAATCTGTGATAAGCTACCTCCGCAGGCAGGGAAGAGAACTGGTATGGCCTGAAAAAAAAAAAAACAACACCACACACAAACACATCTCATACTTTCATTATGCAGCAAGCTGACCCACCACAAACTACACAGGCTTCATGACCACACCGTGAGGCCAACTCCTTTTCAAAAGCGGGGAGACCATGTGAGGCAACACATGACCAAACACAGTAGCCTTTGCACTATTCAACCGAGGAAGGCTTCGCCAGGAGCAGTGGTGTCCGTGCCTTTGATCTTTGTTTGCGGGCCTCACTGTCATTTGTATGATTCACAAAAAGCCTAGCCTAACTCAGAGTGCTGCCTTATTGTAAGCCGTGCACGTTACATAATGACCAAGGATTGAGGTGGGGAGCGTGACGCTATATCTTTGATCGTGGATCAGTATGAATTAAGGGATAATTCTGTGAAATGTTTTAGCACGTTCACGGCGAGTTGCCTGTGCCTGCGCTGATATGAACTCACTTATTCCCGGGAACAGTTCACAGCTGTGGATGAACTGTTGTGCATGGATGATCACACAGTCATCCTCTGCACTGGAGAGCAGTGTATTTTTAGTGCACACGGTTAATAATTCATATCCAATGCATTCGGTTGTGTGGGAATTTGGTATGAAACAACAGCAGGTTTTTCTGCAATATAATGGTATCTGGACGACAATGTTTTGAAAATACAACAGGGCCATAGTGTTTCCCATTGCAGAATCTCACGTCACCAGAACATAAGCCTGTGAATGACAGGTTTTTGCCAGCTTGGTGCCACTGACATTCGAACACTGCATATACAAAAAAATAAACATTTCTGCAGGCTATGGAGAGACATTTGACAATACAGTTGTGGAGAGCTGTGGAGTAGTTGAGTGTGGAAGATCATTGTCAATGAGGCCACGTGATTCTCTCTGTTGCTCTCTTTCAGGTTTCTATCATTGGTCCATAGTGTCACACTCGATTGTATACGATTGTATGGGTTGGGCTTCTTATTGAATTAGACAGGTCAGTCCTACTCCCCACCCCTTCTGATATTTAAACCATCACTCTAACAAAAACAGATTCACCCTCTGCTAGTTTGTTTTTGGACCAAACATTTGATGCCTGTGGCATTCAGCCTTCGTTTCTCTGATGATATTTATAGAAGAAATGTCATCCTAGTCTTTGGGAGAGTACTCGCCAAACAATAACACCACAAAGCATGTTAGAAAAATAGTCTGGCATCATTCAGCAATCTCATCACATACCTCATTCATGCCATTAAAGTAAGGAAGCTGAGCTGGGACATTTTAGTCAGGTATTACCACCACAGGCAGTTGCTTGTCTCATACAAGACCTTGGCCCAGCTCTGTAGTGCTACTACCCCGACAGCTGAGCAGAGGACCTCTCACATTCCCCTGGCCTGGACAGGCCCTCTGGTCACCTGTGCTGGGTTGTGGGAGGTTTCTCACGACACATCTTAAAAATATCACGCTGGCTGGTTGCATGGCCTACACACACACACACACACACACACACACTCTCTCAACAGTTAGCTGACTGCTTGTGGCATGTGCACATGAGCCCAACCCTCAGAAGCAAGGAAACTGCAAAGTAAGAGACTTTCTACTTTGACTCATTAATTATTTACTATCCAACAATAAGGGCCGTCGCCTTTGGGTTAAGTGTCATAAAACATTGTGTATGATCAAAGGCTTTTAAACATCCATGTGAAACAATTGTGAAACAATTGTCATATAAGTCCTGACCCAAAACACCTACTGTGATCACAAATCAGGCCTGTCATGGTGGGCGACAAAGATCCAGCTCTCGCATTTAGCAGCAAATGCAATGATCTCAACTGCCTCTCGGTCTTAAACGCCGTTCAGTGGGGACAAACAAAACAATTCACTCCTGCGCGTTTCTGAGGGGGAAAACGCTGCCCGTGTCCCCTGTTAATAATACATGCAGACATCTTCCCCACCCGAGACATCTGTCGCAACACTACCACGCCACACGGCCCCAGTTTAAAGTTACTTTGCCATTCCGTTCATTCGCTTGAGATAATAGTAGCTCTTCGATTAGCGTTGTATTCCGAGAAAAAACAGACAATACTATTTCTGGGGGAGACATTACACGTCAACACACCAGCTTGTCCTGAACGAGTGCTTGTGACAAAGCACAAATAAGCTACAATTATTGGACAATTGTTTCCTACAACGTTTTTCTACACCTAACAACATCTATTGCACAGTTCAACAAAGAAGGAACAGAACGATGACAGCATCGCTTGTCCCTATCCAAATAGCCAACGAGATGAATGGAATTTCTAAAGTCATCATCGTTTACACTGAGCAGCATAACGTTAGGACTGAAGAATGATGGACGGTATATTATCAAATTTAACGACCAAGTGGTGGCTTGAAATGACGTTGCAAGTAAATGACAGACTCTTACCTTTTTATTTGACCAGTGACAGAATTCAGTTGCCTGCGCGCTGACAATACAACGATAGTGCTCTTTTTGGACGGTCAAATCTGCTCGCATACAAGTACTGCTTTCAAGTCCCCCGTGTAATTCCTCTGAGTGTGTGCTTGTCTTTTCAAATCACTCTTGTCCACAAATTCCTCCTAGCAAAAATCTTAACATAGCCTACGTGGTCACTGTAAGATACTGAACACATCTGCAAAATGTCCTTGTCTTTAAAAGATTAAAAACAGTCCCCTCTCCATGGGTGTCGCTCGATGTAACTCTGCCTGTTTTTTCTCTCTCTCCTTTTTTTCTGATAATCAGTGCTGCGTCTCACACTAGCGCAGTCTCGTCGTGCACGCTCCCGCATAAGCTTTTCGATGCAATCCGGGGCGGACTAAGAGGAGGGGTGGGAGGGGCCATCTTCAAGAAAACCCTACATGATTGGTTTAAAAGAAACCCTCAGCGAATCATCGACGACCATGGTGGGACGTTGTTCCTCGTTCTTGTCGCAAAGCCTTCACTTATTTCTGTGGGCCCACGAAGACAGTTTACGTTAGTCGGGTTGTTGTTGCTACCTATGCTCCAAAATAAGTGCGATGTCGTTATGATATCATAACATAACAGATGCATACGGTGAAAGGTAAGACGACTAGTTTATTCGCAATGAGTGATGTTATCTTTTGTACCGCAATTGACATGATGACATTTCAGTGTTTCTATCTTTCTATAGTTAACAATTCCACTTCTTACACGCAATGCAGTAGACTAGACTAGGCTACTGTATGTAGAGTCGTTTTCCTGTCAAACTTTCCATGCACATGTTTAGATTTCGGCTAACCAAAATTACAATGACACATTTGGTTGTGGTTTACGGTGACAATCAAAAACATCTGAAGTTGCAGTGTCAGCTAAGTTACTTTTCTCGCCCCGTTCACAGACGCAGAGCTACTGTAAATCAACTGTTAGTAACATGGAATATGGGCAGTAACTTTAGCCTACTTACTGAGGTTAAAGAGTAGATGAGATCCAGAGACGTAAACATTTGCTGTTAAATAGACTATCCAAAACGTTGTTTTGCCTGCTTCATTTGCCTGCTTCATTTAAATAATAGTGATCCATGACATTTCAACTGTGTTTAAAAGATACATATTTTGTCCCAGCTCTTTATAGCCTCCGACCATGGACCCAGTGGTGCTGAGCTACCAAGACAGCCTTCTGAGGCGCTCTGATGTGGCCCTGCTGGAGGGTCCGCACTGGCTCAATGATCAGGTGATTGGGTTTGTCTTTGAATACTTTGCTGCCGAGCGCTTCAAAGACCTCAGCAGGTCTGTGTGCTTCATCAGCCCCGAGGTTACGCAATTCATCAAATGTGCATCTTGCCAAGAGGAGCTGGCCCTTTTCCTGGAGCCACTGCAGCTAGGGACCCGCCGTTGGGTATTCTTGGCTGTCAACGACAACTCCAATCAGACGGCCGGTGGGTCACATTGGAGCCTTCTACTGTACCACCGCGACAATAGCCTCTTCGCCCACTACGACTCGCAGAGCGGGGGCAACTCTATTCACGCGCGCCGGATTGCCTCCAAACTGGAAGCTTTTCTCGGGGGCAAAGGCAAAAAAGTGTCCTTTGCAGAAGAGGCCGCTCCTAGACAGCAGAATAGCTATGACTGTGGTATGTATGTCATTTGCAATGCTGAAGCGCTGTGTGAGAGTGCGGAGTTTGGAGGGAACCCACGCCTCCAGAGCCACACCATCACCCCGGACTACATCACCAGGAAGAGGGCAGAGTGGTGTAGACTGATCCAGAGACTTGCCAAAAATTGACGTGCCTGCAGAGGAGTTAGGTGATTGATTGCCCAGCTCCAGCTTCTATCTTAAACCGCTTTGTGTTGCAAGGTCACTTCTGACTTGTCAGCTCAGAAGCAGAGTCTTCCAGAGATGCCCTTAAAAAGAACGGCGGGAGCCCAAGCTGTAGAATTCTGTCGGAGCTGGGCGTTTGCATTAACCCTGATCTCACTAGTCTTCACAGCCAGCATGCACTTTCATCAGCAGAATTGTGGCACTCTCACAGGTCATCTCAATTGCCAAATCACATGAGCAGATACAGTAATGGAATGACAAACAACCTAGCCAAGCGTAAGATTTAATTTTCAGTGTGAGCGTATTTTGAAATATTTACTCCTTTCATCATCAAAGGGATCTAAATCATTAAATTCAAATCGCATGAATTTTGAATGAAGCCTAATATATAGTCATTGGGCTCATGTGGACATGCTTGTTGGTTTGTTTGTTTGCCCAGACGAAATAGCGTTGTTTACTTATTGGATATCAAAGGCCTAGCTGAGACAGTGAATGTCATAAAAGATGGAAGAGTTTTAATGTAATTATGCAGCGACTCTCCATTTATGGTTCTCCTGTCTTTACCGAATGTGATGCTTGTTTACAACTTTGTGTTCCCCTCAGGGTTGTGTTAAGTGAATGAATAGAAAAAGAATGTGTTATGTATCCATATAATAAAAATGCACTGAAATAATAATTGTTGTTATTACAATTAATTATTTATTATCAATTATTAATTTAAGTTATTGCGGTTTGTTCCAGGTCAATATTCACTGTACTGTAGTGAGCAAAGGTGTGGCAGAGCCACCAGTACTTCACCCCATAATACTTTATGGATATAGTGTTTGATTCTTGTCTCTGTGATTCTGAAATGAGATAATTATCTCCCTTGTCCTGAAATGTATGCCTGTGTGTTTGACAATTCATTCCTCTGCGTGTAGCAGCAATTTGAATTGATTTAGTTAGTCCCTCCTGAGCTAGGCACAGACAAAGAAGTCATGTTAATAAATGGCATTGCAGGGTCGGGCAGTGTAAGGGACATGGGACTTGTTTTTAAACTTGAGGTCTTTGTGTCTACCTCCATTCCTGTGGGCTCACTCGCCACAGTATGCTGAATGTAGCAGAAAATACGAGAGGTTGGAGGAGAAAAATCAATACAGTATAATATTTCAGCATAATATTTTGTGACGATGTGGCACCATGCATTGAGATATTTATGTATTCAATTAAAAATAATTTTACATTTACATTTTACATTTGCATTGATAGCAGTGCTTTAATACAAAATAGGGCATAGACTTCTTTCTCCTTCATCACAAATGGAAAAGGAGGAAAACAATTTTACTGTGCCAAGATGGCTGCAGAGACTCCCAGAATATACAGCTCTGGAATAAAAATGCTTAAAGATCCCGATAAGCTTTTTATCCTTAGTGTTTTTGTTGTTGTTGAAAATTCTAGTGGAACTGCGCTGTGTTTGACTGCCCACTTGGTTCAGTCCTGCACCTGCCCGGCCTCGGACCTACAACTAGCACCTCAGATTGGGAGGTGAGCATGCTATCAAGGGAGGTAAATACCTGTGGGTGCTAGCATCTCTTACTAGCATGCGTCTTAAGGCATCAAGAGGCACAGCTATCGTAGCAATTGGCTACCATATAGCTAGTCTTGCATTCACTACGTTACTGACCACTGATGTTGTTTCAGAAGATGCAACTGGCTCCTCTTCCCCTGTCATTAATGATGGCATCTAAAAGTGTGTAAATGACTTCTCTTACCAGAGAAAACAGATATGCACAGTTGTAAAGAATAACATATTCCACATTTTCCAATGGTTTTGTGTATATAAACTCTTCATGATTTAACGTTGCATATATTGAATGATGCAGTGGAGTGGAAGTGCAAAGTTTAACTGTGTATAAGGTCAATTCTGTTCACACTTTATTTTTGGCTGCATCATGGTGTGAGTTTTGGATGTCACTACAATATATGTACAATCTGCAGTGTAAACGTTTCCCCTTAGTAATGCAGGTATTTCACTATATACTGTAGTTTTTTTGGCACATAGTTGCACATTTTGAAATGATTCCTAACTTTTCCAGCCAAAATATGGATTAAATTAATGACTCCACCAGATCAGACTACAGTCAAAGTCTGATGCATTTTAGTGGCTGTTCCAAACTCCTCTTTTTTCCACAGGTATGCACTTTGGCGCCTGCCAGGAAAACGGCACTCCATACTGTGATAGCAGAACACAGGAGTATCATAGATATGACAAAATCAAAAACTCCCTCATCTTACGTCATACAAGGAGTGTGGCTGCCTGTGAGGCCAACACTGAACACCAGCAATTCATATTTTTGGCACTAAAAGCCCTTCTCTTTTTTCCCCCCAAGGCTAAACATGGCTTACTATGGGCCTATAACAGACAGTTTAGAGGTCACAACCTTACTCCTTAGATATATTCCCAAGAATACAACAAAGAGCTTTAAGGTTTGAAATAAAATGAAAGCAGTAGAATATAAGTTCATTATCTGACAGAAAAAAAGAGAAATGTGAAGAAGTGCATATTTTATTCAGGAAGAGGACTAGATTTAAGTGAACGCTTAAGGAAAGCCACTCTATCAACCAAAAACTGTCCAAATGAGACATGTTTATCTGTTTCCAAAGCACCACAGACTGATTGTGCCTGGCACATGCTAACTAATACATTTGCCCTGCTGATTCTATGATCTTTATTTGTAAAAGCTGTGTGTAATTACAGCAGTAAAATTACAGCGTTTGTGGAATGTCTTCCAAGAACCAGAGCTCTCCTGCAGAACCTTCAGGTGTTTCACATTATCTGTTTTCAAAGGGGAGCTGGCCCCATTCTTAACTTAAAACTTGAGCCCCCTTTCACACTAACCCCCCTCCTCCATCCCAGCAGCCACACTTGTGTGAATGACTGAATGTTGTGAAAAACATTTCAAAGTCTTGCATGACGTTTTACTGGTTGACATTTATGACATTTATGCACACTGGTGCTTTGGCGGCAGAGTTATTTTCTATTTTGCTTCGAGGGAGGCTTGTCAGGTTTTTAACCTGAGGTCATCTGAAAAGCAACCACAGACATTCAAAACCATTTTAAACTCAATTATTTTGCCTCCTTAAGGAAGTATTTGACACTGTAACTGAAGCAAAAAAACTCTACATCCTTTTGATTGAAACTGTAATTATTTCCCTCTGCTGACATTTGCAATGGTGGAAAAAATAACAATCCCACGTGATGGCAAAATATCGGGGGGAACAGTGCTTTAGACTGCCCTCAGTGTACCCCTTCACTATGAATTTGCAAACTGAAAAAAACAATACTTCTAGTGAAACTAGAGTTTGGCTCCAAAACGCTATGTCCTCCATTTTAATGAATTTTCATAAATCATTTTTTTTATTATTTTTTTTTTTTTACATTTTGTTTTCCAAGTAATTTCAGTAGAACTGTCATTGGGTACTGGTCTTTGATTTATCTTTCCTCAATCAAAACAACACAGCTGCATTTTTATTGATATCACCTGAAATACACAATTAAATTACATGACATAAAAATGGAGATATATCATTTTGGAACCAAACTGTTCATATACTGTATTTGTAGAATATTAGGTTGTGGTAAATACATGGCTGTCATTGTTTCATCCCTCTGCAGGAATGCTCTAAACCGTTTCTGTCACTGGCGAGTATGTATGAAATGTGTGACAGAGGAGTCCCCGCCACATGGCGAGGGGCACAATCTGTTCCAGCAGGGTGATAAACATCAACAAGCCGCCCACCCCTGCCAGCTAACACTTCCAATATGGCGCTGCAGCACGACAGTCACACTCGTTTCTCAATTAGAGCTGGGTGGATGTTTGCCCTAAGGCACATCCTCTGACTTGTAGTACTCTCTTGGTCACATATGAAATCTGAGGAATGTTCAAGAACCAACTTTGTTTGTCATCTTCAGACTGAACATTGAGAAAAATACCAGTGGTTTGCAGTCTGCTGACAGGAAGACATATTGCATGGCTTCACTTGTAATAATCACTAGACAGTGAGAGTTTCATTTCTTTGTGGGCCTATATACACAATTTCACTGTCAATAAAGCCTGGTCATCAAGTGGAGATTTGTCTCCTTTGTTAACACTTGAATGTGTGTTCCTATTTAATAAATAAGTAGATAGATAGATACTTTATTGATCCCCAAAGGGAAATTCAAGATTTGTAATGATATGACCTGTGATCACATGCAAAACAGAAAAGGAGAGCTGCAGTACTGTACCTTGGCTTAATGACACAGTGTGTGTGTGTGTGTGTGATCCACAGAGCAGTCTGGCGCTCTCCCGGGGCGCTGCCACATCTGAGAGGCTGGCCTGGGCTCTGGGCTCTGGGCCCTCTGCTCCCTGCTCCGGGGTCTTCTGGGCCTTAGCAAAGGCAGATGACGTGCTCCTGCACAGCAGCCCCTCTCTTTAGGGTCAGCTGCTCCACAGACCCCTCTCTAGACTCTGCAACATGGCAATTAACAGCATTCCTCATATAGCCCCCAGCGAATCAAGTTGTAGCCAGTTTAACATCTTGCAGACCTGGAAAACAGGAACTCAGCAGTGCCCCCCCTCTTCAAAACACTGATTTATATAAATAATGCATTATAGATGAAGGGCAACACAAGGAATGAATAACATGAGAACAACATGGACCTGGGATGGACAACAGCATCACAGGGTGTGTTATTGAAGAATGGATGGCAAGGAGGATAGAGAGGGGGTATGGCTCCACCCTGTGTCCATAAAGGGAACTGCAGTCTTTGATAAAGGAAAACACATGAGACCGCCAGTCAAAAAGAATGTCACAAAGGTCCACAGGAAACAGATTTTCAAATATCAGATATTGCTACACAATGAATGATATAATGAAAAACAAAATTCCAGTGCACATAAGGTGACCAAAAACTGACAAAATAGTGTTTTGTGTTTTCTGGCACTCTTTATAATCATCATCATCATCATTATAATAAAAACACTACAATAATTGTTTTTGTTTTCTCTTGCTATTTTGGATTCCCAGCCACACTATTCAGCTGCTCTTGCTAGATGGAGCTGAGGGACATTTGTCAGAAGCTCTGCACAGTAAGTCAGCTGGAAACTGATCTCAATTAAGGCACTATGCACAGTGTCTGGCAGCTGAGCCCCCAGTCCCAGATGAGTTTGCATCCCCCCACACAGCCAGTCATAATATCAGAGGCAGTAAAGGGCATCAAATACTGACCTCTAAAGACATCATCATGACTGAGAGCAGAGTGAGAACATTACTGCCAGGGAGGTTTTTTTTTTTTTTTTGTATATTTCAACACCACTTTCATAAACAGCCAATGTATTGAGAATGGTCTTTTGCCATTGTGTCACAGAAATTTTGAAAAGCCTAGAGGTGCATTTGAAGTAAGAATTGTAAATAAAATTGGACGAGACCAGATTAGACCAACAGATGGGCTCTGTTGTCATGACAAAAACATGAAGAGATATCCACATCCCCATTGTTCCTGAGAAACACAATATTTCCCTAAGCTGTCAGCCAAGCAGCCCTTAAGTGTTAGTCTAGGGTTCAACATGAATTATTCATTTACCTTAAAAGACATTACAAAACCTCTCTACACCAGGGAGAGAGGATGCTGAACAGTGAGGAGAGAGCATCTGTGCTCGGGACTAACACGAAAGAGCTGAAGTGGGGCTCACCAGAGGACCATGCTGCTGTTCTGTTGGTTTTTTGGTGTTATTTGTCTCTCTCCCTTCGGATGTATCTCTCTCTCTCTCTCTCTCTCTCTCTCTGTGTGTGTGTGTGTGTGTGTGTGTGTGTACATGTGCTTGTAAAGTGTGGTATGCGGCACAGTGGTACAGCAGAAGTGCCATAAATGGCTGATAAGCGGATCGCTGTGCATATGGAACCCATTTAGGGGATCGTAGCCCCAGGGCTCTCAGCCTTCACGTGTGGATGCACTGCGCTGTCGCTCTCACATCGTCTCTGGAGACTCTCTATCAATACACACCGGCAAAGTAAAGACAAAGACAAAGCGCTCCCCCACATACTGTACATGAGCACAGATGCATGCAAACCCACATGCACACACACACAGACATGGAGGCTGCTCACTCTATATATATATATTCAGCCTACTATGGATTCTGTGGAAAGTGTTAGCACTAGTTAGTGTCAACAGACTTGGACAGCACTGGAGTTGATGGTAAAACTTTATTTGATGTGTATGACTCTTCATATCAGCACTGAAAAATTATCACTATATTACTGACACTGTATATCCAGACGTGTCTGGATCAAATGGCTTTTTATTAGATTGTGTCAGTAACTGAACATTTAATGAGTAGTTGAACGAACTAGTACAACTAGTTGAAATGTTACAAGTGTGTGACAGCAAATCGGAAAGGAAAACCACAGCCTACAAACTGCTTATTTAATACTTGACATGAGACAAGGTTCATACAAGGCTCTTGATGTGGGTTGTGTGTGCAAAGGAAAAAGACAGTGGAGGGGATACAAGAACAACCAGGGACATCAATATGAGGCAAACAATTCTGAAATGTTCAAATGTATCTTCCAACTTCAAATGTTCAACTTCAGTGACATTTCTGAAAGTGTTTCCAGCACTTGATAATTGCTTTGATTTGCATTATTCTTGTTTCAAACTGATCAGTGTACATTCACTTCAGTGCAAACACACATACACCTTCCAAGACTCTGAACAGGATCGTAAACTCTGTTTTAACAACAGTCCAAGCACTCTGTAAAAAACAGGTCCTTTCCTATGTTGTCAATAGTTCATTTGAAATATACAGTAGATTTTACTGTGACATCTTTGCATTGCATATACAATATAGGAACAACATATACAATTTAACAAGCCTCATAAAAACAAAGAAAAAAAGCTGAAATCTGTTTATGGGTCCAGGCTATGCCAACATTGAGGTTCTAATTTGGCAGCTGAAACCTACGGTGTGTGGGTGAGTATAATTTAAATAAATTATAAGGACAGGCAGGAGTTCTAAACTTGGCATGTCAGGAACAAAAGAAGAGGGCTAACACCTCCTTATCCCTCGGTCTAATAACTAGCCTGTCTGTGCAAACTCACAGAGCTGGGCAACACGAAGATTATGTGCAGCTCACTTCTAGATTACATCTAAAAAAAATAAAAACAAAATACATATTCTTAGCATCATTATATTCTATTCCATCCTATTCTTAACCCTGATTAGTCCAGTGCTGTACCTCAGCTATGGCTCTATGAAATGTCTATGTGATAAATGAACTCAGCTATGATATCCATACAGGTAGCTCATCCTGACTTGGTAGTGGTAATAACTACATGTTACATCAGCCTTGCAGTTAAACATGAAGTATTTTCACTACTGTGAAGACTAACATCCGTTTTCTCTGATTGACCATCCTATGCAGTTCCAGTGTCCTATAAGTTGACCAGTGTTCCGTTGCCCAGTCTTCACACTGTCTGTGACTACAGGGATTATCAGCAGTCTCCGTTCAAGATTAGTCTGACAGAGGTCATGATTGCTGGCTTCTAGATATGTGTATCTTTTTGACGTTGTTATTGCTCGGAATCTCCAGAGGATTTGAAATGGAAGGATTACATACAGTATATGTTAAAAGGCAGCCAGAGGTGCTTGTGAGATCGATCAGACCCCTTTAGTGTTCCATTGGCATTATTATCATCATGGAGCATCTTTGGGAACAGCACAGACTGCTGTTCGATCCAATCCAGCTTACCAGTGTAAGGATAAAATGAAAGATAACAGAAGAATGATTTACCTAAGGGCCTCTTTTTCAGTTTTTTTTTCTCCCAGCTTGTTCTGTGAAACAATGATCAAACTACAGTGATGGAGTATAATTCCACTCTGAACTGCAGGAAACCTTCAATAAATAAAAGGGCCTGTTTTGCATAGTCTTGACAGGATCAAAGACAGCAAGGGGCCTGTGCAGGTAGGCTCTTCCTTCCAGTGGCAAACTCAAGCCCCGAGTTATCTGCAAAAACAGATGTTGACACAGTATGAAAAAATGTGAACATTAAATGTCAGGGGATACGATGTGGGTATGATGGTACAGTAGCAGAACAAAGGAGAGAAGAGAGCTATGATGTCTGAGTGCTCAGTGATGCAATCGGAGGATAAGCTACGGTAACACTGCAGATTCTTTTTTCCCCTTACAGAACAATGTGAAAGTAGCCCTATATTTCATTTGATACTCTCCCATTACATACTGCATCTTCCATGTGAACCACAGTAAATTGAATCTCCCATGATGCACGTGTAATATTTAGCGACAGCTGCAGTCGGATCAGTACCTTTCCCTTAGGGTGAGGGCTGGGTTGTGGTTGAGGAACGACAGTTGCTGCTCAAGGCTACACACACGGAAGGCCAGGTAACAGGAGGACAGGATGAGAAGAATGATCCTGCAGAAAACAAGTCAGAGAGAGAAATGGAGACAAATAGACAGAGAGAGAGAGAGGGAGAGAGAATGGGAGATAAATAGACCAAGAGAAAGAGAGGGAGAGAGAAGGAGACAGAAGGGGAAGGAAAGGAGGAGGGTAACGTTAGTACAGTCGTTTTTTGGGGGAAATGTTGTCTGTATAATTAGAATACATTAAGAATGCAGAACAATGCACTGCATCAGCCTAAACACTAGATGGCAACATTGGGGTCTGATAGAGCCCTGTTACAAAATCTGCCTAGTAACTCTACCACCATATCCTTAAAGGGAAACATCCGCTCTCAGTGATAATTAAATACTCGTATATGGTATATTCCCTTAAGAGCAGAGACAGAGAACAGGACTGAAACAAAATCATCCATCATCCATGTAATATCCCAGAGGTATAATATACCTGCTTTCGCACAAAGAACACAGAGCAGGGCAAGGGGTGGATTTTTTAAAACCCATGATAAATGTATTAAACGTTCAAACATTAATATCACACCGTTCAGCACATTAATATTAAAAGGCCAGATTCTAAAGGCTGCAGGGGAGGAACCACGACTGCAAAAATGAGATTAACACAGAGATAGAAAGAGAGAGAAAGAGAGAGAGAGAGAGAGAGAGAGAGAGAGAGAGCACCAGTCAGCAGATTTACTGCTCCCCTGTGCCTGAGTTTGACCCAACTCACAGTAGGATGAAAAACTTCAGCAGCTGGTACTCCATCTGGCCCAGTTCCGGAACCGGTTCTGTGAGCAGGATCTTGTCTGTCTCCAGGCCGCTCTCTGGAGAAGAAATACAAAGCACATGGATCCCGGTCACACTGGGATAGCACTAGCCGTACACTTTTCAGTCCTAATTCCCTAATCAGACAGAAGCTTTTCCCTCTCCTGGTAAAAAAAAAAATAGGTCCTGACCTTTAGTACGTTTTTTGCTGGCGTGGGAACTGATATAACCTTTTTTGTTGGCTAAGCAGGTGCACTTTTTTTCCCTTTTTACTTGAACTAGACTCTGCCCCAAGCTCGCTTACACAACCACATGCATGCAAAGACAAAACAAATACAGGCCAAAACGGACACATTCAAGAGATAATATGTGGTCTACCCCCTTTCAGCATAAGGCCTGTTTGCACGAGAACAAATAGTCCTAAAAAAGCCATTAACAATGGCAGACATTTAGTAGGACACACACACCCGCACGCACAAACATGCAAATACACACAGGCACATGCACAGAGTTGATAGCATTCAGTCGCAGATGCAACAGGCCTATTTAATTCCAGCTCTATCATGAAAAAAAATCTCTATTTCGGCCTAATCTGCCATTGCGTAACGGGGACGGATCGAATCAAACAGAGCCGCGCTTGTTCCTCCCCCCACACGTGCTGTGGATTTACTGGCGCTGACAATCAGGACAGCATGCAGACTAAGCTGCACAAACAAGCAAAAGAGCTCCATATTCATCTCTAGCTCACATTTGGCTAGATTGGGGCGGAAATGACCAATACTTGATTTGAAAAACCAAAATCATCTACCAGCAAAGCAAAGATAAGTGAAGTTGATTATAGCTGCTAAACGGCTCACGCGAGTGAACAATCGCAATCATATGTGTTAGCATTAGAGAGAATTAATGCCAAACACAAGTCGATTACAATAGATTTGATCGTCATGAGCTAAGTCCTCTTCACCAAAACAGCATCAATGACTACATTTAATCTAAAGCTAGATGGATACCTATTCTTCAGGTAAAGCTTGGACTGTGTGATGTGGTGAGTGTGTTTATGTTTTGTGCCCACACCTCCCCTGGAGAGGAGCCACAGGTGTGTTTGGGTATTGTTGTGTGAGTGTAAGCGACTGCACGTGCGTGTGTATGTGTGCATCATGCATGCATTTATTTGTGTTTGTGTGTGTATGTGTGTCAGTGTAATTATATGTCTGCTTGTGAGTGTGTGTGTGTGTGTGTGTGTGTGTGTGTGTCTGCGTGTGTGTGTCCATCCTCACCCTCCAGTGGCTCATCTGTCTGGAAGGGCGTGTCCACTGCGCTGAGGCTGCTGGCCGAGTTGCCCAGCAGGTCTGGGAGCGAAGAGGACACCGAGGCCACAGACGGCTTCCGCCTCCATTTCAGCACTGGGGGGAACTCGTCCGCCACGGGGAACTCATCCGGGACCGGGAACTCGTCCTGGTTGGATGGACAAGGAGATGGAGGGTGTGTGTGAGTGTGTGTGTGTGTGTGTGTGTGGGGGGGGGGTAGTGGGGAAGAGGGGGGAGAGACATGAGCACATATGTGGAGACAAAGCAAGCCACTATTCAATACATACACATGAAACTCATTTAGTAACAAAAAATCTGCCTTTCTATGTGGTTCTGTAGCCATAACAACACCAAGATAATAAGTTCGGTATACAACTAATAACATTGAGC
The DNA here is from genome assembly GCF_963854185.1 of Sardina pilchardus. NCBI lineage: Eukaryota > Metazoa > Chordata > Actinopteri > Clupeiformes > Clupeidae > Sardina > Sardina pilchardus. The sequence goes on along the minus strand of NC_085004.1, from coordinate 21,575,387 downwards.
AAGTAATGACTAAAACATAATAATTCCCTTAAATGCACTGAATGATAATCAGTATAATGTATGCATAATAATGTGCCTCACTTATGAGTAAATGCAAAAGGAAAATGTCTTCCATCAAATACTACACTGGTTGAGACACTAGATGGCAGCACTGAGGTCAGAGTCCAGGAGACATCTGATGCCTCTCTGGGAGAAACAGAATCAGTATTCTGCTTTCGTCTTTCGTCTGCTTTAGGCAACTTGGCAATAAGTCAGTTTGGGATTTAGTTGAGATATCAAAACAGATACAGCTTCAGCAGTTTCCCTGCATATAAGCTATCTTGCAACTTTGTGGGGTAAGGTCAGACTAAAAACAGTCAGATTGACAACATGATCATGTATGAATGAATGTCAACTATGTGTGACTATGTGGCTACTGCTTATCATTTGGAATGTGTGGGTGTTACAGTTACAACTGGAAATGTTGATGTTGTAACCTTTGATGCTTACATTGACTAATGGTAAATCACATTACATAAGTTTGGTGTTAAGTGATAAGTAAGGGTCACTATTTCGCTGCCATTTACCAACTCTCTTCTTATCACTTCATCTAGCTGTGAACGTCTGTATCTACATCTTGGTAAACTTCCTGTGCGAAATTCAGTTACCGAGCAGTGGTAGTGTGAGAGTTAGTCAGTGCTGTTTAGTTGGGTTGTGAAATATCACTTGTTTAGATGCTTCTGAATATGTCTATGATCAGTTAGCTTATTGTGGCATATAGATCTTGTGTAAATTATGTTTTGCACTTTGCACTTAAACTAACCAAACAAAGAGCCTCTTTACTAATACATTGCATCTTACAATATACAGTATTTTACTCTTACTTAGTACTGTCAACTGTACAATTGATAAACTAATGAACATAGTTAGTAAGAAAAAAAAAGAAAAAAATTCAAACGTGTTGTTCTCACAGATAGTGAAGCCACAGGAACACAAGCAAGGAGTCCAAGGCTCACCAGAGATAAGGAGTTGGGTTCCTCCATAAACTGCTTGAGACTGAGACTTTTCTTGCCATTGACCTAATTGAGATTTGAGAGGTTTGATTAAATTGCATATCTATATATAGTTACATAACTAGCAGATAGATAGATGACATATTTCATTTAATGGTACCTGGAGATGAGTGCAAATCCGCCTCAATACATCATACACACTATCCCTGGACAGTAGTGACACAAACACATACTGAAAGAGATAAAGAGAGACACACATCATCCATTAGATAACATCACCGGATAATATCACCTCTGATACCACATACACACCCCCTACGTGCACAAAAACGACAAACAGTAACGTATCACATGCAAAAAACAGCCACCATGTAAATCACTAGTTTGTGCAAACAAACACACAAACCCAAAACATATAACAAGAAAGCTATACTTTTTTAAAACACAATGAAAGTCAGTGATACCAATGGAACAGCAATACTATCGCATAATCCCATTACCAGGAAAAGAGTTACATTTCCCCATAAGAGAGATGAGCGTATAAAGCTAGCCAGTGGAAAGAGCTTACAGCTTAAAGGCTTAAAAAAACACCATGGGAACATATTTCCATTTGGAAATCATTTTCATTCACCATCTCCTGAGCTTCTGCCTCTAAGTGTGACAAAGCATCTTTAGCAGTCATTATGCAGACAACGCACACAACTGACATCACACAAATCATCATGGTATGACTGTTTTATATATAGACATAATTTAGTCATCTAGCGAGTTGTTGAAGGGTCAGTTCCTGTTTACAGCAACTGGAGGCCCAATGGTTTTTGCTGAGGTAAAGTCTGTGGCAGTGCTGGTTACCCGAAAAACCAGGTGAAAAAAAGCTTCAGTGTGACAGATGCAACCAAACCTCCTACACTGCAGCTGAAAATGGAACACCAACGCGAGATAAGGCTGTTCCTTTGAAGCAGCAAACAAAGGCACCATCTAGAATAAATCATGATGACAAAGAGAGGAGGCTGAGAATACAAAAGCATGGCGCGAACACCTGTAATGTTCTCTGCCGTCCTTAGGGAAGGTGGAATGTATATTGCTGGCACGAACAATAATCTTTTCTACATGGCAGTGAGGGGAAAAACAGGCCTAAAATAGAATCCTGCAAGTCACCTTGAAACCCCTTCAGCATAACCAAACTACTGAGCAGGCGATTTCCATTAGCCTGCTCTTTTTTCCAGACACCTGGGCTTGTTGACAGGTCTTTGTTTCCAAAATGGCTTTAGCCTCACCCCTATCTCCTCATCACATTACTGCTCCTTTCAAATAGCTTCCTCTTTCAAAACGCCTCTTGCCAGAGCCACCCACCCACCCACCACCAGGCTTTTTACGTTCAACATTTGAAGAAAGGTACAGGGTTAAAAACAGCAACTTGCACTTTTAAAATAACAAGACCGATCCACCTCCCTGATTTTAAAAGTTCCCAAGATGCATGTGTAAGCTTCAACAAGACAACCTGTCTGACAAGCTTAGAGGTCAAAATGTGACAACAGCAAAAGGGCAGTTTGGTAGTTAATAATCATTTTGCTGTCATCTTTTCATCTCTCCCCTACTCCACGCCCGCACACACACACACACACACACACACACACACACACACACACACACACACACACACACACACACACACACACACACACACACACACACACACACACACACACACACAGACACACACACACACACAGAGCACCATGAATGAGCCTCTCACCTTCTGACTGGTGTCTGTGGTAATGGCCAGTCCGTTGGGGACCAGGCCTGCTGTTTTGTGTTTCTTCACCAGTCGCACAGACACCACTGGGATGGCCACCTGTGAGCAGACATGAAAGGAGGCCATCAGTCATCATGACTGGCATATGGTCACGACTGGCATGTAATTAAGTTCACTGGCCGACCATGGTGGATGTCCCTAATCAGACACTGTCATGGCCAAGAAGATATTTTGGCATTAAATAGACAGTGTTTGTACATGCATATGTTTCTACAATCTATTCTTACATAGAATAACAATATTAAGTATATAAATATTGCATGCATTATAATGAGCTTCAAAAGCAGGGATGCAACTAATTGATTAATCGATTAGTTGTCAACTATTGAATCAATTGCCACCTAGTTTAGCAATCAGCTAATTGGTTTGTGCCATTTAAGAAAAATACTTCTACATTTTCTGATTGCAGCTTCTTAAATGTAAATATCTTTAGATTTGCTTACTACTCCATTACCATAAACTACATTTATTTGGCTTGGACAATAAAAGGTACATGAGAAACACTTAGACAACTAACTGATTACTCAAGAAAATAATCAACAGATTAACAGAATCAACTGAACTAAGAAAACAATCATTAGTTTCAACCTTATCCAAAAGCCCATGATACATTAATAATATATCATGCATTTTAAGCATAATATTCCTTTAACTGACTGCTATAACATATGAACACATTACTCTTTGTACATTCACCAGATAAATTATCAAACTGTAAGTACAAACCAGAAATGTAAACGAGTTTAGTTACACAGTAAAAACCAAGAATGAAGGCCTGTCCACAATGCTACCAATGACAATAAAGACTACTGAGACTGTAATGATATGAAAGTCTACACTGACCAATACGGAGTCTAAGGCATATACTTCATGTTCATTCAGACTGAGTGGTACACTCAGTTTTACAATTCAACAATTCAGTGGATTCTGATTGACTTCATGCCATTGTTATGAGTTATATGGAGTGTGGACATTATGTTTTTTTTATTAGCGAAAGCGATACTTAAGCTTTTACCGTTATCGTGGAGGTTAGTTATCATTGCCAGTGTGGACAGGTCTTAAGTGTACGGTTGCCTTGGTTTCAATAGTGATGGTCATTTCGCAGCTCTCTAGTGAGACGTTATCACATCTAGAAAGCCCATGGACATCATTCCATTCCACACTTAAGGCTTTTAAGATAGACAGAAATTCCACAGGCATACCACCAGCGTGTGTGTGAGGATAAAGGTGAATGGTTGACTTTGATTGACTCGGCCTGCAACTAATGCTGCATGCACCTAACAGAGTCCTGCCTTTTATGGGGCCTTGTAAAGATGTGCTCCTCGCACACACAGGGCCTTGAAGGTCTAGCCAAGCTACTATCTCCTGCTGACTACCTGATTCTCACCTTAATGTCCTTGCCAAAGAGGTTGGCGTAGAAACACAGCCAGTTTCTGGAAATGTAAAGGCGGCCCTGAAGAAGGATGTCTCGTAGCAGAGCACAAGAGTACACTGGGGAACACACACACATACACACATACACACACACACACACACACATACGGACGAAGGGACGGACACACACACACACACACACACAAAAACACACACACAAGGATGGACGGACGGGCACGGACACACGGACGGACGGACACACACACACACACACACACACAAAAACACACACACAAGGATGGACGGACGGGCACGGACACACGGACGGACGGACAAACACACACACACACACACACACACACACACACACACACACACACACACACACACACACACACACACACACACACACACACACACACACACACACACACACACACACACACACACAGTAAAAGGATGAGTCAGACTGTAAACATCCTGTTCACCAGTGTCATTGACAGTCATTTACAGGTAGTTGCTATAAAATGTGTACTGCATTTACAATATCAAATCCATAAAAACTGAATATCCCAAACAAATGAACTTGCCCATTACCCTACCTCACAATATTGTTGTGATACAATACAGTAGAAATATTTTTTTTTTTTAAACTATTTTGCTATATTTAACAGTTCCTGTTTGGATGGTTGAATTTGACACAAAACATAGGAACTTCACTGTGCTAACAGATATATACAGAAGTTCTGAATCAACAGTGCCGATCAAGTGATCTTGTTCTCTCCGTGACAAATCAGCCATGGGACAGAGAGTAATGAATATGAGCAACGCACTTACATTGAAAAAAAAACACAAAAAAAACAGGAAGTCTATAAATAAGCATAGCAAAACATGGTTTGGCAGTCTTACCTTTCATAAGGATCTCCTCCTTGGGGACGGTCTGGAAGAGCTTGTGGTACTGGGAGTTGTACTTGCTGACGGTCTGTGCGGAGGGACAGGGCAAAGTCATGAGGTCTGCCGCAGAGGCAGTGGGGCTTCGCTGCCTCAGAGGACGAGAGCCCTGCACCAGGCTCAACATGCTGACACACAAACACACTCACATACAGGCACACATACACACACACACACACACACAAGCTGGCGCTCTCACATGCGCTCTCACATGTAAACTCCCCCACACACTCACACACACACACTCATAACAGGCGCACAAGCACACGCGAGGACCCTCTCACGAGCACTTGTTTGGAGAGGAGGCAGCAGCGGAAAGGCAGCACCACGAGCAGTCCTTCACTTCCTTTCCGGGTGTGAGTGTAGTGCGCGTGTGTGCCTTTCTCTCTGTGTGTGTGCGTGTGTGTACAACTCAGTCTGATACTCTAGCGACTCTCCTCATCTCTCCTCTCCGCTCTCGATAGGGGCCAGCTCACGCCCTCCCCTCCTCTCCTCTCCTCCTGAGTGCGCACACACACACACACGCAATCGCACACACAACCGTCTTCCGGCTCCTCGCGAGCAGCGAGCTAACACCTGTGTCTGCCTCTCGCTGGGTAGTTTATCATCAGCCTGCGCCGGAGCAGAGTGAACGTTCCTATCTCACTGCAATGCGACCGAGTGGAGCGGAGCCGAGACAGCAGCTCTAACACCTTCTTGATCCACAGCGGAAACCACAACGACTTGTGGCGGGGATGGAAAAAACGACGCTGCCTTGCCACACTTCATGCCCCATTTGTACTCTGGACTATGCGTGCAACTTTCCGGAATAGTCTGGGAGCCTCGGTAAACATCCACTCAGCTCAGGGATATAATGGAGCATTTAGATAATGATCATAATCCGGATGGACTGATTCAATGAGTCGAATGGTCTCTTAATGTTTTACCCCAATGGTTGCACAACAACACAGGTCTGGCTGGCGTGCGGCACAGCAATTACGGTTATGGCATTGCACATTTATGACAGGTAATCATGTTTCCAGGTTGCCACCGCTGCTTCCTTGACTTTATCACGTGTCAAGGTCTGAGGCACCAACGTCTTTTTTAATGACGGTTCCAAAGAATCTGGCCTTGACCCTTCACTGCTTTCCTTGATCAACAAGCATAAATCTCTTATCCTATGTTTGCACTATGAGGCTATTACGGCTGTCTGTGGCCTGTGGAAATATATGAATAAAGGTCCTGCACAACACGATAACGGTTTTTAATAGTCCCACTCTTATGATCTTCCATGACCTACAGTACTATATAATGAATGGTACATTTTAATGTCCAAAGATTTCGGAGCAGTAGCGTAGTGCTTAAGAATCTCTGACTTTGCATCAGAGCAGGAGATGAATAAATGGGTATTGAATTAACGAAGTTGGGCTAACCGCAAACACTCAACTCAAGATATACAGCAATTCTGCATGGAAATATATTTATATCAATTCATTTTGGCAAGTAAATTTGAAACTACTACATCAAAATTCCTGATATCCTATAGCCTGGCTAGCGCCTACCACATCTCAAATGAGACGTGGTCTGGCAACCAGACGTTCATGTTCTCGTATTTGAAAAAATGCCCAAATCCGTTCATTGGGCACTACGGATGTCTATCAAATGCGTCTGTGCATAGCCCATCATGGTCTTGCTTTCTCCCCTGTTCTGTGATTGGTCACCAACATCAGGCGAAAATTTGGGTGTTAGTTTCCAGACTGCCTTAGCAGCGTGAATGAAATCACCACGCAAGGCAGGATGGGAACACCCAGGCTAGATATCCTATGACTTTGCCCCAAATATGATCAAATTCTCTGACTTTCCATGTCTAGCATACACTTCATGTAAATTCCATGACATTCAAGAAATTCTATGGTGCTTCAACATAAACAATAGACATCTACATAACAAAACTCACAGATATAAAAATGTAACTTACCGAGCCGCGGTAGCATTTCTTCACATCCTCATATGATAGGTCATCGATAAGCTGCACTCTGTAACATCAAGCCAAGGGAGTAGAACATTGATATGACAATCCAAACACCGTTTGCCCCACATACTTCCACAGTCACTTTATTAGCGTATAACAACACAGCTGTTCTGTGGTGACCTTGATCAGTTGAAGGTTACAGTTGTAGGCTACAGTTGTAGGCCACAGGGTAACACACGCTGTCATTACACTCAACTGGACAAAATGGGGACGTATTAAGTGAACCCACATGACACAGCACAGTCGGCTACAGCCAGGAGCGCACAGGCAGGCAGTTACAGCGAGTGAGATCACTCCCTGAGAAATTCAGCTCTTGCCATTAGTAACGGAGTCGTATGGCACGGGGCCGTTAGCTTCGATGGCGTCCATGCTGCTTTGGCGCAAAGCTGTGTGCACTGAGCCAGGTACCACAGCAAGACCACACGCACGATGCCACCTGATACACACAGTGCTAAAAGGGATTTAATCCATGTGTTGCAAGCATTAGATCTTTTCTATCTGTTATTGTGTATGTCTTCATGTATTGTCTGCTCAGTCTTACACGCACGTTTGACGTTTATTGGTATGGTATGTAGTTGCAGCGATGGTACTTTTTTCACCCAAGACCAATTTCCCTCATAGGGGACAATGAAGTTAATCTTATGTTATCTCATCTACAGTATAGACCTTTTCAATCTGTTCATAGGAGGTTTCCAGTTGAAATGTTCAAAACCAACACAGATACTTAATACTTTTTATTTTATTTTTGGCTTCAAAGTTACCATTAGCTCAGTGTTGTTTTCTGAGCCACTGGATATCCCTTGAACACACATTTGTTTATGCAGTTGAAAGGGTCTATATCTTTGCACAGTTATTGGAACATATTATAGATGATGGTATGAAGAGAAAAAAGCTGTTGTTATCTCAATTTCAAATGAAATTACATCTCCTGCAAAAACATTATTTCATCAAATGCTTTTATCTGACAACTAAGCAACAGTTATTACGAACATCTGTTCAGCTGGTGGCAAATATGTTGCGTAAGATCTAAACCAAAAAAAGGAAGGACACAGAGAACACTTTTTTTTAAGACTCTGTCATAGCATGTTCAAGTTTCCACACCTGCCTGTGTGCATGTGCAGAAAACAGCACAGAGAGATGTTTGGCCTAGAAAGAGCTTCACTATACTATAAAGACTAAACTGAACTTATTCTTGAGAACGAATTTGAAAGTAAACCAATCCTTGGAGAGAAGTTTTCTTCTAGGTTTTACAGATATTTCTCTGAATGGGAGAGAACAAAAATTCTAAACGGAATAAAGCACAGCACATCCAGTACAAAGAATCCTCTACTGTAAAAGAAAGGTAAAAGCATCTAATCTGTAGGGAGGATAGACCAGAAGAGAGACAAGAACAGAGCAAAAAAGAGAGAGAGAGTGAGCAAGAGAGAGAAAGAAAAGGCTAGGCTAGGCTGTGGATATTTGTGCATATGCTTGTGATCCTTTGGTGCTCCAGGGCAGTATCCCACAATGTGCAGCCGTTCTGTTCTGTCGCGGGGGGTATGGAACATTGAGAAATAAAACCTAAATTCTCAGGCATTGTTTGCTCAGTGTAACAAACATTTTTTTTTATCATTTCATTTGTTTTATTTCAGCCCCATATCTATTCTTAATTACTGTATTTGTTAAAACTTCTTCCTAAGTATTGGTCAAAAACAGTGAGATGCATATCCAGCACCACAAATATGAAAGATGCTGGCTGTGTTTATGTTTGTCACGCACTGGAACTAGGTCAAAGGGTTTTGCTCAACTTCCTGCGGTGCACAGGAGAGATGGCTATGCATGCTGAGCAGCCCCATCACTGCAGGAAAGGAGAGAAACAGACAGGGGGGAAAGACAGAAACAGAGAGCAAGAAACAAGTGGGAGAAAGGCTGGGATAGGGTGTGTACAGGCCAATTGTCTCTATGACACAGCTCTGAGCTCTGGGATTCAGGGATTTGTCCTCATAAGGAAAGCTTATGTGTGTGTGTGTGTGTGTGTGTGTGTGTGTGTGTGTGTGTGTATGTGTGGTCATCAGGTGTTCTGTGAGTCGTCAAGTTCACTCTAGGCATTTCCCTAAGGGGCCACGGCTTTCACTTCTGTTTGTAATTTGATCTGTTACACCTGCTTGTCACACAGATGAAGGCAACATACAAAGAATATTGATGACTTGATGACTACATTTTTTACAGAATAAAATTAAAATATGCAGATAGGCGAATAATGATCAATTGCTCAATGTGTGTCTATGTATTCCTCGAAGATTCTGCTGTATATTTGGACACATTTTCCAGACCCACAATTTGGTGTCTTAAAACTGAATGTAGGCTAAAATGAACCGCTCTTCAGTATTAGCCTAACTACAGATATGATAAGAAACAGCATAATGTATTTCATTATGTAGCCCCATCACAAGCACACTTTCTCTCAGGTTTGTCCTTTAAACCTGCATGTGAGCTTTCTTGTAAACATTTATTTGACAACCCATGTTTACAGCAAACAACTCTGGAGTAATCTTCTGGCAGTGGTGTGCACAACCCACTGGATTCTTCTATAAATAGTCTTCACACGCTGGCTGTAATCCCTATGGGAGACGCTTGCCAGGTTATTGAAAACCAGCAGGTTTCCAAAAGGACATCGCTCTGTAGCATTAATATTTAGATTTTCACAAAAGTCCTAACACATTCCAGAATAGGTAATAACAGACCACCAGTTGGTGATTTTCTTTAAAGAGCATCCTGTCTGGTGTGGTTAAAATCCTTAACCTTCATTTATTCCTCAAGATTTAAAGCAAGGTAATTACCATTGGCAGATTTCCATGAGGACCCTATTACTATTGCAGTCACATACTTTCAATGTCATGTCCTGCAGCCATGGCTAGTGTTGTTTTGCCACTGGGCATTGCTAGGCAGCAAGGCTGCATCCCTCTGGTAGCATATGCATAAAGATGTGATGAGATCTTTGGGCAAAGCGAATCTAAGGGAATCTAATTAAGAGCTAAAGCATATTGACATGGAAACATATGATTTATGATAATGCTCCACAGTCATAATAGCCTTATTGGCCCGGGAAGAGCGCTACCGATACGAACTGACTGTGAATAGCTCAGATTGCATTCAAGCATAAGAGTGTTTGATGTCACAGGCTCTACCATTCCGTTCTAGAATAAACAACCATGTCAAGGCAATATCCATACAGCAGCCTGTGAACCGCAAAAAAACACTGCATTAACCCAGCATTAGCTCTGGTCAAGTCCTGCTTTAAAGCACGAGGGAAATGAGTTCGGATTGCTCTGCAATTCAGTGAGCAAGGAGACAACAGCGAGCCCTGCCAAATCCTGCAGAGGGAACAGATTCCTGCAGATTACTCCCCCGGTTCAGAGCCCGGTTACGTAAGAGCCACGCCACATCATAACGTAACCTGTCAGGCACAGAGAGGGGTCAGCTTATGGCTCTGTCTGCTCTCCACGTCCCTTTACCATTTGAATAACCTGCTGGCTTCCTCTGTGCATATGCCATGCATGAATAATGGGGCTCCAGTGAAAAAGAGCTGACGGAGCAGATCTGTGAATTTACCCAACAGTGCTATCCTGGTTTAGTGCAAAGTGCAGAGGGGTCCATACATCATGGCAGAGCAAACAGAGACATAGTGCATACAGCATAGCTTAAATAAACTAATGCCAGCATACAGTTCAAAGATGAAGGGGTTTTTGTAAGTTCTTTCTGTATCTCTCCATTGCATCTGTGATATAATGAGTGAAATGACACAGCCAGTTCCACAGAGTAAGAGTATTCACTACATCACACATATAGGCTTCTTGTTTCTTGCTTATTGTCAGTCATTTTCAGCCTCTCTTGGGAAAAGCAGCAGGACCAAGCAGTTATTGGGGTAAAATTGAAGTTAGATTGTAGTTAGTTTAAAGTTAGCTTCCAATGGTCTAAATGGAATGGGTCTAATTCATGTTAAGCACAACAAAACTTAATCATGAGCATAACAACGCTTATCTGATAAAGCAATGGCATTGAGTTAAGGATCTAGTGCAGTTGCCAGCTAACAATATCTAAAATTGTACATCTAAAACTGCTGGTCTCCCATTGATTCATTATAGTCCTTCACTAAAGGATCACTTCAATGAAAATCCCCACTTGGCTTCTTTTTCTGACAGAAGTTGTGCATACCACTTTTTCAGTTTTTTTAAAAAAAATCTGCCATCAGTTTTGTTCCAAAAAAGCAGCCGGAAGTGTCTTTTTTGTTTATCAGCTGTCAAAAAAACAGCATGACGTGGGTTGTTTTTCTGCTAGAAGTTGGCTAAACCCCAGTGTAGGAAACTGGCTACATAACTGTATCTTTGTCAAGTTGGTGGTGTTTCTTGTATTCACTGCATTTGTATTAAGGTGTTATAGCATTACATCATAACCACACGAGCTTAAATAGTATACCTGAAATTAATACAGCCATCGAATACAATTACACAATCAATACCCTATTCAGTTATACTATCATTAGATTGATGTTTATAGAGCTGGAATATTGAACAGCTTTGCTGGCTCAAAGAAGACATGAGTCAGAAGAATCAACAAGTGAAGTATATAAGATTGCCAGCAGACCACAACAAAAGCTTGTGGGAGGAACAATAGTGGACTCTGTTCACATGTTCAGCAGCTCCCCTGAGCATTTTCACCAACTTATGATGCGAGACGTTGGGACAAAAAGAGGTGATATTTGTATTAGGGGCGTGCTGTGGTACAGATGTCACAGTCTGAATGCATCATGGCGCACCTGACCGGGTGAGCGTTTGTACTCGAAGCACAATCGCGACGTCTGGGTAAGCCCCGTGTTACGTGCGCGGGAAGCAGACAGTTTATGTTTTGACTTGCCTGAACTGCGGGGGGTTTTGGGTGTCCTCTTCCTTCGGGGGCTCGGGCAGGTCCGGAGGCGTGAGGAGGCCAACGTCCTCGCTCTGTTCCTGCTGCTCAGTCATGCTCCTCGGCCTGCACGCAAAACAAACACGGCACCGCTCGGACAATGAGAGCAGGCCCAGACCAAAGTGAAGGTGAACATCACACACACATACACAACCTCAGACACAAGCACAAGCACAAGCACGCACACACACACACACACACACACACACACCTTTCTAAAACCTTAGACACACATACGCACGCACGCACGCATGCACTCACGCACAACCTCAGACAGCAGCATGCATGCACGCACACACACACATTTTATAAATCCTCACACACACACACATGGGTACAAGGATTAGGCTTGTCACATGGTTTGTTTCACATGGTAAATGACCATGTAAATAGCCTTCCACAACCACAGATTTTCTGAAATGCAAAGACCAATGCACAAATGCCAAGGATTACACAAGTCACATGGCACACCTCACATACAGGAACCATGTAAATGACCTTTCACAAGCATGCACAGTGGTAAAGAAATTCAGACTCACACCCTCCTTCTCACCCTCCCTCCCTCTCATACAAATGAGCAAATATCCAAGGGCGTCACAGCCACACATAAGGACAACTAATGAATATGCACAGGCGCAAATATAAACACACACACACGCACGCAGGTTTCCAGGTATGTTCCCATGGGAGCCCGTCAGCCCAGGCTACCTGTGTGTGCAATTAAAAATGTGGAGTATAATAGCCTTGAGCACAGCTAGAGCTCTCTGCCTCCACCGTGTGCCTGCACCACCACCCCCACCCCCACCCCCACCCTCCCACACACACAACTCTCACCCCCTCATTATCTCTAATTGGGAGGAGTCATTATGACTCAGCCTTTGCCAGCTCGATGGGCACTGACAAGTCTCTTCCCATCCTTAAAGGTCACTGTTGATCCACTGCCTTATGAGCAATTCCTGCTCAATCACTCACAGGGCAAGCTGGGCCAAGGCAGCAAGCAAGGAAGGAGAAAGGTTAGATGCAGAGACCCAATGGGGGTTCACCAGTACTCCATAACAGCTTATTTTAGCATAGACCATCGAGCTTCACACATTAAAGAGAATTATGTACCACGCCTGTCGGGCATTAGAGGAAGTGCTGCTACACTTCATCTGGAGAAGTTCTCCTCTGAGAACAGTGACATACAGTAAGAGACCAAAGAATATAATTGAATAAGGTCGTTGGTAAAATAATGAGCATCTGTGCAAATATAAAATGTCAAAAAAATAGGCTCTTTACTTTTAGGAAAACCACCGTTTCAGTTTCAGAATGAATACAAATGGCAATTAAGAGCGCAGGCAGACAGACTTGCTCAGTGGGTGAAAACATAGCCTACAGTATGTACAGATATGAGCATATTAATATGGTGAACCCTTAAAGCAACACTAAAAGAATGCAAGCTACCACCTTTGTGACACTTTCTCCCACACACACTAACATGACATCAGACAGTTTCTTTAAGAGTTTTCTGGTCTTTTGTTCCCTCAAAGAGCACACACAGCGAAGTCTCATAACCATGTGCTGGTGCCTCACAGACCTTTCACACTCAAGTGAAATCCAACAATGAGTAAATTCCACAGAGCTTTCTCAATGATGACTTTCAGTCACACGGTATGGCATGGTTGGTATGGAAACTATCCAGGTATGTGAGGAATTGTAAAGGATTCATACTAATAGCACATCATACGATAAGAGATCGCATAGAAGCGTAGCAATCTGCAATAAAGTGGATAAAGAGAAATGCCGGGATTGTATTAACCTTTGATTCTGTACCTCAATTACCTTCAAAATGGCGGCTATTTCAATGGACTTAATCTGACTGGTAGCCAGATCAGAATTTAATACCAGATTACTGTACACATTTTCCTACAGGTTTTTGAATCCAAAGAACCCGCTATCTATATTGTTATGTAAGTGATTATTACGTATGAAATTAGAAATGTGATCCATTTATGTTTAGTATGTTATATAAAAATAAGTATTAGAACTGCATCAAACAGGGTACATGGAGAACCCACTAGCTTTCCGCTGTCAAAACGAAGACTAATATTAGAGCAGAGTAGATATGCTATCTGTCGGTCAGCCAGCGCGGCAGGAGGTTACGAAGGGGCATGTTGAGCTTAGACCAAATATAAATATTTGTTGACTTGTCTCGCTGGCCTTGCTCATAGCCACAGGGACTAAAGTGTCCTATCATGAAGGTTAATCATCCTCATCTTCCTCTTTAGCCACACTGGTCCCCTCCTCCTCCCCGTCCCTTTTAGTGCCTATTTACCAGGCCTGGCCGTCACAGGACTGCCATAAATCCAATTAGCCTAATCAAATTAAGCCTTGCACATTCAGGGATGTCTGTTAAAGGAGCACTGCCCTATTTACTGATGTGAAACGTCAGTATAGCAGTTCAAAATATGAGGCCTTCAGTAGTTATCGAGTCATCTCATTTGTAAATAGTGAGTCTATTATGATTGTTTGTACGTTTGTATATCAACAAAGTAGTGGTAAGTACTGTGACAAACTGTATGTACTGTAAGAGGAAAATGGTGATGAATTATTCAGTCTATTTGGTTTATAGTCAATGACACTACACAAACACTGTAGATACAGTATAGTACAGGTTTATGATGTGACAAGATATGAGGCTGGACCCTGAATCTTTTAGACTAAAACAACACAAAGAAATGTAATGTAATAAACAACAATAAATAACAAAAATACAACATGTTAAAGGGATAAATTACTTTGACTATATTGCCAAAGATGGCTGTTGAATATTTAAATGGTTTGTATTGTTTCAAATTGCTCACCATGGCTTTGCTGAGCTATCTGTTCTACCAACTGCTCATGACAGAATCTCCAATGTTATTACGTTTAAAAAAGTAGAATGGGGATGTATTATCTGTATGCATGCGTGTGTGAGAGTCTCTCTATCTCTTTGTGTGTGTGTGCGTGTGTGTGTGCGTGTGTGTGTGTGCGTGCGTGTGTGAGTGATAAAGAATCCCTGCTTTTCTTCTGTAAATAGAAATAGGGACTCACTAATGAGGGCTCCCAGTCCAACCCAGCTCTCTCAACAAAGTGTTATCCAAAGAAAGGCCCATGGAAATGCAACAAAGCACTCTCTGTTCTCCTCTTCTCTGACCAGATGAATCGAAATGGCTTCAGTGATTCACTGCATCTAAATGGAACTGTGCAATGGAGAATTCATGCAGCAGCAATTCCAGGACTCCCTCTTTGATTAACTACTTCTTGGATATGCTTAGCTAACATATTTATTCGTATAGTATTTATTATCTATAGACTATAAACAATTCCGGTTGTAATAACTCAGATTCATATCACATTTGTGATTTACAAATCACAAGACTTTTTAGATGTAAAAAAATGTAACCACTCCTCATTTATCTAGATACGAATCACGATAAAACAGTAATGCTGACACAGCCTTCATGAGATCCCAATGAACACCGTACTGCCATTTATCACACAATTATATTCATATCTAAAGTAGGCCTATGATGGCCCTGAGATGTGGATAAGTTAGCATCAAGGCCTTTCCACCTGAGACTGCCTTGGAGGGAGAGTGAAAGCTGATGTCATATGTTCTGATTACTCTCAGTGAGCAAATGGATAGGTGCCAGGTGTAATTGCCAAGCAAACCCCAGGGATATCTCACCCCCACTAAGCCTGTTTTGAGCAACACTACACTCTCCAGCAACAGCTGCAATGCAGGAAAACTAATGGGCCCTTTCACAGAGAACATCTGCAAGCAAGCGTGGCACCCCAGGCTCCTGTCACAGGACAAAAAAAAAACTGTCACGTGAAATGAATGTAGACTATAGAGTCCCCACCACCTGCAGCCATGAACGAGCCCAGTTTAGCCCAACACTAGCCACACTAGCGTGACTGAAAGAGGCTGCTTATTGTGGACTCACCACAGCACAGTATCAGAGCAGACAGCATTCTTGGAGAAAAATATGGTCCATTGTAACGATTTTAAATCCAAGAAAACTAAAACGTTAATGTTGATTTTTTGCATGTAGCCTAATATTATAATTCTGTCTAAATCTAAAGAATATGTGTAAGTTAATTTATAGACAATATACTGAGGGTAGAAATGAGGCATTCAGCTCTGTGACCTTCAGACATATCAAAACATAATATATGCAACCTGGATTTACTAACTGGGGTAATGATGCCCATTGTGGTGTGTGGCATAGGGGCCTTCAATAACACATATAGGCCCACTACAAGCAAACCAAAAGAAAGCAAAACAATTCACTCTCAAATGAGAGGGTATTGCAATGAAAATGCAATAATGTGCTAATTCCTGCCACACGCAAAAGACAACACACTGCAAACCATTACAGCAGCCCTAATCAAGATTTATTTGAGAATGTGTTATATTGACATTCTTCCTGTTTAAACTACAATCCTTCCTATTGGTTTGATGTTGGTGTATGCCTCATAGTTTATATGTAAACAACGGATTTTGAACCACTCCTTCCTTAAATATTCTATTGAAGAGGTTCGTGGCTGGGCAATGTGAATTTCCTGAAAAACTCAATGACAGACATTACACTTAGCCTACACCTATACAGGGGGAGGAGTGCATTTCATACAAGCTAACTCCAGCAGCTTTGTGTGGAAGTAGTTGGGCTATCATTGTAAACATTATAGCCATGCATAAATTATGTCCACTTGAACTTCAACAAATACGGAACATGAGAAATAAGCTACCAACATAATAGCGATTTGATAGAACCTTACGAAAATATAAGTGGAGGGGACAACGCTTTGATTTGGTAACTTATTCTACTTTGCTTCTTATGAATCGCCTTTATTTGTCATAAACCAATCTCGGCTACTTGATAAATCATAGTATGCGAAAGATACAGCTAACACGTTATTTTAAACAAAGGGGGAAAAAGTTAACCGAAAGGGTAAACAACCGAGTCGTGTGCATTGCATTGGTCCGACACAAATAAAGTACGAAAATATAATTTTATGACACAACATGTTCACAGGCGCAATGCACTTTTAATCACTTCAAATGGTCTCTAAATAAGTTTAGTTTAGACGTCCCACCAAAAATAGCCTACCTTTTCAGAAAGCTTTTTCTATAATCCAGAACTCACGTCCTCCGTGGACGCAAGGTCGTGTAACGGGGAAACATCTCCATCTTACGCTGTAAATGGCAAAACCTGACTGTATTTGCGTTTCAAATATTTAACATTGTGACAGTAAAAAAGATTACGACAACATGACACTATTCGCTACAACGTTGCGAGTTCAGGTGTCCCACACAAACTGCGAGCTGCCCTTGAGAACCTGTTGCGCTAACCACACAGACGTTGAAGTGGGCTGAGCATAGTTTGTTCCACCTCACGTTAGCTTAACTGGATTTAGGTAGCAATTTAGCCATGGTAGCCATTTCATTAGCTTATCTCTTAGGACAGTATGCATTTGGGAAATTTAGAGAGACCAATTAAGCTACACCAAGCACTTGCAGCCACTAAGAACTTAGAACACAGGATTGTTCTGACAGAAGATGAAAAGCTGAATTTTGCCACATGTTTTGCCTAAAGACAAAAATGACATATTTCTCAGTCAGTCATTTTTTTTATTGATATGTGGCATGATTATTTTTTCTTCAGGGTCTGTAAGGGCTCTTTGGGGATGGGGGCTAGAATGCATAGATAACCTGGCTCATTTGGTTGGACTGAAATTGCAGGTGGCTACAAAGTGTTCCAACTTGTTCAAGCCATTAATGCAGTCAGTGTGCCCTGACACATCTCATAGTAAAGGTGTTTATGACATTTTGAAATGTTCTCTAAAGTGGAGGTGTTGATCCTCAGCACTGTAAGTTATTGCCTGTTTACAGTGGACAGGTACAGTAGCTTACCCAATAACCAGAAGCAAGAGTTAAACCTCTGAAACTCAATACTAGTTAAAAACAGCATCTTCAGAAGTGGCATATAGGATCTCCTTAACCATAACAATGTGTAAAACTTAACAGAGAACTTTATAATTGTACACAGTAACTTTGCCTACTTTATCTAGCATCACTCCTGTATCAAGCATCGGGCTGCAATATGGTCTGTGACCAGACTACTACAACTACACCACATGAAAAATCCTTCATGGAGCTCACCCAGAAGTTTTGCGCCCTTTGCTCTACTGTACTGCCTTGTACAGTGCAGTGCTGGACAGGCAGCGGAGGAAAGTGGCCTCACCTCTGTCGCGTGTGTGGTCTCCTGGTGCTGGGATCATTGGGGCGTTTGGCTGGGTCAGGACCCTCCGGGGGTGCCTCAGGGCTGGCCGCGTATATAGTGCATCCCATGAAACCTCGACTCTCAGCTGCAGCACCGTCGCAGAGCAAGATCAGCCTTGTTCTCTCATGTCACTGTGAGCTCCCCTCGCCGGATCCCTCCTGGTGAAAAAGCCATTGCCTCAGCACATCTCCCTGCCCCTCCCAGCACGGAGATAATCAGATTTCACATTTACACTCAACAAAATCATCCTCGCATAATCTCTCGCTGCCGCTGCATCAAGTTGCATGAATGAAGCATCGGATGGGCTCAGTCAATCCCTCAACCTCTAGCCTTCGCTAAAATCATAACACCATAGCTTTAAGAGTGGGAAGTCACAAGAGCTGCCCCCGTTGCTGTCCCCGACACAAAATACTCCTGTAAAGAGTTAAAGTGGAACTCAGCTTTTGCCAGTCTCTGTGTGTTGGATGAGCGGGCACCATGCCACACTGCTCAAATGCCACCCATTCAATGGGCACTACTGACCTCCAGTGGTGATGGCCATTCACCTCAGCGGTCTTACTTCAAGAAAGAACAGGTATTAGCCTATCCTCTCAGATATGACACTCATGTTTAACAATATTCACTGCCTGTCAAGAGAAACTAAAAAAAAAAGAACAGATATGATTGTCTCATAAAAAGATTTATTTATTTTTTTTGCCCAAATGTACAAAGGCAAGTTACAGTATTGTATAAAAAAAGAAACATGGTAATGTACACTTTACATCAGAGGACAACTCCAGTAGGGAAAGGTCAGCTGTGGTGAAAATTAAAGAAAGGTGATACATCAGGGGGAATGAATTTCAAAATGAAGCAATAAAAAAAAAGTTGTAAACATCCTTTTTAAGTACCGATGACTGATACTTAGTGACAGACCCTCTAGTTTTGAGTGACAGAGGGATCGTGAGTTTACCATGAGGGTTGGGGGGGAAGGTGTGGGGGTTAGAATCAATGCTGAAAAGCAAAACACCATGATAAAATAGTGCATGACTCCACCCAAATAGGTAAACATTGGACGTCTATCAATGTTTGCTTGCAAGGAAATATGGAAGCCATGGCATAACAGTAAATTAAAAAATAGAAGGAAAAAAATGAACACACCTCTTCCTCAGATGATGGACAACCAAATCAAAACAAAATAAATTATTCATCATTAAAGCGCTTAATGTATTTTCCTCTGCAACTTCAAGGGTCTTTGTGATTAACAGATTGGTGGCGATTCACTTTAAAACCAGATAACGTTTGATTTCTGTTCATCCTTAAAAAAAAGTAATGCTTTATCATGCCTGTCAATATCAACTACTACTAAAGCCACTTCTTAGGAACATGTAACACACAGAATGACATTACAGCTCTTGATATATCCAGAACAAATTAGATGTGAAAACATACATAGGAACAGTCTCAAGTATTACTCAACTCAGGGACTGTACTCTACAGCAGCCTATTAATGGCAATGGACTGTTCATTTAGTGTCATAACCTCCTTGCCTTTATAAAAACCAGCCACATCTGCATTCCACGAATTTCAGTTTTCAGAAAGTGGAAAAATGAACATCAAATTCACTCCCTTAAACATGACAACACCATAATCTGGCCTCGTGGGGGGTAACTTCTTTAAGGCCAAATAATCAAACTTTACCACAAAAGCTATAATACTGCAAAAAACTATTCAACAAACATCAGATGGCAAGAATAATGTCAGTCAGCTCTAGTTTCTATTTTTGCCTTGATGGTCAACAACAGTGGGAGCTCTGGGCAACAGCGCAGCAGTCTGAGGTCCAAAGTAACTCACTGGACGCACAACAATTTCATAGAACCTGTACAGCCATGCGTAAAGGCAAGTCTTTACCCCCTTTCCACTGGGTCTCCTATAGCAAGGTGACAACAAACAAAAATAAACAAACACAAAAAAACAGGATCAAATTGGGTTAATCGTTTTGCTTTTGTTTTTAGGGGGGGGGGGGGGGGCTGTAAAACTGCAAAAGCCTTGAAATGTTGACAGTTATACAAGGGATTAAAAGTTGCTTATAGCTTCACACACATATTTGTCTGGCTGTACGCTACGCAGGTCCTGCAAATTGGTTCTGATAAAAACAACCCCTTCCTCAACATGGGGGGTATTACACCGTGGTCATAGTGAGCCCGAAGTGAGCTGGGTGGAGGCTTTTAAAAATATATAAGTATATAGAAAATGAATAGAAGAGAAAAATGAACGAGCTGCTACAGTATTTGTGTAATCGACATGGGAGGGAAGTGTGGGTGGAAAAGGGGGCTAATGACAGATCGACTGAATGGTGATGACAATCCAAAATGCGTTGTTAAAATTATACCTCTGTTCATTATATACAGATATCTTTACTGTCGGTGAAAGGAGGAAAGAGAGAAAGAAAGAAAAAATGTTGAAGCTATGGATCAGTGTGCTTTGCCTGAGAGGATACTGTATATATGGGATTTCATGCTAATCAACACCCTACTGGAGAAAACTGAAAACATGGGAATCTTGCTCCTGGGAGAAAGAGGAAAACTGTAAATATGAACAGAGTTTTGAGTGGTTGTTTACAGAAGAAAAAAACACTTTGTGTTACTAGTATTCACAGCACTTACACACAAGGTCTCCTTGAACAAATAGAGTACAAGCTAAAATCTCCAAAGTTCTAACGGCTTTTTTCCTGATGTTTTTCCCCTCCTCTCCACTGTGGGCACCTCTGCTCTGCACCCACTTAAACAGTCAACGTTTGGGGAGTTACTTCTGGACCAGAGATGGCTCCATCTGCTCCCTTCACTCTCTTTGTAGTCAGCCAGACAAGTCTGCAGTGGTTTTTCTTTTTGTCTTATTGTCTTAAAAGAGACAGTTCAGTGGGTCCTACTGCATTCACACCACACACACAAGCCTGACTTTTACATGGCCAGTCACCCACTCGCGGTTACCCTAACGTCAACGCCGTTAGAGGCAGAGTGTTGGTGTGACAAGAGTAATCGTCAGTTGCGGGGATGTTTTCTGTTGACCTGGAAGAGAGGCACGTGCTGAGGGGGGTGACAGAGGAAGGCCAAGAGTTTAATGAACAGTGACTCCCGAGTCGTGAGATTCATTTCCAATCCGAGAGGAGAGAAAAATCACTTTGCTTCCTCCAAGGGCGACCTCCTTGTGGGTTCACTGCTTATCCAACCCCAGTGACAAATGAAGGACTAGTGTAGCTGTGAGCCGACAGAACCGTGAATCGAGACAGCCCTCCAAGTCAAGGCCGATCTTCAAGACTGGTTGGCAGAGGCTCAGAATCTGCTACGACAGCCCGATTCGAACAGCAACAAGGGTAAGCTCATCTGACGCAGGTTGAACAGGGCCCTTAGTCTGTTGAGGCAACTAACCTGGTTTCATCATCAGTTTCAGATGAGCTACCAGCCATTCTTCAAAACAGGAGGGAAATGAGAGAAAGAGAAAAACAAATCAAAACAAAAAAACAAACATAAAACAAAGTCTACGAAGTGCCATTAGTCATGCACCAATGAACTGAATCACTAAAAAAAAAAATGTATCAACATAACATCATGGACATGGAGATAGTCTTTTGAGCTCAAGTGGCTAATGGCATATTTTTTGGGGAAAAAAAGGAAGACAAACAAAAAAAAGTTTTTAAGGATGTAGTGATGAGGACAGTGTGTGTGCGTGCAAGCATGTGTGTGTGCGCATGTATGCATGTGTGTATGTATGTATGTACATGTGTGTGTGTACATATAATGTTTTGAGACCACATGCCGGACGCTGCCAGAGTCAACTCCAGTGTCCCTGCTGAGTCTCCAAAGAGCAGCAACTCCGAAAATAAACAAGTTTCACTTTACCATACACATTTCTTGTTTGTATTTGTGAGGATGCACACATTGAAAAGCAAGGGCAACAACTTCAATCATTTCAACATGATAAACTGTTTCTTTTTTTTCCGTTTTGTGTTTTTTTTTCTTCCGTCAGGCTTTTATTTATTTTTTCAACCACTGCGAACCAGATTCCCCTTCTCTGGTCCGTAATCCACACGCGAGAAAGGTATTCCATGAATCAAAGGCCATACAGGCAATGGGATGGTCTCTTTATATCTTGCATGGCTTTTCGACAGTGCAGAATATAGTTCAGTGGCAGGCTGCTTTTGTCAGCGGAGAAAGATGGCTTTGAAACTGGTCTTGCGGTCCGCGTTGGGATCAGAGGTTATAGATGCTCGGAAACATCAAGTCTGCCACACATTCCGGCAGGAGGAAAAGAGGAGAAAAAAATAAAAATATAGAAACACCATTCAACTGATGTCTAAATGACTCCATATGTCCCCATGTGAGCCAGTCACATGGACATTTGAGAGAGTGAGGTGGTGATGTCAGGTCTCCCTAGAGAGGGGAGAAAAAGACAAAAAAACTTACTCACTTACAACTGTTAATAGATACACCTTTTATTCCATTAACACTGCTATCAGTTAATAATATGCTAAACTAAATGCACACAAGATTCCCCTGTCATATTAATCAGTGTAAGGGTGGCACATAATCTCTATCACAGCCTACAGTAATTTCCCGCATATAAGACGCATTGTGTATAAGCTGGAGGACAGTGTTTTATGCAAGTTAAAAGAAACAAAACCATATCAACACCATATTAACTGCCCCCCTGTATTAACCTCATAGCTGAAGAAATTTGGCAAAATCAGTGTATAAGCCGCGGCTAATAGTCGGGAAATTACGGTACTAATCCCATCAATGCTCCCATTTTTATTCTGGTATTGTTGATGTTGACAATGTGCTATAATGGGATGGCTGTATGGTTCACGACCTTTGAAAGCAAGCAGGACTTAAAATCTTTCGTAAAACAGTCCTAATCACCAAACAGATTTAGAATATTCTTTAAGTTGGACTGCAAGTTATGTTGAAAATTGCAGGTTTTCTTATTTGAATAACTGAACAGCATGGTTAAAACAGCAAAATGAAAACATTTTTAAGCAGAATGATTAACTTGTAAACAAGTTAATCACACTGTTGAATGTGATAAAGCATTTAAACGTTATGCACTAGATCTGAGTCGGAACAACAGGATTGCATTTATAAAATATATTATATAATGACCTACCCCGCTGACTACATAAGTATCTACATAAACCAGATATCAACAAGCCCCGTCAACGCAAAATTCATTACACGAGCTACAACCATACGTTCACAGTCTGCCCGACATGCAGCCAAAAAGCAAAAAAGTTGCTTCACTCAGACGTAGAGTGCACCAAGTGTTCTCTCAGCCAGATCTTTCCAGCAGAGGTCAGTGTGAGCTGACATTTCTCTGAGTGCTGCAGGCAAACTCAGTCTTTTAGTACAGAGACTACGGCTATGTGTCTGTCCTGAAAAGACCTCGCTTCAACTCGAGACAGCAGTGGTCATGCATGAAAAAAAGCTAAATTAAAGTAAATCATTCAGGATGATTATGTGGAGAGGCACTAAAATGCTACTTAATGGAAAACTCAATTAAGGAACACCCTGTGGAATAATGGAAGGAGTCAATGCTAATGCATCCTGTGTGCAGATAGCCTTAGCTTTCAGTTAGAGCAAAAATCTGTCCTTATCCAAAGTCATTGTTCTCGTAATCACTTGTGTTTTTTTGTGCTTGCCTTACCATTCTCACCTCCGTGCAGGCGGATACAGTGAGGGAGCTGAGGTTTGCTGGCTGGCAACGATGGCAGATGACGACAGACCTGTGGGGGCATAAAGTATGTCAGTGCTCTTGTAGCACACGGCTTGGGCATTCTGCTGGTGCAGGTTCACTGCTTCTCTATTCAGCTTAGCTTTCAGTTACTCTGTGCAGCAACCATGACATCAGTTTCACTGACCTGTGGCGTAGGGGATGTCGTACTGCCCGGAGAGCAAGGGGTATCCGAGGTGGTGATGAGAGGGCATGACGCGCTGCGAGGGGGAAGAGCGCGGTCGGTCCATGTCCCTCTCTCTCTCCCGGTCTCGTTCCCTCTCTCGGTCGCGGTCACGGTCCCGCTCTCGATCTCGCTCGCTAGCGCCGCGCTCTCGTTCGTGTGACTGCGGCTTGTCCCCGACAGTGGGAGACTTGCTCTTGTATTGGCTTGCGTGTTGGTGGAGAATGTCCAGGGCTTTGGACTCCGACGCCACCTTGCTGCTCACAGTCGGACTGGCGCGGGATTTCTCTCCTTCCTCGCCGCTACCCACCTTCCCACCATATGGGGAGAAGGAATACCCCGCTGACAGATAGGAGCCTGAGGAAATGATTGAAAATTACTGTGATTATGAGGTCTGTCACATGACATTAGATCAGTGAGGGCATGCTATAACTAGGTATAACACAGCGCTCTGACATGGCTGTTCAGCCATATTTTACCTGGGTAGTTTTGCATCATGACCGAAGACATGCCTCTGTATCCAGGGTGATTGGGGTCGTAACCCTGACTGTAGGGGTAGCCATGCATGTAGGGCACATATGGCTGGTGTTGAGCCAAGGTCGTGGGGAACTGCATGTGTGTGTTCGGTCGAGGGTCTTTCTGAGGCCCTCTGTGATCCTCAGATGAGCCCACTGATGTTCGGGAGTCCGAGCAGTCTTTGCTCTCTTCTTTGCTCGACATTTCCTTAGGCCTGGGCCTCTCGTCCTTGCCCTTACGATCTCGTTCACGTTCCTCCTCCATCTGCTGCTGCTTCTGTGCATCAGGGAACTTGTTGGGGTAGCCATAAGCATCCTGGGGGGGGGGGGGAGGGAAGCCACAGCGTAAGACACACGACACAACAAATACATAGTTTGTGATTCATGCATGCAGGTACACAGAAACATTTAAACATTTAAAAGGTTTCTCCTTACCTGTCTGTACCACATAGCCTGCTCCATGCCTGTTTGCCTGCCCGACTCCATGCTCGTCTTGGGCTCCTCTTTGCCATGGTGCCCTCCCTCACTGAGCTTCATCTTCAGGCCCTCAGCTTGCTGGGAAGCCATTTTAGACTCCTCACCCTTGGGGATGATGACAGACTTGTTGCCCTCCATAGAGGAAGCGGAATCTTTCGACTTGCCGCCCATGGGTTGGGATTTACCCAAATCAGACAAGCTCGGGGCTTTTGAAAGAGCAGGGGGCCCCGAGGCCTTCTGCTTCCACTCCTCCTTCACCAGTGGACCTTCTCTCTCCTTCGAGGGCGTCTCCGACGACTTCTTCTCCGTAGCTCGGTGCTGCTCAGCCACCTGTCTTTGTCTCTCCTCATACTGTTGTCGGTAGGCCGCGTTGGTGTTCATCAGGTGGTTATGGTAAACCTGATCCGGATATCCATAAGGTGGCATGTAGTACTGGTTGTAGTAGAGCGGCTGCATGTACATGTTGGAGCGTTGCTGAATGACCGAGGGCTGCTGCTGCTGCTGCTGAGGGTGCTGTGACTGCTGCTGGCCTGGGGCGCCGAGCTCAGCCTTGCGCTCATCATGCAGCTCGAGTTTCCCCTTCTCCTCGCTCTGGTGCTCGGAGTCCTCCTCTTTCTTTATCTTCACATTTGGGCCTTCTACCATTGGGCCACCCATGTTAGCAGCACCTGGGCTGGGATTGGTGTAATTGGGAGAATAGTAGTTATCATAGCTGGCATAGTATGGAGACTCCTTGTTAGGAGGCTGGCCAGCGAAAAGGGCCTTCTTGGCTCCCTCCCTCACAGTTTGGTCTTCAGTCTTGCTTTTCATTCCCTCAACCTTGCCTTCCCCATCCTCTCCAGCATCTGAGATGTCAGAGTAAGCTGGGCTGTTAGTCTTCACTGAAGAATTGTCAGCCCCATTCTGAGTGACCACATGCAAGGGATTGAGTGGCTGCCCTACCCCACCACTGTCAATCCGACTGGCCACCCCAATGGATGGACTGGGAGCATTGTCCGAGAAGCTGTAGATCTTATCTGCCTCAGCCTTGATGCTGGCCAGGCGACTCTGGTGTGGGTCTGAGCCATTCAGGAGGCTGTCGCTCTTGCCTCCAGGGTCTGAAGATTCAGAGTACGGACTCTTTCCCCCATCGGGCCTTCCTCCTTTACCAGACGGCTTGGGACTGTCTGCCTCCTTCCCAGGATCCTTCTTTTTCTTGTCCTTCTTCTTTTTATCCTTGGAGCCGCTCATTGCGGGGCTCATAGAAGAGGGATCTCCCATGGCTGAGGGCTTGGGCTGTATAGCCTTCAGCTGAGGGCTCTTGGGGATACCCTGTATCGTTGAGCTCATTCCTTGGCCAGGGTTGCTCGGACTTCCACCTGGGAAAGGTGAGGCTTGCAGGGAGTACAGCTGCTGAGGTGGTATGGTTTGAGGCATGGGCCGAGAAGACTTAATGTTCTTCTGCTGTAGCTTGTCAGACTTGGCACTACTGCTAGACTTTTTAGACTTGTCCTTGTCTAGGCTTTTCTTGTCCTCCACCCCATCGTTGCTAGCCTCGTCAGTCAGACAAGGGCCATCTTCGCAACCGTCCATGGGTGTGCCACAAGCCTCTGGGTCCACGTCCCCATTCCTCTTTTTGCTTGGCTGCTTAGAGCCAAACTTGCCCGGGGAAGGAGACGGGCTATGAGCATCAAATCCCCTCCCTTTGGGCGTCACAGATCGCGCAGGGGAAAGGGAGCCCTTCTGCGAAATGGAGGCTCCATTGCAACCCCCTGATTCAGGATGCAGAGTTGAGTCTTCCCCATACTCACTGTCCCCATCCATGTCCAGTTTGATGTCGTCATCATTGTGAGCACGAGCCTGATGATACTTCAAGCCATTAATGTGCTTGTACTTCTTGTTGCAGTTGGGGTGTGGGCAGTCAATGAGCACCGGAGAAGAACAGTTGCGGTCTAGTGGTGGGGGGAGGGCCTCAGTCTTGATGTTGGGGATAGGCATAGCGAGAGGTCCCCCTCCACTACTGGAGTTTGTGCGCATGCGTTTGTTACCCTTGGTGTCCTCGGAGCTCGAGTTTGGCTCCATGTCAGAGGCTGGCTTACTCTTACGCTTGCCTGCCGAGGAAGGGCTCGCCTTCACGTCCTCGGTGTTGCTGTTGGGCGGGGTGCGGCGCTCCGAAGAGTTCTGGCTGCCACGGCGACCCTTGCTATTGGAGCCTGCGCGGGTCTTGCTGTTGTTGCTGCCCTTGTTGTCCGAGGAGTTGCTGTTCTCATTGACAGGCGTGTTGGTGTTGGGCCTCATCCTCTTACCACGGCCTCTACCATTCCTCATCTCCAAGTCACTAGTTGGAGACTCACAAAACCTGACAAAACACAAATAGTAAGCTTTGAAACAGGTAATTGTGTTAACCATGTCTAACATTTTCAAAAATAAAAAACATTAGTGTGTACTACAGCAATTCAATGTATTAAGACCGTCATTGCCAATAACTATAACAGTGACGGTAATATTGTAATAATGGTAGTAATATTGATGGAAAACACATCTGGAGCATCAGGAAAACAAATTAGCCCTATTCTCAAAATAATTCAGTATCATACTGAAGGGCAGATATATGTATGCATGCATACAACATTCATACATGAAACAGAATATGTCACTCCTCGTCTCCCAACTTGTCATTCTGCACTCCTGCAGCCGCCAGAATGTGGTGTTATCCCTGTGCAGTCTGTTCATACAAACCATGCCACCTTTTTAGGCACAGATTGCAGCGGAACTGCATCTATAATGGGCGCTAACGTGTTAGTCCATCTGCCCCGGAGTCTCTCCAGGGCTGGTAATCAAAAATCTGGCAGGAACACATCTCTATGTCCACAACTCTATTTATATCAAACTTAAATGCAAAGCTGCACTTCAGTACGTCTTCTCCTAGATGATTTATGTGCATTGGCTCCTCTCCGTGTTCTATGTCATTCCAAAGATATCCCGTTCTCATATTGTAGCCATTTGTTTTTTAGAGATCCCAAATGTCTAAAATGCACTATGCTAGTCTGTCATGACACATTAGATCCAAGGGGTGTTTCACTTTCACAAATCTCTGGTGAGAAGCAAGTGCAAAGATGAAATTGTTGCTGAGATACGCAATAAAACTGGCACACTCATAAAAATCATTTTAAGGCAAGAGGAAGCAGAGAGAACAAATTACTAAGAGTCGGCACCTGACATATCAGTTAAGCTCTGAGCAAACGTCAACTTTGGAAGAGATGGCAGCTGTGTAATGTAAGTATGCCTTAAGCAGAAAACTCATTCCAAAATCCCCTCTCCAAACTTATTCATCTTACATATTCCTTTTACCTTTCTGAACTATCCAGACATGACATAGAATGGAGGTCTTTTTATACACTGACGTTAAAGAGGGAGGGGAAAATGAACAGTAAAATACTATTACACCGATCAGATACAACATAATCCATTTTAGATTGCTCAAAGAATGCATGACAAACATCTTGACTGTTATGTAATATAATCCAGACAATAGTGGCTGGAAAATGGTAAATGCACTTATGAACAAATGGCTGGGGAGAAGTAGCCGGCCACCATTTTGTGCTTTAAGTGGTATGAGAATGAACATAACTAATCTAACAACCCGCAGAGAACAAAATATAACGATGTCTGTTGAATAATTATGTGTGAATACACATATGAAATACAAATATGAATACACTGTAGCATAGGTCTAATAGCCAGGAAAGAATCTAATAAGCAATAGCCCTGACCTCATAAAGATATACCACACAATTTCACATCTGAAACTAACAACACTAACAACTAAGCTAAAACATTTCACAGAAATGTAGTTTTTTAGAGCAATTAACAGCATCATCAGTGAGAGAAACCATAAAGGCAAACACAGTAACTCGCCAACAATAGACTAGAATATTAATCTGTGAAGTTCAAAGAGCCCTCCAATCGAGCTTGTTAACTGGCATAGTGACTATGAGGACATGTAATTGCAAGTACTGATTGTAATGAGGCTCTTGGCTCTCACACTGTGGCTCCTCTGTGAAACAAAGGGGGTGTCACTCATGATTGCACAAAGGACTTGCTAATATGAAAACCTTTCCAGCATGTTTACTATGATTGGTGCAAAGGGGGAGATATAACATACTGGACATTTTTGAATACAGAGTTTGACTGGCCAATCTCGTTCGTTTACCTTGGTGGTGCCCAGTCGTGTCGGGTGCAATCCAACAGCGTCCCGACATATGTCTTATTCCTCCAGGTCACATTCACCACCAGCATGCCTGAAACGGGACAAAAAGCACAAGCCAGTAAATACAAAGTGTCAGGACAGATAAGCTTTTATTTCACACTGCCTTCATGGCACTGCGGTTCGTTCTCCCAAGCATGTAACCCATCTCAGAGCCTTCTTTCTTTCTCTTTCTCCCTTCCCTCACCCCCACAGGCTTCAGGCAGACTCTCGACTCTCCATTATAATAGATCAAACAGAGGTTTCCAAGGGCAGCACTCTCACGGCTGCCTTTTCTATTTCCACAGTGCAGTTCATGACTTTGGCGGCTGAGAGCTCTACACGGCACAGTGAATCATTTATATGTAAAATGATTTGATGGTGTCCTCCACCCGACTTTGCAGCAGTGTGCGAAGAGAGCAAGAATGAGAAGAGGGAGAGAGAAAGAGTGGAGGCAGGGGGGAAGAGAAAAGAGAACAAGAAAAAGTGGTATTACAGCACTGTGGAAACGGCTGAAGCGTTGGAAAAAGGGATTTTTTGTGTGCCTGATGTTCAATAAGGCCCTTGTTCAACACCTTGTGGGTTCGGTAGAGGTGTGTCCTTTAGATGAGCATCGCTGTATTCGCACCCCTAATCAATACAGACTAGGCTAGAGAAAGTGACATTCGCTGCTGAGACTCCACTTATGTAGTGCTATAGGATTTTGCAGGGGAGGCAGGAGGAGGAAGGAGGGGCAAGACTTTTGGCAGGCTCCCCTTATTGTTACAAGAGACCTTTTTCCAACCTCCACTCTCTCCACTACCCCTCCCCCCCCCCCCCCCCCCGTTCTGTTTCAGTCAGCAGAGCAGAGCAGAGCATACTCCTTCAGCAGATGTCTGGACCATATTTCAATACGAGTTGAAGGATTAATTAAGATTTAGCCAACTGTACAGGCCACTTTGGTCGGCAACACCTTAGCACTACTGCCACGACAGCTGGCCGACAAAAATAAGGGATTCTCAGGGCATCTTTTATCAAATGGCCTGTTGGAAAACACCGTAAGCTCTAAAGGCCATTGGAGTGTTGTCTCACATTAGCTTAGGGAAGCTTATCATTACGTGGAGAGCCCTGGCCAGGCTTCTTCCTCCTCCACGCGCTCACCCGTGACCCTAAAACCCTGCTGATCCATACAATTCAATCGGCCCCCGGGTCTCTCAGGTCCCTGAAATCACCCCTCTGAGCGGTCCAGAGAATTCTGTTAAAATATTTACATCAGCGTTTGAATGATGAAGGGTCCAGGAATCTGCACTGTCTCCTTTTCCCATATCTTTTTTTTTTTTTTTTTGCTTCCTTCCAGACGGAGCTAAAGAGACAGTGCCAAAACCAGCAAATTTATGCTTACATGACCCACTAAGGCCCTACAAATTTCCAAAAGCAAACCCACAAAAGGTGAGTGGCCAGTGACCAACAGCAATGCGCTGGCTGTCCTCTAACAGCTCATTTGGGAGACTCATTCCTCCCGGTTTTTAGAAGGGGAAATCAAAGTAGGAGCATTTCAGTGGAGCACGGTGCACCCCCCTCGTTCAATTTGGGTCAGACAGATCACTTCAAATAAACCTCGTCGTACAACTTGCTAATAAGTAGGCCTACTCCATGCGATTTAGTGTCTCCATATTTCCAGACCATAAGGACAATGGCAGCAATCCTAGGCAGTTATTCGGCGCCATCCTTTTCACCAGATCTATCTTTTCATTCAATTTAACACAAACGGCCAACATAATAGCCCAAATATAGGAATAGGTAAAGCTGTGAATATACTCAATTAAGTTGGGCTTCTGGCTCCTTGGATGTAGTGCACTGTCTCAAGCAAAAAAAAAAGTGACAAAAGTGGCTGCACTACACATAAAGAAGTGCTGAACAGATTTGACAATTTTGTCAGATTTAACACTGACAGACATTTCACTGACAATCCTCCCGACGCAGGCTCCCCTCCAGGGTATACTGAAAGTCTGTCTGAATCAGAGCAGGAATCTGTCTGATTGTTTGAGGACATTTTATGGGTCATCTATAAATACGAGAGAGCACACACACTGCTGCCTGGTCTCAAGGGGACAGCGCGGTGCAACACACACACAGGCTAGAAATGACTCACCCCCCCCTATCCATTTTGATTTATCTAAACAACGGACACAGTGTACATTAGAAATAGTAGGCTATCCATCATTGATCTTTTGACTTTGCTCAATTTTGTTGGAGACATCTGGAGGGCTACACAGCCTACAGTGAGAGGGTTGACATCAGGGCGACTGGCTGCCTGACTTGTTGGCTGGCTGGATGCTGCTCAATTTCCCTGGCATTCAGCCACAGCAGCCTCTGTGCAAAGGCGCTCAAGGCTGCATTTCCACAGCAATAAACTTCCCCCGCATTTAACAGTTGACATTTGCTAGGTATCAGCATGGAAGCTTTGAGACGGCCGATACCACACCGCTGCGACCCCTCGGCTCACTGCGGTATTCCGATGGAGAGACTTGTGTCGAAGAGCGTGCTTCTAAAATGATCACACTCACTCTGCCTTCCGATTTTGATTTGTTTTGCACGTGTTTAGCCGTCCAACTCTGACCTCTCTATGATTGTGGCAGATCGGTCTGTCTCTCTTCTCTCCACTTATTTTCCATGAAGCGCAGAGCACGAAACCAGCGGAAAATTTATTTTCTTTCCAGCGAGGTTCTCAGTGTCAGCTGATTGACACTTTGGCTGTGGTGCTGCTTAGAGAGTCCGTGCAAACCTTTAATCCAAAAATCATAAAGAAGCAAAGGAGACTAATTGTATCTTTGGACAGAAAAAGGAAACTGGAGGTGTGTCATCATGGGTGACTATTAGGATAGCATTTTAGTGGCATTCTCCAGGATAACCCATGATGACACAAAATTATAGCCTAACAGTATTACTTCACAGCGCTTTACTCTGGGCCCCCGTGGACTGTATATTAGAAAACACATAATTCAAAAGGATATTGAGTGAATTTTACTATACCCTGGAAAAATGAGGATATTTCTCTTTTACCAGTCAGGCATTGGAAAGATCTCATTTGCTTCTAAATTGCCAGGCAGCTCAAGTGCTGTCTTTTTAAGGCACTCCAGGGGAAAGACAAGACAAGCACTGCCTTCACAGCAGGCCTGGAATGGGGCTTGAAACAAGAGCTCCAAATTAAACCCTAGCCAAGAGACTGTGGTTACATAGCAACGATGTGCTAATAACGAGGAATAAGATCCATTGAAATGAGAACACAACATGACAACAAAGGCAGCTCTCTCACGACAATAAAGGGCCTTGATTCATTTATTAGATCACATTTTTAGAGCAGGGAGATTCTTTAGCCACATTCAGACAATCTCAAAAGCAAGTCAAACGGCAAAACAGACCAATGCACAAAGGATATATATAAAAAGAAAACACAAACCATTACCAGAAGCCAATAAAGTGTGTCACATCTAGGGATGTAACGATTACCGGTGTGACGGTAAACCATGATAAAAATGTTGACGATAACAATTACCGCGTTCATTTGAAATATCATTATTATCACGGTTGATACTGGTAACCGTGTGTTTAATTCCTCCCAGCTTCATCCGAGCCTGTTTTTGACACAAGCTGGTAGGCTACTATGAAACAAAACGTTAGCCTACCTTACTAATTCTATTGTCTAATTGATGGATTTAACCACAATTTGGATAAGGCTACACCTGCTTTTAAAGGGCGCAACATTTTCACCCCAAAACGTGCGCTGTATGCAGCCACTCTGCGTCTTTTTATGTAGGCCTACATGTTCACATTAAATCTATTCCACTAACGTTATCAGGAGAATGCTGTGAAGTTTTATGTTGAGCGCAGGGTGTCACTCATTGGATATAACAGATACCAAACTCCAGATCATAAGTTAAGCTATAAGCAGCCAATTTAACATTTCTAACCAAGGAAAAGTGAGCACAATGCCACGGTAACCTACCTACAGTGAGCTATGGAATTTAGTTCATTAGGCCTACTGTTGTGTTTAATTCAATTTCCGAAAAAAGCTACACAGCCCATTGGCAAACTTTTACACCTTGAGAGAGTTCCATCTAGGTAACTATCCCGTTAGCTCACGCGTCATGTCTATCAGTAGCCTACAGTAGTCTAGTGCTCACCAAAATCATAGAAGTTAACATTGCAAGACACTTATCTTTTCTATGATTCCAGCAATATTTTCTTTGACTTGTTAATTCTTTGAACATTCATTTTATTCAATGAAAACGGACATCCTTGAACTATGCACGACAACTTTCCTAAAACCGAATGAAGGTTAATATAATTAGCCTACTTCACGTATCTCTTAAAGTGACAGGCACTCAATTAGACCTACACAACACCCCTGTAATGTCATTAAAGACAAGTGTAGTTTAAAAATCAATATGAAGTATTCAAAATACTGAATATGTTTAGCTATAAGTAATTATGCAGATATTATAAACTATTAGCAAAATATATAAAGTGTATGAATTCAAAATATACAATAGAAACAAGACAAGCCATTTTCTCTGTGTGTGGAGGGTTGAGCAGAGACTAGGATTGCCACTGCTGTGAATGACCGGTATCCTGATGAAGGCAGTAAGGGTTTGCCTATATTTTAATGTAATAAACACTGTCACATTTTCCTTTAAACTATTGCAGCTTGTGTACACCTATCAGTGCTTTCTTAACATATTGTAGGCCCTACACACATTTTCTAAAATACCGCGATAACACCGAAAACCGTGATAATGTTGGTCACTATAACCGTGGGGTTAAATTTTCATACCGTTACATCCCTAGTCACATCCTGATGGAGAAACCTTAGCAAACCTCAAACAACAACGTCAACCACACTAGTGTGTTGCAAGGTGATACTTTTAGAATATATGCAACCCTGCTGCAAGAAAATGTGGGTCTCCTGGCTGATAGCCTTGCTTCTCAGAGAGGTTGACACACTACGGAAATAAATAAAAAAAAAAATAAAAAAAACACATCTCAAAGCGACTTTTATCTGAGAGATGCATTCTCTGCCAAAGGACCCGTCTGTGCTCAGCTTTCCACCCACATGAGTGTACCACTAAAGATACCAATCTGTCTGCTGCTCGGGTGGAGGAACACAGTCTTCAAATGAGCATCACACTGGTGGATCCTGTGCTCACACCAAAGCAACAGAAGCCTTTAGCAAGCCCAGCTCATACAGAGCAAAGGCATTGTTAGGAACTTAACATGGCCACACATAGAAAACATCATAGCTATTCTAGGCCTCATTTTCCTGCACAGCTATGCATCATATATAATCATCCAAGGACTACACTGCATGATGATATATCTGCAGAGATGGAATGGAATGGCAGTGTAGCCAACCTTGTGATAAAGATATCTCACATCTTCATATCACAAAATGCTATTGCAGAGCTAAAGACACACAGTGGTGGCTTTGCAGGTGAAATGCTGCTCTTTTTATAACTACTCTATATTTTATATTCCTAGCTTGATTTCTAATTTAGCAAAACGCAACATGAACATAAAAAGCATACCGTGATTCCTTTTCATCTGTACTTTCTTTGTTACAGTTCATGTTGATCAAGTTGATGACTGAAGTCACTAAATACGAGCACGAATGTAGATTCCATTTTTGGGTCTTCTGTGTTTTCATTTCAGTTCTAATTATTTCTGTTGTGCTGCTCGCATTTTATCTAAGGGTTGTGTGTGCTGCAATGTCAAAGTTGATCACTCTCCAAATTCCACAGTTCCCAAAATTACTTGATCTTAACCACAGACACGAGAACCGTTTCCAACTTTGACTCTAAACAGTTACACCCTCACGACACATTGATTCATGAGTACGATCAGACCAAACATAACCTCCATAGAAAAATACAGAGCTATATTAGAGCTCTCTGCTCATTTATACTGGAGTGCATCACTGAATAGCATTACAAAGCAAGCAGTGCTACACAAAACAACTCCACGCTAACAGCAATTAAGTTCTACATTAGTCTAACCCTGACCTACATAATACCACATCACTTTCACACAGCGCACAACCCTCCATTATAATTTTACTGCTGAGGTGAAAGAACTTGTTTTCTTTGAAACCCACAGTCGATAAAAAAACCTTGCTAGTGCTACGCTGGCTGAAAAAAAAAAAAAAAAAAAAGCAGAAGGAAATTGTGCAGGACAGATGAAATATCAGAGTGAACCCAAGAGGTAAGCTGACACAGCCCCTGCTCCTCCACGCTCTCTTCCATTTTGTGAGAATGAACCAGGTCTTGCTCTAGTAGCTGGAGGGCCATAGACCCCTGCACACACAGAGCCTTGTTCTCTCTATCGCTCTCAACCGTGGTGGCTCTCCCCAGTACAGAAACAGAGTAAGTGCAGCTGGCTGCATGAGCGCGCGCGCACGCACACACGCACACACACGCACACACACACACACGGCATCACTGACGAGGACTGGGTGAGTCAGACACGCTGTGCCCACAGCAGGAGAGGGAGAGGAGAACATTCAGACAGGCAGAGCGTTTGGAATGCTGATGAAGCTGCCTAGCCGCCCCCCCTCCACCCCTTCTTTATGCGCTGCCTTTTTAAAGACAAACCAGGACACCGCAGATAAGCTGCTGGACTTTCCTGGCTGCCAACAAGCGAGAACAGACTCTTGTGTTTCTTGGCACGGTCACTTGGTAGAGCTCAATCATAGCTGATTGTTTCTTGTAATTATCTTTAGGCATTTTTATATTGCCTTTTTTCAACTGGGCAGTCCACCAGTGGCATTACTAAAATAACCCATTCAGAAGTCAAACATCCGAAGGAAAAAAAAAAAAAAACGGTTTTGGCTGGGACTAAAAGGCCAAAGCATGTAAGTGTTGTGCTGTGTTAGGGTGAATAAAGCTTGGTTCTTGTTTCTGGTTTCCTCCATAATCTTTCTGACAAGTGCCTTTAATAGCCCACTGTGAATGTGAACCACCAACGGAAAAAAAGGGGGTTGGAGGCAACTGCAAGGCCACGTGATATAACCATAATGGAGTTAATCATCATCAATTAAAGTAACAACCGACCGGGTAAACCAGGCATAAACAACGGCACGGAACACATCGAAACAGCCGACTCACCATCCTCGGTCTCCTGCCAGACGATGCCCTCCAGGTTGACGCTGGTGCCCGGCTCGCAGGGCCCCAGGCATTCGGGCTCGGTGGCCAGTGCCACCTCGGCCGTGTTGACGGCCACGGAGCGCGTGCGCACCATGATCTGCTCGCAGGGCGAGGCGATGTCAGTGGCCGTCCCCACCGGCGCCAAGAGGTGGAGTGGGGGCGGGGCTGGCGTGGAGACAGGAGACTCCATCTGTGAGAGAGAGAGAGAGAGAGAGAGAGAGAGAGGGGAAGAGAGGAAGAGCGAGGGTAAATACAGGTCACCTTCACACAAAATACTGCACATAAACAGAGATCTTGGAGATAGCGCTCGAGGGGGGGGAACAGCCGGGCGAGAGAGAGAGAGAGGGGGAAGCGAGAGCAGCACAGAGCCGCTTGAGTGACAACCGGGGAGTGTCGCTACTCCAGGAAGGCAGCCCTCGGTCAGGGGGAGAACAGAGGGTTGGCGCTGAAGCCTCTGTTGAGTGAGGTCAGAGCCCTTTTCCCTCCCCGGCCCTGTCGGATCTGATAAAAAGAGCCGGGAGGAATGCCTTTGAGGTCCGGGGCTAAGAGGAGGAGAGGTGTACGGCGCTCCTTACTCGCCACACAGTACGATCTCTGACACCACATCATGTCATGGTGTGATCACTCACTAATTCATTCAATTAAGGGGTTGGCTGTGGTGAAGGAGAGTGGTGGAACAGACTGCGCGGCCTCTGTAATTGAATCCACCTGCACTGTGTGGGTATGTGTGTGTAGAAAGATCCTTAAAACACACACACACACAGGCACACACACACACACACACACAGCTTCTCTCCCTCTCTCTTATTTAAACTACACAGCATGTAGACAACAAGCTCGGCACTCATTATTTGTTGCAGCAAACTTAAAATGCATGAATTCATAAGCTGGAGAGGCACAAAATGAAAGAGCTAATTAAATTGGGCAGAAAAGTGCTGCACGCTCAGTGAAGTAAGCTGATAAGGGACAACCCCAGCAGAGGAATGAGCGTACGTGTGTGCGTGTGTGCGTGTGTGTGTGTGTGTGTGTGTGTGTGTGTGTGTGTGTGTGTGTGTGTGTGTGTGTGTGTGTGTGTGTGTGTGTGTGTGTGTGGTGTGTGTGTGTGCCTGACAAAATAATGTATAATGGGAAGAAAGAACATCTGATATTTCAAGCCTTTTTGGAAAGTTAGAGACACGTGTTTATTTGCCCAATTAAAATAAAGATCTTTAAAGGTTAAAGTCCCTCAGGCATTTGATTTCAATAACAGCTTTATTATGCTATCAGCAGTAGGACTGCATGAATAATTACTTGTGGTGAAAGAGCCTGACAATTTAATCACAGAGTGTGTGGATGACTCATGAATTACAAGTGTATTACCCCATGAAACCCTTGAAGTATTTATATATCTCTCATGACAATGTGGCATGCGGATATGATCAGCAATGCAAATCGAATGAGAGATAAGAGTATTTAGGGGGAGGACTGAAGAGATGTCGCTCTGCGTGAAGAACCGCACACACTTTTTTGGTTGGATCAACAAACGACGACGGCTGTGGAAAAAAAGCTGGCTAGTAACCCAACGTTTAAGATTCATTTGTGCAGCTGGCTTCACATTTGAAATTTAAGAGCTCAGTTTTTCATCTTAAATTCTACATTTTCTTCCCTTTCAAAACAATAAATGATTCATATTTTACTCCTTTGAATCAATGCATGTATAACTGCCACAACACTGCTAGCTTAGAGACTAAATAGAATTGTACTGTTGGTAGTTCAGCATCCTCATAAATTAATATAATTAGTCAGTTTGTTTTGGTAAAATAAAATACCAAAGAGAAGTCCTCTGGGGAAGATAAAACGCAAAGACAGTGAAGATCTTCCATCATAGTGGGCTATATTTTCAGGCATCCATGAGATGCAGAGAGTGAATCGTCTGACAACAGAGTGTGAGACTTGTCTCTTTTCAGGGCTTGTCCTGAACACTCTGATTTCATACGACTACATCCTCACTAGAAATGGCTGCAAGCTTGCACTGCACTCTGACAAAATCCTCTTGGGAATCCTGTCTGGTCAAAACACAAGCTTAGTGCTGGACAATCAACTGAATCTCTGCAGAATGCCAGCCTTTGGCTGCATGTCAAATCTCCTCCATGCTGGAAAAACGGAACAGTGATTTGTACACCTTCTTATATTGTGCTCTGCTTCTCTGCTCACAGAATCTGTCACAATCTGTCCCCAAACTAGCCTGAATGCAAGTCCCACTGCTTTTGAAATGAAAAGCCTTATAGCTTTTTTTCCCTTTTTTTTTAAAGGGCTTAGTTTGTCCACTAAATCTTAGCGCTAACTGCCTGCAAAGAATATCGACAAAGCTCTGTGGGGGGCACAGTGTAGCAACATAAAAGAAGCCCAAGAGCATCCATATTCTCGCTGGCTGTGAAATGGAAGGCTGTATTAAACAGCCCTTCTTCTCTATACTGAATCCCTCTGCCGGAGCTATGACTCATTCTGCACCGTGACATATTGTGAGGCTAATGAGCCAGATGAGATGGCTGGGAGGGGGGGGTGAGCTGGAGTGTGTGTGTGTGTGTTGTGGGGGTGGGGATCAACCAGGAAGCACTAAATGAAATGGATTTCACATATGGCACCAACTTGCCTCGTGCATTTCTCCCCCAGCGCTCTCCAAGCAGGGCAACACAAGCCCACATAAAATTCGATCCTGCGAGAGTGAAGATCAAACCGAGGAAAACCTGCGAGCTACATTATATGGCGGCGTTCTGTGCTGAAACAGCAGGATATATAACCAGATTCTGTTTCACTCTCCCTCACTTCGTTTTCCTTCCTCAGTGGAAGTACGTAGTACGTTAGCTCCACATGTGTCTGCGGGTCACAACCCAACGCAATTCTGAGCACTTTGTGGGACTAACAATATGCAGCCTCAGTTGCTCACGGTTTTTGGGAGGGCCATGGAGGCATCGCTTAAAGCTTCATAAATCAAAAAGTACATCAACACCAGGCTAGAAGCAATAACATCCAAACTAATCTCTGAAGCTAATGGGTAAGGCCATGCAGTGTGATAAAAACTGCTTTTAAAAACACTAAAGGGTGGTCTTTCCTGTTTCTTCAATCTGAACAATAAATGAACACAACTGTAGCCCATAACACCACTCTAGTCTCATGGATAAGTGGGTGAACCTTTTTTATTCTGTCCCATATTAAAACATGCTTGCAGGATTATTTTATTGTCTGTCTCAACATTGCAGGGTAATCTTATCAGTTTACTTACTTACATTTTGTCTTTTCAATTTCAAGGTAAATTACTTCTACCGGTATAAAGTCTCAAACAATATACATATCATTAAAATGTAGGGTAGATCACACACAAGAAAAACAAAAAAACAAAAAACAGATGAAACCCAGGTTACTAGAAACTACAAAAGGTCACTTAACGATAGGGTCCAATGTGTGAATGAGGTCAACCTGCTAAAGCTGAATTGGTAATCACTTCACCTCCGACCTAGTACGATACACTGGTTTCTTTCTTACTGCACGATTGTAGTGTGAACACAAGCCAATTGAGTAGCAGGTTTGAGAAGGGTAAGGGGGAGGGTGGATTCATCCCCTTGCCTTCATTTGCTTCAATAAAGGGAAATTCCGGCAGTCTATCAACA
Organism: Sardina pilchardus; assembly: GCF_963854185.1. Classification (NCBI taxonomy): domain Eukaryota; kingdom Metazoa; phylum Chordata; class Actinopteri; order Clupeiformes; family Clupeidae; genus Sardina; species Sardina pilchardus. Next base: position 21,535,026 of record NC_085004.1, on the reverse strand, counting down.
ATGTAAGCTCCATATGTGGATGATGAGTGTAGATTTTTGTTTGGGACCAAAATGAAAATCGGTGCCGTTTTGACTAAGACCGGAATAGCATTTCAAACTGAATAAAATATAGCATAATCTTTGGCACACCAAAGTGAATTGTGTTTTTAAGCCATTAGGCTAACAAGGCCAAAGCAATAGGCTAGAGCAAACTAAGCATGACTTGACAGTTCGTAGGGATTTACTCATTTTACAAAGATACAAAGTACAAAACACTGGTATCTCTAGATAGGCTTTCTGTGTTTGTTCAGCCCAATGTGCAACAGTACACAGACTAAGTGTCATATATAGCATATTTTCTGAGGTTCACATCCAGTCTGCATGATTGGCAAAGATCTGTAATTGGGAAGACAGTTTACAAAAGATTTCAGCCTACAGTGCATTCTGTTGGCTACATAGTATGGTGAATAGTTTGCATTTTTGGGTTTGTGTGTCGAGGAGTAATGGTTTTGTATGCCAATTTGTAAACCTCCTGGTTGCCTTGGGAATGGATGCCAAAAGTAAGGCAAATTCATTTATAAAGTACATTTTATGGATGCCATTTCATTAGCATAAAGCTATACAGGCAAATCTGAAGAGAGTGGATTTGGAGAATGGAATGCATGAGACAGTGAATGAATTACTAAGTGCAATTTGGCTGTCTTCTTTCTAGAGTTTAATTCTTTTAACTCCTGTGGTGCTAACCACTACGGGCTCTCAACTTCTCAGTCACCGCCACTACCACAAATGAATGTTTCTCAAAGTTTGGAACATACAGTTAAGAATACTGATGGTTTAGTGGGTTATACCCATGTCATGCTTTTTTTTGTGTTGAGGTAAGCTAACCAACAGATCATGGCACTTCACAAAGACAGAGGGAGACACCCAGTGCCGAATGCTAACAAAGAGAAGACTATTTAGCCTACACATCACTGTGTATTGCGTACACCCAACATTAGACTAACCATCCAGATAGACAATTTCATATCTAGAAATGGCAAAATTCTGCTGCCGCTGAGTGATTGATTGAATGAATGAAGACTAAGCATGAGGAACTCAGTGTGAATGTGATAATACAATCCATTTCCAGCACATGGTTCAATAACGCAAATAATGGCTACCAAAACATGGCTGTAATGCTTGCACAAGTAAAGGAAATGCGATTAACATTATACCTACAAAAGCATACCATGTACCGCATTGGGTCTCGACCACTGTGTGCAAGAAAAAGGAATTGTATGCTGTGAATATATTTCCACGTTCACTTTAGCTTAGCCTGGAGGCAACCTCCCTGAATCAGTCTCTCTCCCCCCTCCCCCACACAAGCGCTGCCAGAGACAATAAAACGCTTGCAAACATCATGCTCCACAAGACTTAAATCCACACAGAGGGAAACAAACAAACTGACAGAGTTAACTCAAGCCCACATGTCTTAAAACCAGCAATGGATTCCGCAGCCTTTCCCTGTCTGATTTCCTTTTTCTCAAGAGTGCAGTCTGCCTGCTAAATATTGCCCAGACCACAATGTTTTAGAGGTTTTCCACAGTGTCACGCAACCTCTTTCCCATTCAGATTCCTTAAAAAACACAACAGTGGCCAAAGTGGTACTTAACTTGCCTTGCATCTTGCAAACAGAAGAGGGGAAATCAATGGCTTGTGGGCAGACATAAAACAAACAGAAAGAGAACATTGTGTTTATGACGTTTGACTTATTTCTTCACAAGTCTTTGTGCATTTTCTTCACACAGATGGTCTCTGTGGTTGTTCCTACCAACACTCAGAGGTTCTAACCAACACCTTACCTTGATTATTAGCATTGGGGATTAGGACATGGTACTCCTGATCTGAATTAGGATTACGGTTGGATTAGGCCTACATTGTGTTCTGTTTTGTAAACATCTGCTCCTTTTGAACTCTTCAGGAATGTAACAGCAAGCAGTTTAAAAAAAAAAAAAAAACTGAACATAAATCTCTACACTATTATGCTTCCCTTTAAGGCAAAGCGTGGTCCAGAATGACTGACACCTACTAATTGTTACAAGTACGACATGTGTTTTTCTCAGATTGTTGTGTGACAAATGGAGTGTCTAGAGTCTCTAGTGAGATTCAGTCCTGAGTGTACACTATTCACCATTTACACTGGAGAAATCGTCTGCAAGACAGGCAGGCAAATACAATCTAAACGAGCGGACCAATTAAAATGCTCTGTTAAAATGGCAAGTCCGCAAGGCTTCTCTGAAGTAGCAGGAAACCAATCTGCGCCATAAACAGCGAACCTCATTACACAATCATGCTTGGCAGTAATTTCAATAACTGTGCAGAACTCACATCGCTAGAAAACATATCAGGGAGTGGCCTAAACTCTGATCCCTGAAATCTGAATCCTGAAATGTTCAGTCTGGAGGCAAGGATGTTTGGTTGTTCAAAATTACTGAATGATTACCGTGATTAATACCTCAAATTCATCGATGATAAACTCAAAAAGGCAGACAGTTCTTCCCATTTGGAAGTTGATTAAAGGATCGAAGAGAGGTGATTAGAAAGAAATTATCTCAAATCTATTCACTGAGCGGCAGTGGCTTTATCCATTATGATGATTAAAAATAGGAAGCCAAACAAATCCATACAAAAAAGTTAAGGATCAGAGTAGGTTCAGCCAGTGAGGGGTTTAGAATTTCAACACCAAAGGAAATTGGACCAACCATATTAAAATTTCAAACATGAAAGCAAGCAAACATGTCCACTGGCCAAATATCACTACGCTGTTCTGTAGTAATGCCCAGTTTCTTAAATATGACCTAGATTTAGCACAAAGATAGTTAGCCTCTCCTTATTTGGCTTCTCTCGTACTGCAGAAAAAACAAAGCTGAATGAGCCAGAGCTGTTCCACTGCAAGATAGCCTTTCACAATTCATTTTGGGGAACCCTCCTCACATGTCCTTTTATAGCACACCGATGAACAAATGTTAGCTAATTGCAATAAACAAGACACAATTAACCTGAAGAATGGTCAACAGATGGGACCAAATCATTTAGCATTCTTGGTGGTGAGGAATAGACTACCACTGGGCAACAAAAAATACATCCTCCATACATCAAAAACTGCTCACTCATCTCTAAGAATCTTTACAAAGTCTCTTTGATGATGCAATACAGTATCCATCCGAGACTGTTGAGACTACAAGATCTCGACTTCTCCCCTGCGATCTCCCCTGCTTCAAAAGCAGTTACCAACATGGACAGCTACCACCGGGACCACTGTTTATAATCATGCAAATACTACCGTAGGAAGAAGGCAGAAAAATCATACGATTCCAGGCAATTACAGCACAGCTATAGAATAGGCAGTAGCTGTTAAGAAGTCAATGGCAACAAATACATTTAACAAACTATGGACGTTAAGACATGTTGGACGTTTGAACACATTCCAAACACATACCTACATGCATACCATAGCGCTCAATAATGTTGTGGGTAAGGTCAAGCATGGTAGGCAGGGCCTTAATGTTCCATGAAAGTATGAAGCTGTGTGAAACTATACCCAAGCTGCAGGGCAAACATGATTCATCACTCTCAATTCTGTATCCATTCAGTCCCAACAAATGGAGTCAAATGCACTTTAAAACTAAATGTGAGAACTACTGTTTATGTGTATGTGTATGTGCATGTCCTGCTCCTAGATTCTATACTTACTGTCACTAATGTTGCTGCTGCAATACAAAAGTCTCCATTACGAGGCCATTAAAGAATTATCTTATCTTATTAGTGATGGATCTGAATCTGAACGCATTATTTGTAAAAGCTGCATAACACATTTGGAACCTTCCCAGAATATGCTAGTTATCATTCAGCAAAAAAGGCAACTCAGTGACTGACTGACTGCAACAACTACTGTTTCAGGTTATCAATGAATGGAGTCACAAGACAAAATGTTGGTTTGCATTGTTGGACTTTATCTCACAAATTAGATTAACCCACCTCAACTATTTCTATTATCTGAACACCCCACGATGTCATCATGGCCATTCCTGAAAACCAGTTATGCTCCCCCTTTTTGTAGCTGTTGACTTTTTGTTTTGCTTTGAGGATGTCCCCCATTGTAATTTCAGAAATCTGGTTACCATAGCTAATTTGGGATTAATAATCAAATTAAACATAGTGAAAAATTAAAACACAGTGATGCATGTTGTTGGTGGTGAACATTACACAAGCTAACACGATCATCTGAAAAAAATGATCCCATTTGCAGTGACACCACTGTCCATGATGAATTACCGTGTAAATGGAAACAAGATAGACTTGGGGAATACTTCCATCAACAACAAGCCCAGCTTCAGGACATCACACTGATCTCCAGGCTTTGGCTGACCCACAGCTACCCCTGTTTCCATGTTGAAGTGCAATCCTACTAGATCCCCCACCCTCCACCAACTAGCCTAGCACAGCTGGCTTTCTTGGGCTTATGCCTACGGGTATTTCCTACCGATGAGGACTAGAGATTCATCCCTGCGAACAGAATAGTCCACCACAACACAACAGAAGGCTCTGAATGAGATATGTTTCCACAAAACAACCCTACAACGTAATCAAAAAAAATCAATTCCTACTGAAAACCTCACAGGCTTAGTTGAATTTTGTGCACAAAATAACCTTATTTCACTTACAGATGACGGAAAAACTCTATGCCACAACAAGACATACAGCCCACACAGTGCAGAAAGCAGAAGTGACAGCACTACACAGCTGGTTCTGTCAGCACTAGAAAGGTCAATATCTGTCCAACACAGGCCAATAACTTATTTCAAGGGATCTGTGGTGTGGATAGAACCTTTATTTCTATGTCATGAAAGCAAACCAGTACTAAAAGAAAAAAAGATGACTCAAGCATTAGATTGCGTGTGCTGAGTGAATGGACAATTGTAAGCAGCTTCCTTACTAGAGATTAGAATGCATAGCTCTCAATTCACCCGTAACAGCCACTTCAGTCAGAATTATGCCAGTACTAAAGGACAATCCAACAATCCTAAGGTTACCAGGTTACACCATTTGAATGTTTACTATGAAGGAACACACACACACGCACACGCATGTCCACATAATTCCTAAATTCAGCCTGCAGGCTATATCACTGCCAGTGGGGCATGGCAGTGACAAAAACAAGTTCAGTTGTCTGGCACACAAAGGTTGGTGGGGAGGTAGTCATAATCCTTCCCTGTTCTGCTGTGGCTTGTCTTTGACAGATGGATGGCAATTTCATCTGGCTACAATGATCCACCAGTCCAAAATATTCCCTCTTCTACAGACTTCTAAGGCTAAAGTTGGCATTCATGCAGCGATGACAGACCAGAGGAAATCCAGGTGAGAAAAAAAAAAAAGCCTGACGCCATGACACAGTACACCACAAAGAGAGCTGGGGAAAACCATTCTCCCTCTGACACGCCGTAACAAAGCTCTTTCTGTTGGAGGAGGGGGAGGGGGAATACCAGATCCACCTCCTCCACCTCCGCCTGCCCCCATCAACTCCACCTCCTGCCCTCACCACAACAACAGTATCTATTACAATAATAATCCACATTCTTGTCAAGGTCACCCACGAGTGCTCTAGTGGAGAGCCTGGACCGGGAGAGGAAGCCCAGATAATCAGCTCAGAACCACCAAGGATTTTTACCCCCGTCTCAGCCCCCCCTCTATCCTTAGCCAGGCACCTTATCTCACGCCAAGGGGGATAACACGAAAACAGATCATTATACATAAATGTGCAGCCACAGCCAACGGTTAGCAGCACCCAAGAAGAAAAAAGAAGATAAAAATATATTCTTGGTGTTTTTTGGACTCTCCATGCAGGTCTTAAACCCTTAACAAGTACATCTAGCTCAGTAGCCAATACTATCTTTTTGAAAAATCAGACTACTATGCATGTTGAGACCTTTTATAGATGCAGGAGACTTACCGTACCATTGCCTGCCCAGTCAGAACTATAACTCATTCTCACAGTAGGTTACTGCCATGAGAAATATGCAAAGTTTCAACTCCACATAGTTGGTGAGACAACCCAATTAAAACATTGATTCTCAGTTCACACAAATAACTTCATACAAATCGTTAGAGTTGGGGTTTTTTCCGCTTTAGTCGATTAGTGGCGCAAGTGCCGTCTTGAGGTTTACAACTAGAGGCTAGTGGGAAAAAAATGACTGGGCATGTTCAAGGCATTTTCGAAAAAGAGAAACTTGCGTTCGGCTGCTTACCACAGCATAACGGCACACTTAACCTGCCACGTACAGTAGAGGCATGGAAAACAAGCTGCTGTTCAGCCTGCGAGGTTTCCCTGGAGACCCAAACCACCAAACTATTTATAGCGGTTCTGAATTTGCCCACTTCCTCCAAGCAGCAGCAAACCTCTATGTGGGTGGTGCTTCCTCCAACAGACAAAACATTTGTAGACAGAAGAAAGAAAACGTCTCAGGTAGTCTTGTGGTAAAGCTACATATTGAAATGCTTTCAGTTCTAATAGTTCCAAATCACAAACAGCACTGTAATTGTTCTTGAGAGCATTGATTTCGACATATTTTGAACATTACCTCAAAGCTATACTAACCTAACAATTGTATATTACATTACCTCTGCGTCCTATCCGTTAGCTATTCATTAGACAATGGTATGTTATTGATTGATTTTGCACCAGAATACAAGGATTTTCTCAGAATATGTAAACCGCTCACAAAAAGTAAGGAAACTTGACTTTGGCCCATTATATCTTCCCTTTAGTAATACCAACCAGTAAAGTGTTTCATATCATTTTTATTGTTGATTTGTCACCTTTACAATGAGGTATAGCTTGTAAGCATAGGGCAATCATGGAATGAGCAACACAAGCAAACGTGTAAGTAGTGCCAACAAAAAATGTGCCAAAATGGCCTGTTATGCTATTGGAATTCACCTTTGTTACTTCAAGCATTGACGATTGCACTCTCCCACAGAAATGAGGACAACAAAACATGTTAGGCATACATTTGTTAATTTTATACTCAGTGTCAGGGTCCTCAGTAGCGTGTAGAGGATCCATATGCAGCCACAACAGCTTGGCACCTTCATCTCATGCAGGTCACCAACCTGGCTACATTCTGCTAACTCGAAAGACAGACCTTGTTATCATTGAAGGCAATCATCATGCAGTTAGATACCAGGATGAGATTCTGGAGCCAGTGGCAATTCCATATCTCCAGAATATGGGACCAATTGCCATCCTCCAGGATGACAACGCTCGCCCCCATAGAGCTGGGATCATCAGAGAGTACCTCCAGAATTTGGGAGTGGAGAGGATCTAATGGCCTGCCGTGAACACTTGTGGGATCAGCTTGGGCATGCTGTACGTGCCAGAGTCACCAACAAAACCAGGTTGGCTGACTTACAACAGATCCTTATCGAGGAATGGAATGCCATCCCACAGCAGAATGTAGCCAGGTTGGTGACCAGCATGAGAAGAAGGTGCCAAGCTGTTGTGGCTGCATATGGATCCTCTACACGCTACTGAGGACCCTGACACTGAGTATAAAATGAACAAATGTATGCCTAACATGTTTTGTTGTCCTCATTTCTGTGGGAGAGTGCAATCGTCAATGCTTGAAGTAACAAAGGTGAATTCCAACAGCATAACAGGCTATTTTGGCACATTTTTCGTTGGCACTACTTACACGTTTGCTTGTGTTGCTCATTCCATGATTGCCCTATGCTTACCAGCTATACCTCGTTGTAAAGGTGACAAATCAACGATAAAAATGATATGAAACACTTTACTGGTTGGTATTACTAAAGGGGAGATATAATGGGCCAAAGTCAAGTTTCCTTACTTTTTGTGAGCAGTTTATTATAATTGACTAATACTTGCTGAAACATTGGCTATCTAATGCAAAGCAGACACTTCATCAAGCACACAAATGCACTGGGTTCAATATGCTATGCATTGCTGCTGAAATTATTACTGCTGCTTTAGCAACTCCTTTCTGTCACAGTCAAAAAATAAATCTGTCCGAGTCCATATTCTCGCCAAGTCATCATGTGACACAGATTGTGTTCACAAGTTGATGGACTCCTGATTTGACCTGCTAGGCCAATGGCCAACAGCTTAACAATGTTGGAACCCACAGGACGCAGGGGTGACAAAGGAGTGAAATAGTGCACTAAAACAAGATTACACCGATTAGCAAAATGGCACCAAGATCCTGTCGTGACACGGAAGACTCATTTACAGCCTAATTTGGCTGTGATGGAAAACAAGAACAGTCCTGTAATTTAGTCCTCTCCTTGTTTAAAGCATGTAATGACATGGTGATATTGGGGATAAGGCAGTTTCCAAGCGTAAGCTAGCTTTTCACACTACAGCCAACATTAAACAAACATGACCAATTTACAATTAGGCTAGAAAACAACAAATACCACAAGCTGTTAACTAAGACCGTCTGAAGCTTTCATGCAGAAAGCAACATGAGAGGTTCTACATTTGACAAACTAGGCTAACTAAAAATCTTTCTGAAAATGATGCAATGAGATATTAAGCGATCATTTGAACAATTAGGCCTAGTGAAGATTGTAGATTCAGTCTTGTTACTTAAGTTAAAACCAAAACATAAGTATATTTAAATTACATTTAACACACAATGACAAAGCTATTGAAACTTTAATTATGACAAAGTCCTGCTTCTCAGGGACTCTGCACCTGACTACATTTATTTTAAGAAGATCTGACCTTTGAAGGTGTCTCATTTAAAAAGAGAACCTGTGCTTGAGGACTAGAGCTGTGACAGAATTAGCAATTACCCCAAATGGGGTGTCAGACTAAAAGATGCCAAGCCCAAACATGGAGTTGACTGCATTCTTGTGTGACTGGGCAAATCAGCCTGTCAAATATCACAAACATTATTTTAGTACGAGATGCATACTTGGGTCCTCTAGAACCGTGGAGAACACTGGAGCAAAGTCAAGCAAGTTGACGTTTTAGAGGGGCGCAAGGCATAGGCTAGTCACTCACCCAGTAAGGAAACGTAAATTACAATCATACGAATTGCACTGGCAAAAAGGAGTATGGTTTACAATAGACCAGAAAAAAACAACAACATGAAGTGGGGTTTTTTTTGTGAGGATAGTTCTTGTTTCCTCAGTCACTTTTCAAACAAATTATCAACACAACACCTGCCATACAAAGACAGGGACTATTATAAACACCAACTGTTTATTAAGGCTACTTTATAAAGGCTCAATCAAAAGTTATGAGTCCCAGGATAATGTGACCGCTGAAAATCACAACAATGTTGACATTGACAAAGGCAATATGATGGAAGGAGACAAATGCACTTGACAGCACTACAGTCAACATTTTTAGCTGTGCAAGTGACACAGGGACATAAAAGCTGTCAGAAACAGCTAGCCAACATTAATGAAACGACAACTCTGTAAATCTCATATCAATCACAGAGTACACCAACAAAGGGCAGGAGACTAGAATCTGGTAATTCGACCAGCATCTAAATATTCTTTGAATACCATCATAACACCAGTGGCCATAAGTCTGAAATGTTCAACACACACATTCTGTAAGCAGTAACTGCAAAATAATCTCCCCATAAAAACATTTTTGGATTGTGTTCATCTTTTATCCAATTAAAATGGTGGCAAATCAAACTGTATCCTAGTCTTTGGGGGTATACTACCACTGATATCTTAAACTATCTGTATCCCAAATTAGGTCTATCACCTAGGCAGGTCAACAATGTACAGTATGTGCAAAAGCACGGTAGCCCATACCCAAGTTTGGCCATAACATTTAATAAGAATGAACACTTAATAGATAGATGACTGTAAAAAAACATAAACCTAGCAAGATTTGTGGTTCAGTGTGAAATCTGTGCATCCTAATATCCTCACGTGAATAGGTACATTCAACGGAGAGCCAACCGTAACACGGTTGACTGTTTATGCTGGTATGACCGTAACTCTGCAGCTCACTCTACGCTAATTAGGGAAAAGTAAACGAACTCCACGGATGAACATCTCAGTGGTATAGGTAAACTAATTAAAGAATGTGAGTTGGCGTCACCACCATTTGTGGCACGAGTTAGATGAGCTGTGCACTCTGTATTGGAAGTCTCTGTCAAACCGCTATTTATATAAGTAAACAATGTCACTATGCCAGGATGAAACAAACTGTACTACATTAAGAACTGCCATAGCAGGCTACACATGGTTTTAAAGTGATGCCAAAGTTTAGAACTCCATTACCAGAAGGTTTTAACGGAGCAAAACCCACTGGTGGTGTCTGACGCAGGTGGACGCCAAGGTTTAGAAAATAGCTCTCTCTCTTGAGCGTCAAATCCATAGACACGAATGTCGTCGCCAATTTTCCTTTGTCTGAGGTTTTGCCATTTGGCCTGAAAACTGGTTCTTCAAGCTACATTATTAGCATCACATTGGGCTACGTATTTCTGGTGCATTATCACCATTAACATTAACAACCAGTAACGATACCCTAACCAGACCTGACGTAAACATCTAGAAGCTCCCATCACTCAACATATTGCCAGAGCTATGACACAGTAAGTTTAAATAATCATGTGGTTTAAACTATATTCATTAAAATCATCATGTTGCATTTTTGCTATTTGATAGCTAAAGACCTAGTTAAAAAAAAAAGAGTCAAAACACAGTTTGCCGCTTGAAGATGTGCAGATTGCCACCTGAAGACACTGCTAAGTTGTCATGAGCTTCCTATGACTAGTTGTATTTGAATTCTTGTAAATACAAAGTGTAAGCACTGATGTCAAATAACAAGTAGTCTAATTGAAGATGTCTGGGTATGTGAGAGGGGGGTAAGTTTGTGCATATCCGAGTATCTGAGAAGGGTAAGTTTGAGCGTTGAAGTCTTTCATTCACTATGGCAAGTCATGGATTGCTTTAGCTTCTCCCAGTAGGCCCTTTTCTCGCTTTCCCCCTTCTCAATTTCTTCACTTCAAGACTGCTGCGCGTCACAGATAAAACACATATACAGAACTGATATTCTCCTCTCTGTATCTATGGAAATAACCATGGCAACCGATCAGAGGCACCACACAAAATGGTGAATCTTTCTCTGAATTCAACATGCTTGAAAAATTCCAAACTTAACCCCAAAAATTTGGTGTAGCGTTTTGTTGGCTTAGATTTTGCAAACATTACCGGGAAATCTGTTAGCCTTTCCTGCTTCAACTCCAGACCACAGGTCTATGGTCAGAATCAAAGTTATCACACAGGAAATGTGGGGCCAGCCCCCTTCACTTAAACTGCAGGTTGTGAGCAACAGGTAGATGCAAGATATAGCTTCAGTCAAAGGAGTTGAAGCTTAATTCAATGTCCAGCAGTTCAAACTATGCATAAGTCTTACCTTACTAACTTAAGACTTGTCGCAAACTTCCTTTTTCCGGTTTGAAGTTATTTATCTGTTTTTTATCTCTCCCTCCCTCTTCTACTAACACACATGCACTACACCACTTTTATAACAAGACACTATATGAATGTTCTTCAGTTGACTTTTTAGTTGTGTTTACAGTGCATGGAGGACAGGTCAATGAGTTCTGTCCAACACTGGTGGTAGGTGTCACAAAAAATGTCCGGACATTTTTAACAGTACCACATCAATAATAAGGATAATTCTGGTCATGATAATCGTGATGTTAAACTTTTATAGAGTTGGGTTACATCTGTAAATGCCATGCTTTTGGTCTTTGCAGTGCTTCAGAACATACTCCCGTAGAGTTCATCTCCCTTTGACTACAATCATCAGAGATGGTTCAACATGCAACAGTCTACCCAACCAACCTTCCCTTTTCATGTATTTCAAGAGCAGAAATGAGAACATTTAAAGGCTGATTACATCCACACCATACTTTAACAAGTGCGGAAATACTATAGCATTTTATTTTTCTTCATGCATTACTCTGTGCTAAATATAGTCAGGTTCAGTCAGTGTAACATGCTAGTGGCTCACCAACACCTCTATTTCTATTTCTTCAAGCGATGCACTGACACTCTGAACTTCGGAAAGCATTCTACTTCACATGGGGATTCACAACAATTTCAATTACGTACACTTCAGATTTGTCAGTCTTCCCTGTCACCTAATGTACACGCATCAGAGGCAGCATTTTAGACTGTAATGAAATGAGTTCTCTAAGCACGACAGGATCAGTCCCCGGGTTTGTAGGCTACAAAGAATCTTAATTTCCCATGGTGCACAGCCTACACCATTTTGAAATACAGTTCAGCATTGTTCAACAGGTAAATCTTGTCTTTCAATCTGGCAGTCTATTTGATATGGCTGTCATTTACCATTTTCACTGCAATATTAAATGCTTGGCATGCTATAATTTCCATTAGGCTTGAATCTTAACACTTGAGACTTCACTTATGATTTGATTTGTATACAAATGGACACATTTGAGCGTAAAAATGTGCTTACTGCAATCTCATAGCTTTGACTGGATATAAAAATGAATTAGCGTCTAGGAGATTTGGGAGATGGGCATGAAAAAACAGGATTCTCCGGAGGAAAATGAGAGGGTTGGCAGGTATGTCACATATCTCTCTTAGGGGGAAAAAATAGCCTACATTGTTCAGTATGCAGCCTCCACAGACAAGAATGTTAGACATCACTCCCAGCGGACAAGCTTGTCCTGCCTTTAATTTATCTATGCAGCATAATCCCCTTTTGAAACCCTTTTTGGGGTGAATTGGAAAGGCCCCGCATTCAGAAAGATGTGGCGGGGGAGGTGGGGGTGAGGGGTGGGGGCTGGCTGGCTGTAATAATCACAAGAGCTTGACTGTCTGTGGATTACCATGGGAGAGAAAATCCTTTCATCTCAGCGTGGAGCAGAGCTCGGCAGTTCAGAGACACATGGCTATGGCCAAAGCCCTCTCCCTGCCAAAGGCACCTCCAAGACACATCTCTGTTAGGCCACTTTCTTGAAAAATCACTGCCTCTGTACTTGTGTTAAGTGGATAACAATCAATTGCTAGTACATAAAACCTAATTTTCAGTTAGCCAGGGGGAGTGGGGAATGTTTAGGTATTTTTATTTTTATCTGTTGTGGGATTAGCTAGCTTATTCGAGCTGTGGCAAGCGCCAGCCAGAGGCCCCACAACAGATGGCTTTCGAGAGGTCATCCTTGAGATAAGGATGCCTTTTAACACCCTCTGACAGGTTCCATGTAGTAGGTTGTATAGCAAATGTGCAAAACAGGTAGCTTAACTGCAAGACTAAATATTAACTCATTCACACACCAAAAGATACATACTGTATAAAGTTAGAATTAAAAAGCTTTAACCAAGGTGTTCTAAACAAATACACAACGATGACTGCCCATTTCACAGAAATATCAATTGTCCAATTTCCTCTGCATCTTAAATCAACACTTGCCATTTCACTTCATTCATGCTTTCAAGACCAACTGTATTTATTGTATCACTTTTCTATCACAAACACGAGCGTAAAATAAGTTATAATCTACAGCTGCTTGGGGTGCAATGAGTCATCAATTTCCAAGATGCATCTATTATGATTCCTCCAACTGGAAACACCCTGAACTTGAAGGAGTGGGCTAAGTCACCAACATATTTAGCTATCTATAGTATGCAAACATGGGTGCAGAAGTTATTTACTGTAAAAATGTCTGTAAAAAGTTGAATTGAAAAGCTCCATGACATGGGCCCGATAACATGATGTGATAACCCTAATGGGCTCACTGCAGTAAAGAGCTCACTAAGCACATGGACTGAGAAAGAATGATTAATATTACAGCCCTGGTCAATGTTCCACCCTTTAAAAAGGGCTTAGAGAGTGCGGAGAGCCACGGCCAGACACAGGGCGGGTAAAAATGCTGAGGTCATAACCTTGAGGGAGAATGTAAATGCATGCGTTTTTACAAGCACAAACCGCATAGCACTCTGACAGGGAAACTGCACTGAGCACGTAACTGAAGCGTTCCGTTCATGTCGCAATCTGCTGCAACAATTACCTTCCACTTATAATCGCTGGAAGTAGCTACGCCAGACGTGACAGCAGCGCGTTCATTCGAAAAATAACAGACCAGTCTTCTAAAATCTTTTTTTTTTTTTTACACATTACGAACGGAACGCTTAAGTTATGTGCCCGGTGTAGCACCCTGTGACTGTCAAAGTGTAGTATCTTTAAGTCATGGATTCAAAATTCAGTTTTAACGTTTAATAGCAGCTAGGCAATGCAGTGTGGGCTTAACGCTGATGAGGTGTACTTGGCTTAACTACATTAATTTCAGAAATGTAAAGTGCACTTTTTACTAGGAAAGGATCAAGCACAATGACTGGAGGAAGCAACAACAACAAACACATGGGCCAATAATTGTGACATCATTAGAATAGTAGGTGACCTTGCTGTTTTTGCTAAAAGCCATAACAATGGCAGGGTCAAACAAAAGACAAGCAAGCAAAGAAACAAAAAAACGACTGGATGGGCGCAACACCCAGTCATTTTTAGATGTGCCATTCAAGAATACCCCTTAAGCTTCTTAAAGGAATCTTCTCTGTGACATAAATCTCATTAAGGCAAGTCAACCCACAAAGCCACAGTGGAAGGCTGTTAAACTTGTCAGTTGACTTAGAAAGCGCAATGATAAACATTTCAATAAGGCAATGGAAAACAAACAAATTGCTGCATCCAGAGATGTAGCCCTCATCGCGCAAAGTACCTGACAATGCGGTTTCACTGAATGTGATCAATAAAAGCACATTCAGGCAACAGTAATGTAACAGAAAATGATGCTATAGAGCACTCAATACCACTGATTAAGATTAGAATTGGCTACAGTGACTGAGAGGAAGTAGAACTGAAGCGGTTGCTTAAAAAGGTAAAAACTATACTCATATCATCTCCAACATCTTCCTGAACCCTTCAATACATCTTGATCAATCCGTGTTGGATTCCAGGAAGGAGAGCATAGGAAGTAGGCTATGATGATCAACACACTGGCAACACATTAATGGCAGAGACTTTATAAATGGCAGGCACTGTCATATTGACACACCTGTCAACACACCACTTCATCCAAAGCAGAGGTTGCAAGGATGAGATTGATTACTCAGAATTATTAGATAACAGGCATTCGAGACGACATTGATCTTAACGCAACCTTAAGAATGACAAAGTTACACTGCATCACTGTGAATCCACTGATGTTTCAAGCCTGAAATAAGGCTCAGTAGACAGAGTGGGTCTTTAAGACATCATGCAGTGATAGCAAACATCTGTCTGTTAAAACTGACGGATGTTTCATCTAAATTGTACATTACTCTGCTGGTCATTCATCAACTGCCTGTTTCTTTCTGTTACTGTGCATTCCAAAATGTCTGTGAACAGAAATATAGCCCATTCCCAAGTCTGATTATTTTTGTACTTCGAAATTAGCTGGCAGTTGATCTGAAGCACCCATCACCTTTCTGAAATTCGGAATTAAGTGTCCTTATTGCATATCAATAGTTCTAACCACACATGCTATGAAGAGTCTCTCAAGCAGGTCCAAATTTAATACAGGAGGGGGAAAAAAACAGAAGCCTCTTCAAAGTCTCACGACTAGCTGATAATAATTCGGCAGCACATCGGCTCAACCCAAGCAGAATATAATTAACCTAGGCAAATATGATGGGTTCATTTAAAGTGGGACACCAAAGAAATGCGAGTTGATCTCAATATGCGACTGGATAATGGCTTGCAGTCAGGCAGCCAACAGAAAACATCTAAAAATGTCCTACAGCACAAACTAGGCTTCATCGGTACATTACAGCTGGCAGCTCAGACTGTGGAACCACCTGAACACTAAAGAAAACACATTTCAGCCTATTCACAGCTGGCAGCATTTTCATCAAATATTTATCATATTCCATCATGGTAATGTCATTAATTTAGATAGGCGTAAAAGCCAGTGTTCACTTTATGCCTGTTTTCTGTAATTAGGCTTTAGCCTCAATGATTCCCACCATTTTTGATGCACATCAGTGCATCATTGAGCTGTTTGATGCAATCACCAACTGTCCTAGTCTCTCAGTAAGGTTTTAAGGAAAAGGGCTGATGATTCTAGAACAGTAGTTCAATTTCATGCCATACAGTAGTTCCATTTCACGCCATACCCAAATGTACCACACATTGTGCATGACCTTCCACTTCAATCCTTTAAAAAGGTAAAAAAAAAAAAAAAAAAAACTGCCCCACCACTTCCAATAACTCAAAGCAACACCACATTCTGAAATGAACATCAGGCTCACTATGAGCACTATTGGTCCATTGAATGGGGATGGTGGGGACCGGATTCCCTCTTTCTTAGAAGCTATGCTCTTCATGTAAACAATCATTCCACTGTATTTGCACTAAAAAGGTACCCTCAAAATCCAGAGGGTATTCTCGCGAGAGCACAATTTGATTTTCCTAAGCGAGTCACTCTGGCAATCAGTAATGATGCTCACTATCCATGCCCTTGCAGCCGAGCTGCACCAATTACATGATATGAGTGTATCTGATATAGACAGGCCAGAGGCAGGCTAAACAGATGTCAGTAAACACTGGTTGTAGTGTGATCCAATTGCGTCGAAGTCCGGAATCAGACAGCAAACATTGCTCTAAGTGTTATCCAATTGCTTGCAGTGATATTTTCAAATGTATGCTTGGTGCCGTCCCTGAGAACGGGCCATTTTCATTACTCAGATTTCTAGATCTGGGTCTGGATTCCCAGGCTAACTTCAAGGAGTAATCATGTCAAAACATGGTTATGAGTCATTGCAATAAAACAAGTGAAACAGGAATGCGCAGGATGGCACAGTGAACAGGAAAGTGTTGCTTGAGAAGATTACACCAGCCAAAAGAAGCCAATCAAATAGCCCAGTAAAGGCTGTGTCAGATTTATTCACTCAAACTACCTCACTGCCGTAACGAAGTGCCATTTGCAGCCTAGCTGATATATGGAGATGCAAACATGATTACGGTCTCTTTCCATGTTTACTTTCACCGGATGGATAGACAGAAACGCAACAAAAAACCCTCTTACTCACACTACTGGCTTTATCTACCCAAGCTGAATTCAAGCGGAATGCCCCTTACGATTTGTAAAACATTTCAGAGAGTGAGCTAACTTTTGGGGTTTTTTTGACATCCAAAACATTTATGCGATACCTTCTTTCTCCGTGGCTGTGTATTTCATTAAAAACCTTAAAAAGACTATTTTTCTGCTATTATGTGCATTCTCTCTGACAACTAAAGAAGTAAGCAGCGCACTAAGGACCCTGCCAGTGTAGCCTACTAAGTCAAAAGGTGTGAAATACTGGAAATTGAGCACCCTAAATGGCTGCCATCTTGGCTAGAAGGGGAGGGATCACAAATCTCTTTTTCAACAAAGGTTAAATGGCATTGCGTTAACACTGTGATTGTCATTTCTTTAGAATGCACAACAGTTATATTCTTTTTAAGATAACACTATCCCACTGAATTTCATGCACTATGCAAATTGTACGTAGTGGACTCGACAATGTACTACACTGATAGATAGGGCTACACTTACTGAGAATCTGGAACAAGACTCGCGTTCACTGAAGCAGAGCTCATTTGGCTACAAAGTCAGATACAGAAGGCGTCAAATTCTAGCAAACCAGTCAACTTGAACATATACAAATGGTGTCGTTCACGTTGCCATTTAATTGCTGAGAAGAACCGAGAGGCCATAGGTTACACTGATTTTAGAACAGCTAAGGGGTGTTGTTAGGCACAACGAGCTAGCAGGGTGCCTCAAAGGCGCCGCCTTAACTGTTCTAAAATCAGTGTAACCTATGGAATCCAGTGACTCTTTGCTTTTGTAAAACGGTAACTACATATCTGTCAAAATTGCGTGAAATAGAGGAACAGCAACGAGAAATGTAACAATTTATTCATAGATAATCATTCTTCCGCCAAGAAATATGTTTCCTCTATTTGAATGGTTGCCAAGCAACGACGAGATGCAGCTACTTTAACTTTTGTATAAAGCTGTGGCAGCATAGTAACATATAAGGAAATACAGCTAACGTGTATGTTTGTGCTGGATTTTACAACGGCACCAAAGCGTGATTCAGCCAATAGTCAAAGACCGGAACTACCCATTTCAAGATTAGGCAAATCAATTATCAATGGGTGTCCATTTAATTGCAATTATAGCATGATCTTGGACATATTTAGATTTCTTCAAAATGACAACTGTGAAATGTATGGTAGGCATAGTATGTAGTCCACAGTAACCACTGCTACTAATACATGGAAACACATCATACATTTTCTTTTTCCACATTAAATGGTTGAGTTCACAATCAAAACAAGAGATGCAATCAAGATAAACATTTTAAGACACCAAATCATGCCTTATCTAAACTGGAACATCTATTCCTAATTTCACATTGCCTTTACAATGCCATTTTTACAATGCCAATCACTTTGGCTACACTTCTGAAAGCCTGAGGCTGTAGCCAAATCAAGCAAGGGAACACACACACACAGAGACAAATAATGTAAGTTTCCATAAATAGCAGACATTCGAGGAGGAAGAAGCCATGTTGTCGGCCCCTCCCTACTGCAAGGGTTTTTGTTCTGGTAATCACACCACATGCCTCAAGGATCCAACAACTCTGCAGCCACTGCTCCATTAATGGAAACACTCTTTCAGCCACACTCCCTTCTCCTCCTCCCCTCTACCCCTTCTGCCATTCCACCAGCTCAATGCAGCTGTGGGAGCCGTGACAAAACTATTCAGTGTGTAGGAGGTTAAAGACTTCATCCATTCATACTGCTGTCTTGCCTCCCTCCTTCCTCCTTCATTTAGCTACCCCCAGTCAGTCCTTTCCTTCTCCTACCAGTGAAGTGCCCTCTTCTCCTCCTACAGTGAGGCAGTCTTCCCCACATAGCTTAGCCAGAATAGACTCATGGTTTATTATTAGAAGACTGCCTGACTCCACATTCATCCTGCCCACGTTTAGAGAGAGAGAGGGAGAGGCACTGCAAAAAAGAGAGAGGGATAGAGTGAAGGAGAGAGAAAGAGAAAGACTGCACCAACTTAAAGGCATTCACAAAATCTTGGCCCCCCATTTTGCTCATCAATCCATCTTATGTTTGTTTATTCCCCCTCCGTTTTGCCCTCTAGCTTTCTTTCTACTCACGCATCGAGAGGCGAAACGAGGCACGTTGGAAATTTGCTGGCTGACAATGGAAGACAGCTGCTCTCACTGCTCAAGTCTTTCATGAGCCGAATTAGCAGCGCAGGCTCGCCACTCTCTCCCTTCCCCCATGTTCCCTGCCTGCTGCATGCTGAGCCAGACAAACACTCTCTCGCCCTCACTCTCCCTCTCTCGCTCGCTTGCTCGCTCTCCCTCCCTCCCTCCCTCCCTCCCTTTCCCTCTCTCGCTCTCACACAAACACAGGCAAGGAGCTAAGAGACAGCAAAGGGAGGGGAGAAACCAGGCATGAAAGGGCTTTGTTTCCCTGCTCTGCAATCACTTTAACATGCCGAGCCAAGATGTTCTGCGATCTTGTACATTTTTTCCCCTCCTACCAGTTCTTTCTATGCTTGTGAGACATTGGAGTTTGGACCATACACCACTTCCTATGCTTATCTGTGTAAAAATCCTTGGTATAGAACATTTTCTGCCTTTGCTAGTATTGTCAGAACACTGTGAATGTCCTTTGTTTTCTTAGCCGAGTCTTTGGTTCACTTCAGGGGATAATAAACAAGTAAGGCATAAAACCACCAACACGTACGATACACACTTAGTGGAAAGGCCATTTCCCCAACCCCACCCTCTTCAAGAGAAACACTAGGCTAATACAGAAACTGAAAAGGCATTTCTTTGAAAACAAAACACTGCTATTCATTCAGAAGCCTCTGTAATGTTATTTCCAAAGGGGATTACTCAGATCCAGAAGCCTTACTCTCATCTGAGTTCTCTATTCATAGGCAAAACGATCAAACTACTTTATCTGATCTATATTAGGCGACTGAACTTGAGAACTCCTGGTATTTCCCCACACTCTGAAGAGGAAAAATAACTTGAAAGCTCTCAACAGAGAGGAAGGATCTCACAAATCAAGAGACAGCAGCAGGTAAATGGGACAGATGAGACTCCCCAGGCCAGATGAGGATAGGAAACTGATATTAAAAAATCTAGTCAGTCAGTCATAGGCCCAGGGCCAAACGTTCCAGGAACATGGTGACTTGGAAGTCTCACAGCATGCCCCATTCAATGGCCTCAGTCAGGCAGTCTGGAACTGCTCCTCCCCGAACCGACCACGCTCTGCCATGTGAGTGGGGGATGGGGAATCTGTTTTAGAGATCTAAGCCGTAATCTGCATCCCTGTAGCCATTCCCTGAATAGGGCTGCCGGGGATGGAGTCAGTGTTCTCTCATTCCCTTTATGCACGGCAACAATGTGGTGACACTGAACACCCTGAGACACACAAAATAGGCAAGAGCTACGGGGCCCTTTGACATTATCGAGGCGGCTGTACAAAAACTGGTTATGGGTGATGAATCTTCACAGAATTCCCCTCCGCTTAAGAGGGTGCAGCAGTGAGACCATTTGATGAGCTAACCCGTGAGTTCTTAACACAGCTGCATCAGTCTTTCCGAAAACAAGTCCATGACAGTTTATTTTTCCCTGGGACTGATTTGTTTGAAATTCATATTACATTTATTTCTGGCTACTACTACCACAATCCCTTCCATTTTCGTCTATTTTAGCTAAGTTATGATTTATAACATTAAGATATTACACATTATATTTATATAATATAAGCATTTGGGAAAATAAAAAAAATATTCAGAACTGGACTTGGAATGATTTGCAGATGTGCAATGTTTATCCTCATTGGCACTTGACGTGACAAATCAATAATCCAAATCTGTCAAGGAAAATACTGTCTAATCCAATGTGAAGTCAAATATTTGCTTTGTAACCCTGATCCTTTGCATATAGACAGTAAAAACAATGATTCATATTTGAGTTTTGGCTAATGTTAACATCGTAATCCAATGGGCATAGATTAATGTCTTTTCCAGGAAACCTCAAACAAAAATCTTTCCATACATGGTGACATGAAATAGCCTCAAATAGTCAATCCTTTTCATTGAACACTTTACCCTCTCAAGGTTACCGAATTAGAGAGTAAGAGAGAGAGTAATGTTCAGATGTTCATATGGGTTGTTTGCTTTGGCATAGCGATATTCCTAGAAGATCGAAATCCTCTTTTGAGGCATAGAGCAGCACAAGCATAAAGAGAACACATTTTTCAGTGCACCAGGAGTGAAATCTCCCCAAAGACCTTGTCACCATGATAACCAAATCAATACACTGGCAGGCCTATTGTGTGGGTTGAGAGGGGAGAAACATCAACTATGAAACTGAAGAGGGAAAAATAAAGTGTGACCTCTACATACTGAAAACAAACATTTTCCCCTTTTCTTCACAAAACTCCACTGCCCATCATCAGCTCTCTGTCCAATTAGCTTTTCCCAGCTTCTTTTGACAGAGACAGGGGGCTAACAGCATACTGGCGTACTAAACAATTTACTGGAGAACATGCAGCTCTGCGAGAAGCGAACTCTTCAGACAGGCGGAGACTACCCAATGCACAACACGGCCTCAGCCTTGAGACTCACAAAGCCACGGTCTGCCTTGATGTCTTCCTCATACGTTCAACCAACAAGAGCTGAACAAGTACACAGACACAAAGCAGACCAAGAGCTCAGGCTCTCAAGTTGCACGCTGGCGCTTTGAAAACAGAAACTCTTTGAAAAAAGGCAGTACAGTACCTGGTTGAACAAGGCTGAACAAAACCAGAACTGGCAGTCAATTCCCATGAGTAAAGGGTATTGACTTAGCCTTCATGAATAAGGCATCCAGGATTATTCACAAACATGGTATGCGTCACGTAATGGGTGACTGCCCGTGAAACATTTGCCTGTCCACAGAGGCACTATGCTATTTAGAAAATAAGGGGCCACACATAACATAATTTGGACAACAACAACAAAAAAAAACATTACAAACCAATTTAATCTCATGCTCCAATTTAGGAAGCACAAACCTACATTTTATGACACTGTACAGAGTACAATTAGGCTGGTAGTGCAACTCCAGGGCCATGGCAACATGTCTGAGTGCTATGGCTTCCTCGCAGGATTTAGTAACTTAACATTCCAGCGAAGATATTTGAGGCTTAGGAGAGAGGAAGAAATGCAGAGCTCCGCTGGCCTCCACACCATGTGTGTGGTCACATACAAAAGCTATGCAGTGAACCCCATGCCATGCTGCTATTCAGCTTTGAGCAGCACCGTCTGCCTCTTAGCCCCAGTCATAGATACTCTCCTTAACACTTGGGAAAAAAAGGACTGTTAATGGGGTTAGCCTACCTGCCAGACAAATCACAGGCGAGAAAACAACTACGCCTCTCTCGTGAGGAAAGGCTACACATTCCACACCCTTTCACCACTAAGACAGGGTTCTATTTGCAGTCACTCAAAAAAAGCAAAACTAACTCATATCTGCTGCCCTCACTTGTTCAAATAAAATTGTAGGGTAGCAGACCAAATTTATGATTTATTTTTTTTCATTTGTGTGTTTGCATAGTTCGCTGAAAATCATCTTTATGAAGGTATGGATTTGATTAAAATGTTTAATTATGATTGCTAATAAACAGGAGGAAGAACAAATAAAATAGCAAATCCCAGGATTAAAAACAAAGCCATTTTGGCACAGAATAGATGATCAGTATCCAAAAACCCAATGGATGCAGTGAACTAAAACAAATGAGTGAACGTCCTAGTGAATGTCTGTCCATGAACTACACAGCAAAGGGTTTAATGAAGAGAAAGAATGATTGTGCTTCATTGTGGTCATTTAAAAACAAATATAAATCCATGTGGCGTAATACAAACTTACAATTCTGGATAAGTCCAGGTAAAATTCCCACATTTGGCTGGAAGTTCTGAACTCTTTGTTGGGATTTCCTTCCCCCCTCTGAGCTATCCAGGGAGACATAAAAAGCTTCCCGTCCCATGGAGCTGTGGGTTAAGGCAATCTAACAACCGCTTTCCAGCCCAACCCCCCAGTCTACCGTGACAGTAGGGAAAGCAGTTAGGGCAAGCCAAAACCCTTCCCCCACTACAAAGCTGTGTTGGGACTATTAGGAAACACTGTGACTGTCAAAACAGCTTTCATTCTGGACTCCTTTAAATCAATAGCAGGACAAAAAGATGGGCCATAGCACAACTCTGAAAAGAATATGGCCGTTTCTAGTTTGAAATTGCCAAAGGTGGTAAACAGAACAAACATCCCCATATGTCACAAAGCCTTTTCAGTCTGCACAATCAAATACCTCTTCAGTGCTCACAATCCACCAAACAAATGCTAAAAGCAGAGAAGAAAAAGCATCTTACCTTCTCATTTTTCACCTTCTTCAGAGCTCGGCAGTCACTACTGTCCATTTCCTCTGGCTCAGTTTTAATAGCCAGTGGGGGTACAATCCCTACAGGCTCCAAGGTGCTATTCCCATGTTCTTCAGCCTCTGTTGAGTCCGCTGTACTCTGGGTATTCTCAAAGGAGGCATTACGGGTACCTCCAAGTGCTTGAGCTTGAGGTGCCACTTCCCTCTCAATGGCAACCACCGCCACGGGTCCTCCCAGGACCTCCTTCTCCTTCTTGCTTTTCCCACTCGACCCATCCTTGTCCTTCTTGGTGTTGGGTACATTTCGAGAGGCTTTTGCGCCTTTCTCGACACCCTTGCTGGGCGTAGAATTTCCAGTGCCTCCTGCACTCGCTGCGGTGCCAGTAGCCTCTGCTTGAGGTCGGCTCTGGGACTCTTTCTTGGCTCCATCTCCAGTGGGAGCCTTGCTATTGTCTTTAGAGTTTTTGCTGCGTTTTGATTTAGATTTACTTTCCTTTCCCTGAGGGGCAGGCACTGGGCTCACAAATTTGATGTTGTCTGGCAAAGCTGCAACGGCACTGGGGGGCGCCGCCATGCCGCCGCCCTCCTTGGTGCCAGACATTTCAAGTTTGTCTTTCTCTAGGTCCGCGTCGAGGTCAATAATCAGATTTCCAACGCCGATATCCCACTCATCACCGCTGTCGTAAGTGTCCACCGCATTCGAGTCCACACCTTTCCCGCCTGCAGTGCCACCACTTAGGGACATTTTAGTGCCACCAGCCCAGGAAAGTCACACTGAGGTCTGAGTACTCAGACCACTGGATGCGGGAAAGGGGTTTCAGTCGCCTCAAGGTCCTGATATCAATTTCCCAGCTACCCACATCTTGCCCTGAGGGATGTGAGAGAGGAGGAAAATAAGTTATGATGTGTACTTTAACAATCAAAAACATCCTTTGAGTGAGCACATCAGTGTGTTCAAGAAAACAGCTTTGGGATAGTACCCTAAATCTACAATTAACTTAAATAATATATCACAATGACATAGGACCATTAGGAAAAGTGGAGGGGTTTAACGGAGTTAAAAGCTTTTAGCTCAGCAATTTAAAAAAAAAAAAAAAAAAACGCACAGACACAATATTTACATGAAATATTTTTTGCATAAACCATTGTGTCAGATAGGACTACATGGTGGTGGTTTGAAACGTACATGACTTTGGAATTGGTTACCGCTAAACTGTTAAAATAAGTGTGAAGCAGATCTCCATAGCCTGACCCTAACTATAGTTGTATGTAAGACTGCAACATTTCAGTGTAAAACAAAATAATCCTCATACAAGGTATATTTGCTATTGCTTTCTACTTGAACATACATCTTTACCATAACATTTATCAAGATCCCAAAAACAATGTTCTCACAATCATAGCACATTGTGTGAAGCAATGTTCCTCGATTACTTTTTCATATTCTATAACTATGTAATGAAATGTTTAACTTGCATCAAAGAATTCAACAAACCATAACATCATAATAAGAACAGAGAAGACACATGGAGTAAGGATGTAGATTGTTTTGGTATTTGATATAGCACAAAAATGAATCAACACTCTGGCTGCAACACCAAAGTAGGTCAGATAAGATTTTCAATCTACAGCAGGCCACTTACAAGGTAGGCCTTCATTTTCACCACAAACAAACACATCAAGAAGCCTACATAGCAGACAAACACCAGTTGTTGACTTGTTGGCAATGGCATGCCACCGAGATATGACAATAGGGTTTAATTATGTTATGTCCTTAGCCCTTCACTGCAAAGACTACAGCAGGCTGCAGACAACACAATATCAGCCAATTCATCCTTGTTCTAAAGGCACCTAACTCACTCCAGGCCTATGTTGATATTTGATTCACTTCAATAAAGCAACATAGCATGCATTACGAGCCAGCACAGAACTAAGCAATGACATCACTAAGTAATAAACAATTAAAATTATTGGCCACTAATTTAGTCATCAACTTCAGGAGACACTGTTGATTATTCATTTAATGTCTAACGGAGATTGCTTTGCACTCCATTCCACATCACAGTAATATGCTACATTGCCTTTGTTTCATATGTCACTTACATGAATGATTCCTGTTGCTTATAAACAGAAGCCTTCCCATTTAATCAGAAAGGTTGTGGATTTATCTGGATTAACAATGTCTCTTTCTTCCAATTTCTTTCATGTCGTCCTAGGCATTGAAAAAACTGTCAATGAATGTTTGGTTCTTAAAAATGACTCATACTGGTGTCCATGTCGCCTAATATCACCATGCACACCAAACCAGGAAGATATTTGATTCACGTCAAAGACCTTCGGATAAAAGAGACATCTTGCTGTGGTATGCAAATTGTGGTCGACACTTGTTCAGGTCACTTCAATCTACACTTCCGGTTTCTACACTCGTTAAAGTCAATCATGCTGTGGAGTGTGGAGAAGGTTAAAAGACAGGTTGCAACATTTTTGTCAGAGGTTTTGTGGATGCACTGTGCAGGAGAGCCAAAGCTTTTCTCCAGGAAAGGAGGTTATAATTCATATCTCTAAAAAGCTCAGACCTACAAGCTGCCCGTGACATGCAACAGTGTAATGTGATCATGAGGTTAGTTATGACCTGATCCAGTCTCCCAATAGTATTTGGATGCATTTGGATGTTAATTAAGTATGCTCAGCATGACACCCACCGGCCTAGTGGTTTCTTTATCGATGCATGAATGGGCACTGTTCTTTTATCATCATTTATTTATTGATCTATTTTTTTGTTATACTGCATCGACAACATCAATCAACTCATCCCTTGAGTTTATAAAGATATACTTTATAGATTACATCCTTATCCTTCAAATACATAGGACACAAGCAGACCAAGTTAAAGATACTTACTGCTGCAATTTTGTCACCATCTTTTACCATTTACTGTACTCTAAATGTGATGCTCTGTTTCTCGTCATAGTCAATAATCTATTTCACTAGCGAGATAACAAGTAACTATGATGCCGACTGACGGAAATGACACTGCCGATGGTTGTAGAAGAAAGTAGGTGGAGGAGAAAAAGGGAAAAACAGCATTATTAGATCCAGTCATCACACTAACTACCGGACTTGCCTTGCCTTGCCTGGGGAATAACTAATGACTAGACTGCACTCCGCTTCTTGGCAACAGGCAGGCAAGCTGAACAGTCAACGAGCGCAACCCTTTAACAGATGCTGATGCCGTCCAGCAAGCAAGCAAGCCAACAGAGGTCCATCAGTGTCAATGGTGCTGCGCACACCACACCGATTTAGGCCACAAACACAATGACCGGCCAACATTTTCAGATGTCCAACGGTCAGCTTGGTGTGGGCTTAAGGTCTTTGATCACACAAATGTCAGTGCAGCTTCAATGGAAATCCAATGAGTTCTATTAAGTTCTACACTGAGTAAAGTTCACATCAGAAACATATTGTATTGGTCTATTTCAACAGTTTTTATCGCTTATTGTCGCCCAAACACCTGAATTTGCTTGCAACATAGTTGTTAGCATAGGGCACACAGGAGCAGCGACTAGTTCATAGTAAAGGACAAAATTAACTAGATTGGCCCTCACAGACAAAACTCTGCCAAGCGCTTCAGATCTTTAAGAGATCCTATTACAAGGTTACGCTTTCACCATCCAATTGTCATTAAACTATCCTACTCGACACACAACATGTAAACGTGCTTCCCTTATATCTCACAAAATGAGTAAAGTTCACAGGGATATGAATTTCTGCAGGAACTTGAAAAGGAGTCTTGACCAACTTATGGAGTCCTCTGTCTGTGGTTCAGCCCAGTTCTCATTTATTATGTGGGTCATTCTGTGTCAAATCATATAAAGTTGTTGCTGCACAGTCTCAGATTTTCTTCAAACCTTGTCTTTAAATGGGTCCCAAAACCAAGGCCTGTCAAACATTCCGTTGAAATTCCATGTCTTTATATTTTTTGCAGCTGTTGATATTTACTTAGTATTACAGCTTAAAAACAAAATATCTGGGAAGCAATGTTTGGGAATGAACAGTTTGGAATAGTATTATTTATAACCTGCCCAAACTTTGTAGGGCAGAAGACAATCATGCTCTCAGAATGACTTAACCAATAAAAACTTGTATGGCATGCTCACTGATTTGGAAAAAGTGTGAAAAGTGTGACATGTAACTTTGTTTATTTTTGTGCACGTCTGGTATCATCATTATTTTTCTATACATTATTTTAGTAATGTTGTTCTAATATTGTAGTTCTCTACATGCAACTAGCATGAAAATCTTAAGGATGAAACAAAAATACAGTGTAATTAAATTGTATCATCTATATATTACTAGTGCAGTACCCGTGCAAACAATGTTTTCCAAGAAACTTGTTGCCCAATGACGTTGATGCAGGTAGATCATGTTAGATTGGTGATGATGTAGAATCAGGCCTGTGCAGTTAGTAGAGCTTTTTACTCTCTTTGCAAAGTAAAAAAAGTGAAGGGGAAAGGCGTTTGAGTTGCAGCTAATGGCAATATTAGACACATTACATAGGCCTACCCGTGCGTTTTTGCTGTTGTTGGGAAATGATAGCCTAAAGCTAACCGCATGACCATGGCCAATGCCAGTTCTATGAACTCGGAAGTGATGTTTGAATGAATGTTATGCCCTTAGCCGATATCCAGATACAGTCAAGAGCGGCTGTTTTAAATGCAAATTTTAACAGAATGCTACCGACGTGTGTGTCGGCATATTGTTGCAAGATCAGCAATCTGATCAGGCAACAGAAGCGCTAGGCAACCGCGGTTGTTGATGAGTAGCCTATGCAATGTTACGTGACTTTAACAGCCTGCCTGCATGTTTATCCAACATGAACAATCTTGAAACGGTCCGTTGTTTACGTGAGACATCGTAATTTCCATGAATGGCAACACGTGAGTTTGTCAGCGAAATGGGCTTTTTTGTTTCTATGCTGGAGTAAGTGAGAGTGAGGGGGAGTGGCTAGTGCGGAGAGCGGTAGAATTGTGGGATTGCGGTAGAGTTGTATTTCGCTTAATTTAACGATATCTTTGTCATTTGTTGTCCAAAAACGACCAAACTTCGCAATGCCCTCACACATGTCATTAGCAATACCTGTGTCAAATATTAAGTCAGTCGGATGAGCGGTTCGAGAGTTATGCGAGTAACACACAGACAGACAGAGTGACACACAGACAGACGTTCCTTGCATTAATAGATATGTAGTAATTCACATGTCTTGTCTCTCACAGTTTGTCCGATTGATTTCAAAATGTGGCAGGTGTCTTGCTATGGGCACGAGTAAGTGGAGTGCCAAGTTTGATGTTGTCTTAATTAATGCAAAAGATATTGTTACAAATATCGGTAAAAGAAGCCTACATTGGCTTTCTCTGCTTTACTGTACCCCTCTCACAGCACAGTACTGCTAGTCTGATTGATCTCAAACTTGACAAGTGTCTTACTCGTACAGCACTTACTCGTGCCTGTAGTAAGTTTGACGTTGTTGGATGAGTAATGCAGAAGATATTGTTAAATATATCGGTGAAAGAAGCACACATTGGCTTTCTCCTTTGCTGTAGCCACTCCCCCTCTCACACGGCACATGATCAGAGACAGAGGTAAGCAGAGTTTTGGCAGCACTGAATCAGGGCACAGCACGAGTCAAGATGCAAGATACTTGGATGATTATCATGTCTGACATCAACAATGAAGACTCCCTGTATGCGGTTTGCTTGCATGAAATGATTCCGCGGATTTTGGAACAGCACGTCGATAAACATGGGTATGCATGCAGTGGCTATTCAAAATTAAGTAAAAATGATAAATGATGCAATAAACTGACACTTCAGGCTACTGTGGACTTGAGACTTTCAATAAACAAACAACAATTCCAACTGCAAGGTCCCAAACTGAAACGAGCGATAGGCTAATGATCCCACATTTAACAATGTTTCAGAATGCCACACAGCTAGACGAGTGGCAGATAGAGCAACATGTAATTTATGCTACTAAAGACGTCTTTCTACAAAATGGTTTGTCTTTGATATAATTAAGTTATTCGATAGGCTAAACATATTACATATTACATCAAAGCTTTAGGCTTATGTCATTTCGATCAGCTACAGACAAGTGGCAGACAGAGCGTGATCTTGCTTACAGGCTTCAGGGAATTGTTGAGTCACATTGTTGCAAATGTCATACAATGATGCATCATTCCACAAAATGGTTTGCCTTCTCTATCAGGAAGTTATTCAATAAGCTTTACAATAAACATATAGCCTTAACTCAAAACAGCTATTAGGCTTATACCATTTTGACCGGTAAAAACGGCACATGCATTGCAGCCATGCTTACATTCTGTTGATAATACATTAATTATAGGGTAATATATCAATGTATTATTCAGTATTAATTATTGAATGCCTAGCTGGAATTATGTTTTTCGGTACCATCCTATATTTAAAGCAGACGTATGCAGGCACGTAGGTGGGTACGGGTTTTCTACAGGAATAGCATGTTCGAACGGACACTTTATTCATATTGATTATAATTAAAAACAGCAATTCATGTTCA
The DNA here is from genome assembly GCF_963854185.1 of Sardina pilchardus. Classification (NCBI taxonomy): domain Eukaryota; kingdom Metazoa; phylum Chordata; class Actinopteri; order Clupeiformes; family Clupeidae; genus Sardina; species Sardina pilchardus. The sequence continues at coordinate 21,504,908 of NC_085004.1, read as the reverse complement.
TCTGTGGTTCCCCAATGGTGGAACAATCTGCCAAGCTCCATTAGAGCAGGGGTGTCCCTCTCTTCAAGGAACTCTTGAAGGCACAACTCTTCCAAGAATACCTCATCTCCTAGCGCTTCTGACCTCCACACATACCTAATATGCACTTACCACACCCATCCCCCTCCTCTCTCCTCCCACTCCCCTTCCCTCTCTTGTCTTCTCTATCTCTTATCTCTATGCAGGTTCTCCTAGGTTCCTTAAGCACTAGTATTGTTACTAGTAAATGTTATTCCAACACAGTAGTTTAAAAGTTTGAACATTATAAACGATATACCTTTCAGCCATTCCCATATAGATTGTAAGTGTTCCTACAACCTACACCACATATCATTTTAGTCATATGAAAATTATATATATAAAAAAATGCCACACCTTGTTTTCCCCTGTTGTAGATACTTCCAACATTGGCATAACATTAAATGTATATTTTATACAGTACTGCATTTGCAGACAAAACATTGACTGATGTGGGTCCAAAACATTGACTTTACAAGAACCTAAATATCACACCGCTTTGCACTTTGCTCCAAATCAAGGGCAAAACAAAATCAGCGGTCGTTCAGCTCAAAGCTGTGATGTCCCAGTCATGCGTTGCACATGTCTGCCTGCCATCCTACAAAGTATGGGTAAGATAAGAATAATAAGCTGGATTCTGTCTGACTCGACACTGAATGACCCATCGGTATCCCCCTGCAATTGGGACAAAAAAGCCCTTGAGTGTAGTTCCAAAAGGTGAGAAACTTCATAAAAGGACATGGAAATAACTGCTGTCCCTTACAAATTGCATCACTCAGCCTAAGGCAAATGTACAAAAGAAAAAGTCGCGCACTTAAGCTTAAATGTGAAGAGAGACAATTAAATATTTCAACCCTTGCATTGAAATCGGATGAGTGGGCGCAGAGAATTGCATGCTAGACTATGTTTCAAGCTTCATACACAGGACATAAAAAGAACACCTCTCAACTCATATCAATAAAATAAAATAAAAAATAATAATACAGCGTAAAAGATTCTAAAGTTGAACTGATCAGTAATGCATGTGCATAAAGAGGGAAGGGCAGAACAAAGCAAAGCTGTGAGGGCATTCAAGATGAGGACCATGATGAAGACAAACACACACACACACATACATACACACACAAACACACACACACAAAGAAATGGTATGCAACACTTATTCAAATTGGACCACATTTTAACTGTATAAAAAAATGGTAATAAGTACAGAATGTATACAATGTGCTGTTATATACTAAAATTCAAATAGGTCAAACTATTTATTAATATCCAATGAGTATTCCAGAAGTTATCGTGAGTGGCAATATCTCAGCGATCTCCACTTGGACTGTTTTCTACTAGGAATCACTTCGTATTTTGCATTAAGTTGCCGAACAAGAAGGTTTCATTCATTTAAAGCTAGAGAGCAGCAGAGAAGTTGCATTTGATAATTAAAGAGAGAGAAAATTGAGCATTTTTTGTTGCGATGTGCTATGTGTGTTGTTTCAATGAAATTGACCCTTCCAAAGCCACAAGCCAATCGTGGCTTAGCAACCTGTAACTAGGCAAGGGAAGCTTGGCCAGCTTTCAAGATTTTGCCATGCTAAGCTATGGAGACAGACATTGGCAAATTGCGTGATATTTCCATAACCGCGAGATACGCTTCACGATGACAGCAAAATGTTAACAGACATTCAACAAGACGTATAGCCTGTCAACAATCTATCTAAAATAACACATTTTGAAGTACCAATCATGATATGTTGTCAAATATTGAAGCTATGGGAATTACATGGCTTAAACTGTATGTTTCTTTCGTCCCCCGCCTGCCTCATTCGTACTGGCCAAGAGGGACGAAACAACGTGTGACATTCGACTTCTGCTCAAATAACTCATGCACGGTTTTGTTCAGGGCTGAACATGCACCTGTATTTGACAGAGGAAAGATGTAGTTTGCTAGACAAAATATTAGCTTTCAGTGTGGTACGATGCCTTTGTAAACAACGTTTCATCAAAAAGTCCTGGTTCTTCTCCTATATAATAGACGGGCAGGGTGAGAAAGCTTGACAGTCCTAGCAACAGTAACTATAGAGGGCAGGACTTCTGGAAGGGTCAATTGTGCAGCAAGTGACATTGGCAAAAAAAATGTAGATTTAAGGAGAGCATGGGTGGTTATGGAAAGCGAGTCGTTTTCTTTTGTGGTAAAATTGTGATGAGAAGTACGCTTCTGTAGCCAACAGGGAGTAAAGAGCAATAAAGCTGCAATGGTGCTTAACTTCATCTTCTGTCTCATTACTTATAAGTGGGAACAATCATGTTTTGGACTTCTTTTGTACATAGAGAAATACACTCAACTCAGAGAATTTAGGCCTACATGTTGTTTGGTCATGGTAGCAGCTATTTTTGTTGGTAGACACTAGGGCTTTGACTACGAACTTCGTTATTCGAATATAATTCGAATTTTTGAAAAATATATGATATTCGAACGAATTTTAGGCAGCTCTTAATATTCGAACCTGTTATGAGCATAATTTTTTTGTACATGTGTTTGCATGCAAACGTTGTTTTCAGATTCAGCAGCTTTCTCACATCTGGTAAAGTCGTGAATCATGAGCTCATTAGCAAAGGCTAGTCATCTGGGCTCCTGTAGGTGATGTTAGCGAGTGGTTTTTGACTAGCCTATTCAGTTTCCCCACGTGTGTGTAAGTTTCAAGGTAAGCTAATAGTAACTTCCTCATTGGGACAGGCCCCTTTAAGTCTTGGAGTTGGAAGACATTGGTATTGAGATGGTCAGTCAACTTGAATGCAAGAGTTTTAATCTGTGCAGCATACTAATCATGCTAACCGGATAATTTAGCTTGTTGTCTTCTATGCGTCATTGCTTTCACGATTGTGAATGTTTAGGATTTATGTCGAGGGACGGGTGTCCATTGAGCGCGCACGAGGGAGGACGAGAGAAAGGGGGCCATGGAGAATGAGTTTAGGCTAGCCTACTTAAATACTGTTTGGTAAAGTTGTATGCATAGTGCCTCCACCCGAGCAGCGTTATGTCGGTGCAATCAAGCTTCAAGGGGTCTTGTTTTCATGGAGACAGACGCGGTGTGCACGGAGTGGGCTGTGTACGCGCGCGCGCGTGTGTGTGTGAGAGAGAGAGACACAGACAAATGAGTGATAGAGAGACGGAGGGAGAGCAGGGAAAGGAAATTCAGCTTAATGAATGCTGCGTGTTTTTCAATAGCGTAGCCTAAAAATAATGGTCAAAATATTATTAACAAATATTCGAATACATTCGAAGTTTGATATTAATAAACAAACGAACTTCGAATATGATTTTTGGCCAAAAGTCAAAGCCCTAGTAGACACGTCTAGCCTGGCAAGCCAAACTATACAGAAATGTGTAGTCTGGAGTCGGACCATTCACAGACCTGAAGCCTGTGAGTGGGATGAACCGGTGTCTTTCAAACTGCCTCTGCACGTAATAGGTCAGCATTTGTGACCAATCGTAGCCGGTCGGCAAAATGGCCCAAGTCTAACTCTTCCAAAGCCGATTCAAACGAGCGCGCTTCGTTAGCCTCATCCATCTTTTGTTGTTCTCTATGGTTGTGCAACATGGTCTCACACTAGGGCTGGGCGATATGGCAAAAAAATTGATCACGATTATTTTTCCCATATTGAACGGTCTCGATTTTTAATCACAATTTTTTTTTACTTTTTGCGTTGGTTGCACCGGTGCGCCTAGCTTTTTTTTTAGGTGCACCAGCACAAAATTTAGGTGCACCCACATTTTTCATTGCATCGCCTTTAACGCCAAAAGGACACCTTTTATCCCACTCCTTTCATATAATGTGAATGATTTTTTAACAATAAGGCGTAGAAAAAGCTTGAAACACAATATATAAGGAATATGCATATTCTTTATAAAGAATTATATACATACATTATATATATACGTATATATATATACACACATACACTGCATAATGCTTTCTACATAGGCCTACTGAAATTTCGGATATTCATGACATTCATGACTATTCATATTACAACTCCGCCTCTTTAATTCAGCTGTCGGCTTGAAGCCTCAAAATATTGTAAACAGAGTAGCATAGCATTAGTTGGCTAGCTTATTATAGTCTACTGGTTGGACTGTTCAGTTTCCCCACGTGTGTTTAAGTTTCAAGGTAGGCCAATACTTTTTCTCCTTGGGACAGGCCCTTTTGAGTCTTGGAGCTGGAAAACATTGAGATGATCAGTCAACTTGAATGCAAGAGTTTTAATAAAATTTGTGCAGTATGCTATGATGCTAACCGGATTTTAATTATGATTTCGCTAGTCGTCTTCTATAGGCCTACGTCATTAATTTCACGATTGTCAAAGTACATGTCGAGGGGGGGTGTTCATTAAGCGCGCCGCGCACGAGAGATAGAGAGAGAGAGCGAGAGAAAGCGGTCCTAGGAGAGAGGGTTTACTTGATACAGTTTGGTAAAGTTGCACGCATAGTCTAGCCACGTTTACATGGCAACTCGTGAAAGAAATATATGCTTTCACCCGAGCCGCGTCAGGCGCACCAGTGCGACCTAGAATTGTTTTCAGGCGCACTGTTGAAAATGTTGGGTGCATGCAGACAGTGCGGTGCCAGGAAAGCGGGTTGTGATGGTTGTCGTGCACTTTGCTGCAGCATGTTATGCACGTGATCGAGAAAGTATACCCACAGCTGATCACCGTGATCGAACTTAATTTGATCGCGATCACAAATCGAGATCGTATAATCGCCCAGCCCTATCTCACACCCAACTCGTCGAACGAGGACGTATGGTCAAGCCCCCTGTCGTCAATATCGGAAGCCGAAGGTGCCCCCGCGCGTTCATATGCAACGCGTCGCGAAGGGCTGCCATAGCTCTGTCGTCACCGTGCTAAGGCGGGCTCAAGGACTCCGTACACAGATAGAGCGTTCTGATTAGACAGGCTGACTTGGTGCCGAACACAGGCTTGGCCTTAATGGTGCGACCCTAGACCATCCTGCTAGGCAAAAAATATGTTTTGCCTCTAGGGTGCGTCTAGATTTCTAGACGCACGTCTGCATCTTCACAACCAAAAACAAGGAAGTGAGTGTGATAACGTCTGGCTCATTGGTGACATCTGGCAACATTCTGCGCTAGGAAGTGCTGTGAAATCTCTCAGGAAACTATTGGTCAAATTTGCTGAAATGTTGAGGTGATTGGATAATTCCATTATTCACAGGGATTGGTTGAATTTGAGAGTTTGTGTTGGTGATTTTGCAATATCCAAGCCCTGTAAACGGTCACTAGTTACTGTCTGAAACAATGCTTCTTTCTTTTTTCACCATAATGGCTTCTTCTGAATCTGATGCATCATAAGTCTTGGACATCGTAAGACCTGAACCCCCCTCCCTCACATGCACATTAGCGTACACTGGAAACCAGGCTTTGCTCTGTCGGTTTCAATAAGAAATTTAGAAGGGGGGGGGGGGGAAGACTTTGCAAGCGGTTCATTGCATTTGCTCATTACTTTACATAAAAATAAAATGACACATTTTAAGTTGAGTTAATCATTTTGGTTTTAACTTTGAAGTTAAAGTGGTTACAAACAGGGTAGTGCTAGCACAAAAAAAAGTTCACCGACAAAAAGGACGGTCATCTATACCCATATCAGGAGATACTGCAGCCAACAAAAGGTAACTAGATAATGCAAGTTGAACTACGTAGCAAAAATCAAAGTCTGCCGTCTTAACTTACCAAATATCACAAAGTCAAGTGACAAATCAGATGACAAAAACATCTGGATTTCAGACTATCACTGTGAGTTTAACAGGTCCGATTATTCAAAATCCACATTATTTTCCCATAAAAAAACTACAAGTACCCGGATAAACAGGCAAATAAGGCAGCGTTTTTGTAGGCAAACTTGAGGTCTATTAATGGTGTGTCTTTAAGAATTAAAGCCTTAATCCATTAATATTCCAATATATAAACTTGGCTCGAGGCTATATTCCCACAATGCACCAGCAGCTTGTTTAGAATCAGCTTTGCACAAGCAGCAGAGAATACGCCCAATCTGTAACTCCTGCGCACACATTGTGAACAGACCCTAGCCTGCATAATGCTACACAAGGGCAGTAGAGCAGAATCTAATTCCCAGTGGATTGGTAACGTTTTGTCGTTTGACATAGGTCAGCTTAAAAACGGTCACGATATCGTTGCTCATAATGCACAAGCCCCTTTACTCTCAACCCAACGGCCCCTCCCCACAGACCTGGTAGCCTTATAACGGAGCAACAGCTGTGATGAACAGTCATGCAGGTTAATCTGAGAGTGGAGACCCTTACTGAAAGTTTTAGATGGGCGGTGGTGGAGACATTTATTTCAGTTGCCCTGGATTTCCCCCCTATAATAAGAATAGTCCCAATAATAAATTACTTGAAACCATGTCTAGCCTAATAAATTAGGGTTGTTGCAATGTAACTGCAATTCCTGCTTGCGACATGACTTTATAAGATGAAAGCCTATTCCACTGCTTAAGCAAACTTCAAATAAAAAACGTAACATTTCATAGGCTTAGTTTATATTTAAAGGTATACTATGTATGCAGCTACATGTATTTTTGAGTGCCCCCTAGAGTCGTGATATATTTAGATTTTACTCTGCCATTTTAAATAGCCTACTTCTAGTGGCTTGTTCCCCCTGAACACAATGAAAATGCTTTTGTTGTGGAGGCCAAGGATTAACAACAAAGTCTCCAAAGAGCTATATCTACTGACAAGGTAATGTTTCACTATTTTTAGCAGGAAATCTTTGGTCGATTATCCTTGAAGTTGCATGGCTGATGCTCTCATTAACGACTCGTGAGAGACTCGTTTACCATCAAATTGGCTTCAAAAAGGTTATATTAAGGTGAAAATCTTGCACAGTGTACCTTTAAGTTATCATGGTAACACATTGTAGGCCTAATGTTAATCATTGATAAATAAACATAGCGTATTTTCCACCCGACATTCTGTTCATTCCTATTTTTCCTGCCAGACAACTACACGTGAAACTGGTAAATATCCGGCTGCAGCCGGCTAATGTAAACTCTGGCTGACACCACAAGCTCCTTGGCAAAGGTAATAAGCAAGCAATAAGTTTGGTTGTATGAACAAACTGTGTGCTCTCTCTGACGAAGTAACCCATCACCTTCTTTGTTTATGTTGTGTGCCATAGCTGACCCATAAACAGGCCAATCATTTACCAGCCTAATTGCTCAGCTGCATCCTCCAAATGTCATACACCAACAATAAGCAGTGTGGAACATGAGCAAGAGGATAAGTTTAGGAAGGTCACAAGGACGGAATTGGTGGTTAAAATAAAAAATAAATGTCAGTTGGCAATATGGCAACTGACATTTAATATAAACACATTATAATATAACAGATCAAGCACAATTGTATGAGAATTTTGAAGGAGTGTAAAGGCCAACGCCCATTGGTGCCATCTGACACGTGTCAAGAGACGCCAACGCTTAGAACTCCATTTACTTTTAACGGTGCAAAGCCCATTGGCGGCATTTGACACACATAAACACTAAAATTTGGAACATTTTCCATCTCTTGAGTATCAAATCCATAGAGAACACAACAGATCCAGAACAGAACACAACAAACTTGATTCATCTAGGGCTCTATAAAAAGTCAGCAGAACCATTCCAGTTTATTTCAATGGAACAACATTATTCCCCAATATGGCAGAAGACCCTCAAAACTTTCAAAGACCGTTCGCAAATGGCACCTGACCTGGAGTTGGCATCTCTCTCTAGATGTGACAGTGAAACCTACAGTAGCCCTGCCACTCAAATCAAAAAATCAAAAATCAAAAAACAATTAACAGCTAGGGTACGTCTAGATTTCTAAGGCTAAGGAATCCCTGATCAATCCCTCTGAATCCCTGATCAATGTGTTAACGCAGTCTTCACCCATTATGATGCTAGAGTCTGGAAATCATCTGGCATGGCTTGCAACGGTTGTCAATGGTGTGCAATGTTTAATTCACACCGCTGCAACTCCTCTGCAATGGTTTTCACTCTCAGACTCAGATTTGATCAGTTCAGGTGCTTTCCACTGTAGCATGCAACTTGTAGCATGTAACAATGTAGAAGTGCTGATTTCCAAAGCAACATCATAAAACCATGGAAAGTGTTTACATTCCAACGTATCCTCCTGCTGTCTCTTATATAGCCGTAAGAGACAGCATGCAACTATCATCCATGTCAACACACCAACGGACCCTGCAAGAGGGTTCAAGTGAGCTCAACTCACCATAGTCTCACTATGTTTTCCCATGGGAAAAATTGCCTACAATACTGTAAAACTGACAAAGACTAAACAGTGTCAAATAACTCATGAAATTATATTTCTTGGACCATTCACCAAATGTCCACAAATTACACCATACAGCTATAGCTTTGATTGTAATGTAACAATGATGGTCACTTGATTACTGAACTGCCATAACACAATAAAACATTTAGGAAAAGTTCAAAGATGATACTTCCTGAAAACAGTCCTCTTAGAAATGCTTTTGTTTTTCAACAGGATAAACCAGCCAGCAAGGTTTGGTGACAACAAGCGGATCCTGTCAATTGAAAAACAGCTTTTTTTGTACCAAGCAAAGGTTCAGAGGTTTAGTGAAATGCCTTATCTGCTTGCCCAGTCACAAATAGCCTATTGTGCTTGCACTCTAAGAAAAATGACACTCATCCCTTTTCCTTTATATCTGAACGGCTGTCTCCTCCCAACAGGTCAGTTGACCAATAGGGAATCTAAGGCTGCGTTTACACTGCCAGTTTGAAGTGACCCAAATCCGATTTTTTGCTCTCATGTGGCACATATCCGATCTGTGCCACGACAGTGTAAACAGTAAAAAAACATGAATTCCGATCTCCTCAGATCGGATACAGGCTCCTTTCCTATGTGGTTTAAAATCAGATATGAATCGGATATTTGTTCATGTGCTATAGTCTAAACAGAAAAATCAGACATTCCAGTGCAATGCGTCCCACACATCATTAATCTGTGACAATTTTGCGCCTGTTAATGATGTTAGCCGGCGGCAACTAGCTCCCACCAGTCCTGCGTCCTTTCACGGACCCAAATCTCCCTTTCAATTGTGGCGGCAGCAATAATTGCCGCGTAAGCGTATGCTGATATGATTGCCCGTTTCTTCCTTCTCTGTTTTAGAATTTTGGTAATATAAGAGGACGTCGCAGGGTTTTGAATGCGAAGAGCACACTTAATTCGGTCGCATCCATTCTGAAACAGCAAGCGTTTGTTTTCAGACGCAGCCAATTCGTTCATTAGTCGATGCAGACATGCATTTTAGGTCTTGTGTGACTGAAATTGTTAACCAGTGTTGAAATAAAATGTGTAATGTGTTTTCTGTGTTAACTGGTGCAGTGCCCGTAGCCTAGGCTACAATGTTTACCATGAAACCTTTAGCATGGATGCGCATGCGGGCCATTTCAAGTGTCTGGCAAATGTAAACACATATGATCGGATTTGGGTCACTGGCGAAAGTAGATGTAAACATGCAATCAAAAAAATCGGATATGAGCACAAAATCGAAATTGAGCATATCCGATCTGCAGTCTAAATGCAGCCTAAGTGACTTCCGGGCCATTGGACCTAAATCGCGAAAAATTATGAACGGAGTCACGAGTCAATGGAGAGATAACTACTCTTTTTTGGTCCCATTCGAATTGTACTGTGCATTTCACATATGATGTGTGTGAATTTAAAAGATAATTTTTCACGTCAAAAAAGTACTGTTATTCAATAGACTTGGACGATGTACGTCACCAACTTAATGAAACGAGAGGCTCGCTAGTTAGCTAGCTGCTATGCTAGGTAGCGGTTACATCTTGCTGCCAACTATGTCACTTAACAGTAGTTTATGTACAGTCTATGGACGAATACAACTGATTTGGAGCGTTTAATCCTCTGACTCATGGTATTTTCACCGGCAAGGGGAGAAGCTCATATAAGATCTGTTGCTGGTGCCGTTGGGCTAACGTCACTAACGCGACTGATGTTTGTAGTCGTTGGAATTACAATTACTTTCACAATGTTGTCTTTTACTAGTTACGAAATAAACTGCAAATGTCTTAACATGAAAATGTGTCTTTAAAATTGACAAACATTATATGTGTAATTCATGGTACAAGACGATCGGGACCAAAAAATTATTTATCTTTCTCCATAAACTATCATTAATTTTTTCCCCAATCTTAGGTCCAGTGGACCGACCGGAAGGGGCGGAGACTTAGGTTCCCTATACTGCTGCTTCAAAAGTTAACACCGTTTCCAAGCAAGATCACAGTGCTAACCTTTAAAGGCTTACCATATGTTTTGTTTTTGTATGACATTGGTAGTTGGTAAGTGTGGAACAAAAGTCATACAGAAAAAAATCCACAGTGTTATTGGACAATCATTCATACTTTCACATTAAAATCGAATAGAATTCTAAATTATAATGAGAAGGCTGTAAAGGCATGTGTGTGGCGTGCCAAATATTTTAATTGTGTCCAATCTGTGAACAAGCTGAATATGTTTTTCACATCTGACTAGCTCAATCTCAGTTTCACAAAACCTTTTAAAAGATAAGTCAAAGGCAACAACAAGGATTTTTTTAAGCAGGTATATTTAGTGCTCTGAGGTTCATTTGGTCTAAATAGCACAAAAAACAGGATAAGTACAAAACCTTGGCACCCAAACTATGCACCTGAGCCAGCTGATGCTGGTTGCCCAAAGGAAAGCCATGTGGGTCATTCCGTGTCAAATCACCCAATTTCAGCTACATTTGGAAAGTGACCCTCTCCAAAAAAATCTGAAATAAATCACAGGTGTTTGTAGACTAAACCTATGCATTAATCTTAAATAGTATGTCTGGATCACTAATGGTTTAAAAACTACAGCCCTTTGAAACTTCAAGTCATTTTAAGCATTGTGGTGAACAATCCTTTTTGGTCAACTTGCAACGTTATTGGTTCTTTTGGTATTTCACACACATCAGTGAAACTATGTGAATGGAAGCACATTTTCCTGTTCAATTAAGAAATCTAATCAGATGAGACGTGTCTTGTGTAATGTCCCCTCTGCAAAGCTCTGAAAATGGCTATAAATTCATTATGTGAAAAGACATCATCACTTTTGAAGGCTTCTCATTCGAAAGGTATGTGCCACAAATTTCATCAGGTTTTTTTCCCACTCATATATGGACTATAAGGTCATGTCCATGCATCAACTTTGGTTGTAATCGTTGTCATATTGTCAGAGCATTTTGTTTTAATTGGGCTTGATTTTCAAAAAGCCCATTTTCGTCCTATCATTTCACCATGTGGACAGTTAACAGGATTTTTTTTTTATTTTTCCATATCACATTCTGTATGTGAGGATCATCTGTCCAAAATTTGGGCTTGTTGCTGAGTTTCTTTATTGGAGATATGATTTTTGGAAAATATTCTCTATAAATCCACTGAACTCGCATTGGATCTGCAGTACCACTTTGCACCACATGAGGTGCTCTTTTAATACAATGGAAGTCAATGGAAGAGTAAGAGATTCACTTGTTTGCTGCACATATCCAATCTAAACACACATTTTATGGTTCATAGTTGAATTTCTCCAAGTAATTATTGCAACATGAACAACATACTACTCATAAATAAATCTTATTTAGAGAAAATAAGCGGATCAAGCAAATTATACACACATGAGACTGACTGGTCATCATACATGCAGCAAGAGGATTTAGCATAATTGCCATCTTTGGCAGTTCCCACTGATATAGATAAAGAATGATGGGGCGGCAACAATAGCAAAGGATAGCATATCCAGTGTTAGTTAGATCAGTGGGAATGAGCCTGGAGGACCTTCCTCGAGAGTTGAGGAGAGAGGTTGAGAAGGGGCCTATATGCTTGGTATGCAGTCCTCTGTGAGAGACAAAGAGCATCAAGGTGGATCAGTGGTTTGTCTCCATGTTATCTGGGAAAGAAGTGGGAAAATGAATGTCATGAAGGAACATTAAAAAGGGAGGGGGGGTTCTGAAATTCAGTGCATTGCCGGATGCAGAAAAAAGTATTGTTTCAGTTGAGATCAGGTATTTTAAAAAGATACTTGATGAGTTATCTCCTTTTCATGAATGCGTCTTGGATCCAGGCAATAGCGTTTTTGTTCATGTTGCAATCATTACTTGGAGCAATTCAACCATGAACCATAAAATGTGTGTTTAGATTGGATATGTGCAGCAAACAAGTGAATCTTTTACTCTTCCATTGACTTCCATTGTATTAAAAGAGCACCTCATGTGGTGCAAAGTGGTACTGCAGATCCAATGCGAGTTCAGTGGATTTATAGAGAATATTTTCCAAAAATCATATCTCCAATAAAGAAACTCAGCAACAAGCCCAAATTTTGGACAGATGATCCTCACATACAGAATGTGATATGGTAAAATTAAAAAAAATCCTGTTAACTGTCCACATGGTGAAATGATAGGACGAAAATGGGCTTTTTGAAAATCAAGCCCAATTAAAACAAAATGCTCTGACAATATGACAACGATTACAACCAAAGTTGATGCATGGACATGACCTTATAGTCCATATATGAGTGGGAAAAAAACCTGATGAAATTTGTGGGACATACCTTTCGAATGAGAAGCCTTCAAAAGTGATGATGTCTTTTCACATAATGAATTTATAGCCATTTTCAGAGCTTTGCAGAGGGGACATTACACAAGACACGTCTCATCTGATTAGATTTCTTAATTGAACAGGAAAATGTGCTTCCATTCACATAGTTTCACTGATGTGTGTGAAATACCAAAAGAACCACTAACGTTGCAAGTTGACCAAAAAGGATTGTTCACCACAATGCTTAAAATGACTTGAAGCTTCAAAGGGCTGTAGATTTTAAGCCATTAGTGATCCAGGTATAATATTTCAGATTTGTGCATAGGTCTAGTCTACAAACACCTGTGATTTATTTCAGATTTTTTCGGAGAGGGTCACTTTCCGGCACTGGGTGATTTGACACGGAATGACCCATGTGGACTCTCTTTCCTGTAGAGGCATGGGATATTAGCAAAATACAAGACTGCTGTCTGCTGTTAAATAGAGTAGAAAACGAAACAGCAGCTGTTAATCAACAATCTAGGCCTGTTGAGTATCAGGATTCAGATCACTAACAACAAAACTTAAGCTAAATATAATTGCATGTCCAAAGAGATAGCCTGCTCTATGATTCTTATTAATGACATCCAGCACTTTACCCTGTGACCCACACATTTCTTTGAAAAAAAAAAGATAGCCTGCTCTATGATTCTTATTAATGACATCCAGTATTTTACCCTGTTGACCCCACACAAAAAAAATGTATCTTGATGAAAACGAGATGAATGGTGCAGGTTGTTGACATTACACACATCCGTCAACTCAAGACGATAAGACTGCCACCAAGCTGTCTGAGCATGAGCAAAGACTGACAGTAGTGCTTCCTCTCAGTCATGTGCCTAACTCAATGAGGCTATTCATGAGGCTATTTATAAGTCAAATGTTTTTCAGCAGGCTAATAACGTTGTAACATTAAACATGTTCCACAGGCTGTAGTACATTTTTGACCAGCAAGTTATCTGTGGAAAGGCACATGAATGACGGCAACTCAAGATTCCATATAATTCTACTGCTCATGAGCAACAACTCGGTGGTACTAGCATTTTTGTTAAGCACTTCTGAAAACCACACCTTTAACCTTATTTATATATTTTTTTCTACAACCCTTCACAGATTTGTTCTGCTGCTCAGACCGGCTGTAAATAAGTCCCATAAAGTGATCCGCCATTCTCTCGCAGTGAGCACGAGGGCAGCTGAAGAGGCTGTCGTTTCACTGAGGGTTCGTGCCCCCTGACCCTCATCACAAGTAAATAATTAACACCAGCATCTGCGGCAGAGAGTCTCCCCATCGCAGTACTCAGGAACATGTGAGGGCCAAATGGCTGCTGCACTAAGAACATTTAGAGGAAAACAGGGAGATATGGACCGAGCTGCTCCTAATCAATACCAATTCACAAGGCTTGTCAGTCTAATCCCATGAAATGCAATACAGACTGGATATCACAGTATACCACTTGGAGGGAGAGTGGATCGAGTGAGTCGAGTAGGGGTACACAGAGGAATGCACTGTGTTAATAGTCTACTCATGCAACTGATGCAAGCCTGTGTGATTCACTCGTATGTTGCTCGCGCATTGATTCGAGCCTTCAGAAAAAAACCTTAAAGCCCTCAAAAATGTAGACTGTACAAGATGATGCCAACATGCTTGATTTTTTTTAAAGAAAAAAATGCTAAGTAGACGAAAAATACCCTGAAGACATCACCTCTTGCTTTCATTTAAATTAAAATGTATACAGGACTGCTTGAGGTGTCATTTCATTGACACACACTTCTTCAAGCTCTGAGTGTTCTCTACAAAAAGACAATTTAGAAGCTATTTTCAATAATCTGATTCCTTTCCAGGACCCTAGAGGGAATATGACCTCAATTTATTGAAGCCGGTGACCTAATCATTTGTCTTCACCACTATGACATGCATTTCTCTGCCATTACCAGTCACACTGAATAATGACTGTGACCAGAAACACGGAGGTAAACCCCATCTCTCCATTTTGGAGTGGTTTCATATCAGAGGCCATCCCACGGGAGTGACAGCCATGACCTGCCATTTGATCACGCTGAATGCCCTACACTCACAGATGGCCGGCTTTAGAACACAGTGGCAGGGGCTGGAACCAGCAGCTGTCCTGTTTGCTTAAGTAAATAGTTGAGTGGGTCCAATTTATGCAACCACCACTTCAACAAAGGCAATTGGTAACTCAATCGGCAGTTGGCCTTCTGCTCTACCCCTCGCCAGGAAATGCTATGTAAGCCCTTGGACAGCCCCCGTGAGAGGCACCCCGGCAGCAGGTTTTTCCACTGAAGTTAAAAGATGGATCAGATTTTCCCCTGACAACCCATCAGATGAAGAGTGTGATAAAAAGCGGAATCATTCCGGGAAACAGGCTCTGAGGAGCTCAGATCGCCGTTTGTCTTCTCGCTTTCTCTACAACACGAAGTTAACTTTCAGAGAAATAACTGGGGTATTGAGTTGTGGTTTTTGCTAATGGTCTTTGTATAATCCGCTGTGCTATTAGAGCAATCGGGATGGGAAATATGTAGGAAAATCAATGTTGTTGTAAAATCTATGAAAAGGAAACTGAATAGAAAATGGCAGGGTGAACAAACAAGTAGCTTTTCCTCTGCCAGAACAACCCTGGGTGGCATGAACCACATCACCCATTCCTAATTGGATTGTGTACAAAAATAGAATGCAAGAGGCACTTTAGGTGATGGGAATCTAAGATTGTGTGACAGGGCAAAAAGTCATGCAGCCATTCACAAAGCGCAAGAGTCCTTTGGAGTGCAGAGCATTCTGCAAAAGTAAAAAGCCATTTATACTTATCAATCCCTTTGTGACAAAACAGAGGAAATGAATAAGAAGGCAGGTTAAAAATGTGCTCAGTAATCTTCCTGAGGGCAATGTCAGCACATACGGTTTGTCTATGGAACAAAGCGTCTGCAGAAGAGACATAAACTGCAAATTACAGTTTAATGTGTCCCTTTCTAATTAAATGACCACTGGCTGTGTATTGCCAAAATAAAATATCTTTCAACTTTAAATGAGCAACTGTCCAATTCAAATACAAATGGGTATTCACATCAATGTGCATTCGTATTGTTCCCATCAATGTGTATTCGTATTAAAATAATATTGCCCAACTAAAGCTAGCCCTGTGGTGCACTTGAACATTCATAGGTAAAGCTGTCTTTACGTGTCTCAACAGGTTGAGATTTAACGCCTCAGAGAGCAGTTACAGCACTGTATCTCACTTCAACAGTTTACTTAGCACGACATATCAGAAGTGTTGCGCTTATCGACCCATTCACTATTCATCCTTGTGCAAAAGAGCCTCATCCCACGAGAATATCTGAAATGGGGGCCTACTGTAATGCATCTCCATTTGTGTTAGATAGCTAGCTAGCTAACTGGCTAAAGCATGTTTTAAAAAAAAAAAACATGCTATTGCTACTACATTATGGACTGTCTCTTTCCATTTTTAAATACATTGTCGTCAGATCAACGAATTGATTGACGAATTGTCCAAATCTCAAAGATTTCATACAACTTACAACAATGTCCACACGTTTCTAAGTCACCAAAGGGCAAATGTACGTAAGGTCAGTTAGTCAAAAGAACTGAGCATTTAAGCGTTTTTCAGCATGTGTGCATTCTGCCCTTCGCTTAAGTCTGTCATCTACGTGCGTGCCATAAAGCCAGTTGAGCACTTTGGGGGGAGCCACTCCTAAATCTGTGCATTTCTTATGTATACAACTCTTGCGCTCATTCTGCCACTGACTGAAGCACCTTTTCAGGTAAGCGTTTCTGACATCACTAACATTACAGTATCAAATTTGGTGCTTAATATGCTGATATGGCTTTACGTTTTGCCCCATTAGGGTCACAAGGCAGCATATTTCCCAAAATAGCACACCTTATCAATGAGGCTACATTGTTAAATAGGGAAAACCCTATTATAATCACTCCCTTTGGATACTGGAGCTTACCGACATCTTCAGTTTTAACTTGACATGAAGTCATCGTCTCATAGCATACTTCACTCTAATCTGTCCATTTCTTGTTTCCGTCCATACACTTGTGCAGATGCCTATTGCCTACACACACACGATTGTCGAGCAGCATCAATTATATTCTCTCTCTGATTCGTTCGTAATGATTTTGTTGGTATTGTTATGCCAGTCTCGCTACTGTATTCAAACTGCAGGTGTCAGTCTGCAACTTCGTTGGCATAGATACATTGATATTTTGAGAAGCAGCTGCCATTGACACTTTCTTCCACTGAGTTTTAAATTATGAATCTACACACCTCAAGCATGTCTTGACTCTTTATAAACAAACCCCAGAGTAAAACTGAAAGTTGGTTAAGTCAATTCTTTGTTATGCTATGTGAGGACACACCGTGAAGGCCGTTCGCTACTCCGTTCACCTTGCTCACATTTTCAAAATCAAAAAGACTGGTTTACATTCTTTCTCGGTTCAAATGGCATTCAGAAGGTCAATGAGAAAGTCCACGCTCCACGTTTTCATAACCACCTAAATTAACAAGGTAGTGGATTAGTCTGGTTCTGTTTTAAATAAATCATGCCTCTTTCATAAGGCCGCTTTGATTTCGAACTTGCATGGTGTCTGTGTGACAAGTGGGAATGGAAGAAAGAAAGTGCGTAATTGAAAAGTGTGTAACTGGAAGCGAGCGAAAAAAGGGCTCACGCGCTAACAGGAGAATTTGCCCCTTATATTCCCACAGCTCCCTTGCTAGGACTGTTCTTCCCCTGGTCAGGTAATCATGCCTCATCATGAGAAGTAATACCACAAGACGTTTAAAATGAGTGCTCAGGGGCTAACCCACATTTATCCATGGAATTCCATTTATTCAATCTCTTCTGAAATTGCATGGATTGCATACATGTAACCGATTTCACAACAAGCCAGACTCATGGGAAACTATGCTGTCTTGTGTCACTCTGACACTCACATTTCAAGTATCAGAGAAAGGGCCTGCTTTTCAACCTGCCAATCTAGCAATCAGTCATTTCTTATGTGGTTTGAAAAGAGATGTTGAAAGCAACAGTAGCTGCAGGGTAGGGCAGACCAGCTTGTAAAAAAGAACAAAAAGTTTCTTTGGAAACAGAATAGACTACATGCATTCAAGTTTGGACACAACATTGACGCTACATAAACACAAATTAACTGAACACCACGGAGTCATTCTGTATAAAAACAGACATAATGCACGTAAATGGTTGACGCACCATCTCAGATTTTGCTCAAAGTTTGTCTACGTAATGTTTCAATTTCAAAACGGAGCCCTTTAAAATTCCAACACTTCATACATTTCCTCACCCTTGTTTTTCAAAACATTTTACGCTCTCAATCTATGCCTCATCATGTTCGGGCATTAATGTCTTCAAATGTATTAGGCCTGTTCCTAGCCTGCCCAAATTTTGTAGGATGGAAGACATATGTGTTCTCAATAGTATTAAACCATGAAAAGATTGTACTGGACCAATTGGTTTTATTTAAGGCCCTAGATTTGGAACAAAGTGCAAAACTGATATGGAGTCTTCAAAATGCCATTTAACATGGCCCAAATGAGTTTTCTCAAAAATACATCTGATTACAGTAACTCAAAAATACAGGTTCACTGAAACGCCTTTCTGTGTCTCAAACAAATGAAAATGGAATTGATGTTAACCTATGTCTTGTTGGTTATATTGAATTACTGTGAACTAGTTTTGCACTTCAGCTTTGTAGTAGCCCACAAAACTGAACAACACTCTGTAAAAAGCTGCACATTATCTGCCAGTGAGTTTTCAGCAGCCTAACCAATAATCTCTAAACAAAAAGCAGAAAACACTTAGCCTTCAAATCTGGCAAGGTCTGTCTTATTGACAAAAAGACTGATTCAATATCTATCAATGTCTATAATAAATGAGACCATAAGAGGGGGCAGAGGCTAAACAATATTTGATCAATTCAAACACCACCTTAAGGTAGTATAAAAATGGACAGACCAACACACACTGTAAAGCCTACTTGACAAAGTCTGAGAGAAAAGACTATTCTGAAAATGATACAAGTGGGGGATGGGGGAATGGGGGATACAAGTGACATTTTTGATCCTTCAGCTTTCCATGTATGAACAAAGGCTAAATAACTGGAATGATTCACCTTAATAACTGTTACAATCTGCTCAATTGCCCTATTCTTTTACTAATGACTGAGCCACATGACATATTAACATCCCTCTGCTCAACAGTCACTCAAAGGTGTGAGATGTGCATGACCAATCTGTTCTAAAGTGTAATTCTTTCACCAGCTGTGACAATCAACTTTAAGTGGAGGGGAAGATGTCCAAACAAGATCTTAAATTCTAAGGTGTGTGTCGCCTGGGAACAGAAGAGCCATTCTTCAGTCTCGTTACTTTTAACAGCCACCATCTTCAGTGCTGTAGGGCCATGTTAAGGCACAATGGTCTCACAAGAGCAATTCCACGCATGGAACCTATTCTTCAATATCATGATATATTCCAGCAACAAGCATTTAGAAAGTGTACTACTCTGTGTTCGTGTAGCTCAACTGGTAGTGGGAGGAATTAACAACAAGGATCAAGGTACCTCTACCAAGGGAGCATTCACACATAAAATTCATTGCATTATTGCAAGTTGCTGTGATTGCTGGAAGATAAAAGTGTCCTCTAAAGGAGAGTGATATGTTTTGCTATGTGCACTGTGGAGTACATTGGGGTGTATTTTGATGAAATGAAAGAGAAAGAAGATCCTTTACAGACAAAATGCACAGTTTATAAAGAATTCTTAAGATTATCTCAATCCACCCTTTCCCACTGATTCACGAGACATGGTTCCCCGCCAGAGTCTAATTTGCACGGCCATAGTTCCATGATTGACTGCAATTATTTCAGCCATGCTGAGATTCATTCATAACAATGTTAAATCACTTGTCAATTGTTGTCAATTCTTTCACCACCGCCAACTCAGGTCTATGTTTGAGAAGAAACAATGGAAACAAAATGTGTAACCTCAGTAGCAGAGTGCACCACACTCATGTGAGTGTGTGTGTGCACATGTTGACAGTGCACTTGTCGCCAACGCTGCAAAAACACAGACTACTACTGAACTATGTAACAGTACACCTGTACATAATTTCAATGTTTGAAATAATTCAATGTTTTTCAATGAAAATCTGTAATGTAGACTACTTCATACCCAAACGTTAACTAGCATGTTCGGTATCCAACCTGCTATCTAGCCATCTTACTGCAGTCAGGTAGTGAGAGAATAAGAACTCTTCTACTGAAAGCCCAGGGAAATTCATTGTCCTAATTCATGGTATAACGTTAGTATACAAGTAGGATAGAAACATTAAGGAAGTAGCCCAACATCTACCTATAGTATGGCATATATTGAACTATCAAATAGCGTTAACTAGCATGTTTGGTATCCAACCTGCTATCTAGCCATCTTACTGCAGTCAGGTAGTGAGAGTATAAGAACTCTTCTAATGAAAGCCCAGGGAAATTCAATGTCCTAATTCATGGTATAATGTTACAAATAGGATAGAAACATTAGGGAAGTAGCCCATCATCTACCTATAGTATGGCATATATTGAACTATCAAATAGCGCTGAAATGTATGTATTTTTTTCTACTGGGCCTACATTTCTTAACCATTGAACCATTTAATACCTACACCACCAGCAGGTTTACAGTTGGGCCTAAGCACAAAATAGATTACACAAAAATCTCCATGTATTTTTTGTGATCTTACACAGGAGAGGTAGCCTGGCTAGCGCCACCACTTCTCAATAGCCGGCTTCAGACCATCGGGCCAGCTTGGGCCAGGCTAACTTCGGGCCAAACTGGTGCTAATAGCCCGGGTCCACAAGCCTCACCTTTGCGTTCAGACTGTCAGGCCATTAGCCTCTCCGCATTACACCTCGACACACCCTCGCTTGTGAAAACAACCATTACCACACCTTTTCAAGCAGGATAAGCAGAAAGTCGCGTAGGCTTTCCTATGCTGTGCTATAGAAGTCAGTCACCATTTATTGTCCGTTTGTATGTCACTTAGGCTAATATTAATTTCTATACAAACCAAGACGGTGGATTCCTAAAGAAACGCATGGCACAGACGTGTATCTAAATGAGTTATGTAACATAAATGACATTTTACCTGACTCGAAGAGCAGTAAACATTTGTTTAGGCTGTGTGTACAATCCATAGACAGTAAAATCCGCATGGAGCTCCAGTGGAATTTTAGTTTCACGACGATGCCACAAGTTCACAGCCTAGCACCAAGCAGAGTAGGCTAAAGAAAATATTTTGAAGCCAGTAGTAGACGCTCCTGCTAAGAACCAAACGGGACTTTGTTAAAATCCACAACTCTATGGCTACTGGAAAATGTAAGGTTCATTTATTAAATGTTATTTTGAAGCATTAACAAACAGAGTTATTTTAGAATTTCCGAACGAAAGGGGCTGGAGTGCGTGAGTGAAAATGTCAGGTTGTCCCGGCAACGCGATTTCCTGTTCTAAACAAACGACCTGCAATGGCATTTTCTATTGCCTGCCTCACCATGTTTCTTTCAAAATGAAAATAAATTAATTTTAAGCGGTGAAAATCACTACCATGTCCAGGCGTTTATGTATTCTTCTGGTGTACTAAAAGGAGAAGTTCGCGCTAGCATGAAAAACAAAGTTTATAATGTAACGTCAAGCTGGGCTAATCTAGGCTAGGCCTACTATTTAAGGATCTTTGGTCGTATCAATAGCAGAAAACACACTGGCAGGAATAGCCTAAATTAGTGGGACGCTATGTTAGTTATATTAGTTCACTTGTTACTGTGCTACATGGTGATCTCTGGACGGAGTTAGCCTACTGACAGGCAAATATCTATGTGGATGTAACGTTATGTCTCAATTCCATGTGCAATGTTTGTGGACTCCACACACAGCAACGGGTTGACTCCGCCTTCACCTTGACGCCGCCTCTGGCCCGACTGTAGTCCCGACTGGCCCAACAATTTTGTTGGGCCAGAAATCAGGGGCTAGTAGCCCCGATTTGGCCCGCAGTTAGCACCCGCCAAGAGGTGTGAACGCAATTAGCCCTGGCACGGCCTGGCTAGCTCGGCTTTGGCCCGACGGTCTGAAAGGGGCTAATGAGACGTGGTCTGGGAACTAAACATTAATTTTCTCGTATTTGAAAAAATGCCCAGATCCGTTTATTGGGCGCCACGGATGTGCATAGCTCATCATCGTCTTGCTTTCCCTCCTGTTCTGTGATTGGTCCCCTATCTGAGGCAAAAATTAGGGCGGTAGTTTCCAGGCCTTAGCAGTGTGAATCAAATCGCGCGCAGGGCAGCATGGGAACACCCAGGCTACGGGAGAGGTGCTAATTTCCTGCTGTAGGTAGGGAATTTTTTCCACGGTGGCCAATCAACAACCAAGCCTATTTAACGTAGAGCTGGATACAAGAACAACACACAGATGGCTGGCAGCAGTCAGAAATGTGCTGCATGTTGTACCCAGGATCTGTAACAGCCTTGCTTCATGGAAGCCTAAATGCCCAACCAAAGGACCAAAGCAACAGAAACACCGACAAAGCAACCTTTGGGCGTACAACACAGCATCACCGACAGTCTAGAGGAGCCTTCGTGAGCATTTCACTGGGGTTATCAAGAGGGCGCCTTCCTTTATCAGTGTTTTGTTGAATAAGGCCCACAACAACTCCAAAAGGCTCAACATTAAAGGAACCGTATGTAGGAAATGTATTTCAATTAATCATAAAATGGCCCTGATATGTCACTAGACATTTAGAAATCATGCTAATTTCGAATACTTATATCACTGACAACAGTAGTCCGGCCAAGATATTTTCATTTAAAAGTGAAGTTGCAGCCCTCAACTGATGTTGATGTTGTTATGTTGTGTTTTGGTTTGATGCGCCGCCCTACACTTATCTACGAATCACGAAGTCAGTAGTATTTCGCCATCCGGGTTGCCAGCTATGCTAGTTACCACCATAGACAGCTGCAGCTACAAACGTGTTGGATAAAAAATGTCTAACGTTATGGAACCTAAAAGACCTTGTTATGAATCCGAAATACGTCTAAATAAAACAAGGATTTAGGAGATTGAGACGGCTGAAAACGGAGAAGAATTTGAAGACAGACGTCAGTGTTGTTAATTTGCTCCTGGACAGGTAAAGATTCATCAGTTTGGCTAACTTACTTGTAGGCTATAAATGGACATTTTAAATAGCCTATTCATGACAGTTGAACAAATTATGCAAGTTCGTGCAAAGTATGTTGGCCATATGGAGGAGGTGGGTCATTGAATTGAAAAGGTAGGCTAAGGAATTGTTTGGGAAATAAAAGCAGCTAGTAGTCATTGCTAACATTAGCAATGCATTATCAGAGTTCGTTTCTCTGTTTTTATGCTGAGGAAAACAGCACTTGCCATTGAAAGCTTGCAGCCTACGTTCCTGCTACAGCTAGCTGGCAACCGTGACTCAGAGGGGGAGGCGATTCACCGCTCTACAGTATTTTGAAAGTAATTGCAGTACTCGTTTTGGCCAAAATCCTACATACGGTTCCTTTAATAAAAATGTTTCTTCATTTTTTCGCAATACCGTAGGAAACAATGACTATAGTCTAGTTTATGGTTGCTTCAATTTTCAGTTCTGAGAGCGAATGTCTTCATGCCTTCTTCACACAGCCTGCAGACATAACGCCTAGATCGCACAACTTCAACTACAACAGTGAGGCTGCTATGCACCCTGTGAAATCAAGGAGCCACATCCAGTAGGGGCACAGGAATGGCATGGAAATGTAAAACGGCTGCCTGCATTCCATAACCACAAGTTCAGTGCTGCGCTCTAGGCCAAAGTCCAAGATATCACATCAAGGGGGAACACATTATGCAACCACTGAAAAAGCCCAAATCAGCTGGCTAAAGAATGTCCAAGACAATGTGTGACCTAACATCTAGCCAAAGCGCTCTCTTCATACGTTTATACACTTTTACCCAAAGTAATGTACGAAATGATGAATAACATTCAAGCTACATTGCACAGGAGACCTTAGGTAGCAATTACTACCACAACAGAACATACTACCAGTGGATGAGAGTGCAAAATTAAAGTATTCGCCTAGTTAAAGTATGAAGGTAGTGGTAGAAGGAGAAGGAGGTAGAAAAAGTAGAAGGAGGGACGATAGGAAGTGCACGGTAGCTGTGTTGGGTTGTTACATGTGTTGGGAGGGGAGATACTCTGGTAAAGTTGGCATAAAAAAAGGCATGTGTGGCTTGAGTGAAAGATGTATCTGCACGAGTCTCAATGCGCTCAATGCACAAGTTGGCAGTCCTGGTTTATCTCCACATTATTGAAAATGTTAGGACTCCTTCAGCATTCAGTCACGAACCCTAGTGCAACTCTGTGCATCCATATCCCCCTCGCACTGTGACGTAGATATGGTAAGCCATTTTTACATGACAGACCGATATATTTTTGCTGATGAACACCAGCCGCATTTCACTCAGCAAAGTGGTGAAGTATCTGCCATAATTCACCTGCCAACACAAGTGTAAGCTATTGGTGCTTGGCAGGTGACAAACAACTCCAACCACTGCCTTGTTATCTTTGCTGAGAGCTATTGTTTGGCTAAAAATGCGAATGGTCATGTGATGTGTTTTCCAAGTGCAGTATGGACACGGATAATTTCTGATATTAAGCTGTATATGCTCATATGGATGACGATCCATTTAGTTTTAAATCCCTATTAACACATTAATAACCTCAAGCTCTCTCTCAAGGATAGATCCAATATTGTACTTTCCATGGCAACCAGGAACGGTCCACTGTCACTGTTTTAGAAGACAATTAGCATCACATAAAGCATGTCAGGACTGACAATTTCTTGATCTTCTACCACCGAGACGTACAGACATTTACACAATAATTACACAACCATTTCACCATGTGCCATTTCCGTCTGGACGTTAGGGCATAGGTAGCCTATTCATTTTATACCGTCAAAAAACAATAGATACAATAATAGCCTATGCCATGGACCCGTTTGAGTGGCTTTCACCCATTGCAGATTTATTTTGTGTTCAGCACGTTATGGTTCACAGTTGAAGAGTAATGTTGCCTTGCATCACATAACAATGAAGCGTCCCTTACTCCCCATTCTAAACAAGTTTCTTATTCAACCAATGCTTCTTCTGAATGGGAAATGCCTATTTGAAGAGATAATACTCTATCTAGCTGTAGCCTCTTCAGTTTGTTGCAGTAGCCTTGTTTTGCTATCTTACTTTGGAGCATAAACTGACATTGCGTAAGCTATTATCAGTGTGCAAAACCCATGATATCAGTGTGCATAACACATGGAACTATTGTCATCTGCCTAGTCATTCCCTGATGATGGATGACTTGCCTACTTCATGTAGTCCTGCTCAACGACATATGCTATATGCTGAATGCAACAGGCAGAGAGGCTGGGCAATGGCTTACTCACTCTAAAATGACAAAAAGTGGAGCAAACCATCTCAGGTGTGTATGAGGCAGGAGCCTCTCACTCGTTGCGTGGGAGAGGCTGACAAGACAAGCATTCATTGCTCCAACATGCCCAGTATAGCAGTATAGCCAATTATTGTTCCCACTGACATTAGTTGCACCAGCTTGCATTGACTAGATATGTTCTTTGCGTTGTATAACACTTGGATGATCACAACTTGAATGAATGATCTACTTCATAACTACGCAATTTTTGGAATTTACAGTACACATAACTGATGCAAGGGATTGTATGAGGCTACTATTATCTATTAGGATAGATTAAACCACTTGCACTTGGATGCATTGTTAAAAGCAGTGCCTTTCACAAGGCCAGGAATTCAGCATTGGTTTTTAAACAATCTTCAAGTTTTCATTTTATTTTCATGGCAGAGGAGTGAGCCTCGTTCACATCATAGCAGGAAAGGGAAAAGTTAACCAAGGCACTGAGAGATTCCAGGCTTGCATCATTGGGACATAGTGTGAAGGGAGCCAGACTTGGGATCTGTAAGTTGTAGTCAATCAAGACGTCTGTAAGAAACTGAACCAAATATAAGCTATGAGGTATACAACTGAAAAACACTCTGGAAAAAGAAGATCTGAAACCACTACCCTACTCAAAAATCCCAATATGGTGTTTACATCACAGATGTCCAGACAGGCATTCCTGCCAGCCAGCTAATTATTTTGCATAAGCACACCTTGTGGACTGAAGTGTTGTGGACCTTAACAAGAAAGGCTAGCATCTCTTGCAGCATCTTAATTTCAAACACAATTACACTAGGCTATAAGCTGTGGCAGTGGCACCACTGTGAAATATAGGCCCTACTCTTTTCTGAAGTTATTGCTACTTAAACATGACTCCAACTCAACATAGTCTATCACAAACAGTGTGCACTGGCTGCACCATTTCTGTTCCATTCCTTTTTAAGGGGACATGACATTGTTAGAATTTATATCTGAACAATGTGTCAATAATTTGTTGTCAAACTCCATTTCTCCACATTACTAGCCTATTCCATTTGGCTATAACTAGGGCCAAGCATAGGCTGAAATCAGACATTCTCAATTTGGTAGAAAGAGTGTTACTAAAACCAATGCATTGTTAATGTGTCATTGGCCTCAATATGACAAAGTACATGAATCACAAACATTAGCCTAAAAGATGCTCAATCAGCGCTCACCAAATCAATTATGTTTTTCTAATGACACAAGCAGACAGTATTCAGAGGCAACTGTCCTAGTGTCAGAAATATTGTTATGAAATAAGATAATAATGGGACCTACCTAGGCCACACGGGGATGAATTTATTGAGACTGAAAGAATGCAGATGCACCTACTTGACGCAATGCAAGTCCTTCAGGATGCCTTAACTATTCAGCTAATAGACTATATTATATTAGTAATAATGGTCAAATGCAGCACATTCAAATTAGATCACCTTGACAAACCAATACGCAGTCAATGGGTGATTTATACTCACAAAACGATGCAGCATTTTTCTCTAAGAAAAAGAAATACTGTATACTGTTAGCATACCACTTCATTCCATGAGCTCTTGCATGGCTACCCCAGGAGATCTATTCAGCCATGTGCTTACGACAAAAGATCAGATAGAACCAGGTAGTCTTGTTAGACATAGTGTGGCAACTGTTCGAAAACAATGTGTTTGTATCATGTTGGTAGGGCACAACCTATCATAATGTATTAAGAGCCTTTAAACTCGTGCTCCCAGATACGAGGTCAGGAAATGTGCACTGTAACGTTAACTGCATGACATTGCTGGTATTACTCATCAATTTGCGGACTTACAATTTATATCTAGCAGCTCGATCATTTAAATCTTACCAGTAATGTCAGGTGTGGTGTCGAGATGTGATTTTATTCCGTCGGCGATTAAGCCGTACTACAACATTAACTGAATTTCGATCCACCTGCAGACATATCGGTGACGCCAACTATACAAATGGAGTTGCTCTGAGAGTTGAGGTAACCTACAGGTCAAGCCAGACAGTTGGACAACAGACTTTGTTTGTGTGTTGAATTGCTAACGCAAGTTGGCGACCTTACTGAAGTTTTATGTGACAGTTAGCCATCAGGAAAAGTACATATTATACAACCCAGACACCGAGGTGTACGATTAAGTGTATAGGGCATATAAAAAACCACAGTCAACGTTGCGTCAACTGAATAGTACTCACAGAAATGCTCTCAACATGGCTAACTGGCATAGTTATTTTGGCAAAGCTAGCACGTTTATAAAGCTAGCTGCTAAAGTTGGTGCTAGTTCGAAAACAGGCAATGCTGTGTGACCATACAGCTGAATCAAATACAGTTCTCAATGGCCATGCATTTATGCAGTTAGTTAATCTAACGTACTGCTCTGATGCTGTCCCATTTCCCAGCTAATCAACATTAGCTATCTATCTTCAACATGCCCGATTCACGGGAAGCGAGGCCTAAAGACAAGTTCATTTGAGATGGCTACCTAGCGACTGAAATGATTGCCGCGAAACTTGGCTAAGAGAATAAACCTGAATTAGCTAACGCTACATTTCGTTGACACGAACTTGCATCGGATACTTTTCATCACCATGGCTGATACTTGTTTTCTGAGGTGTCTTCACAACAGTTACTGAACTGACTCACAATGTGTCGTGAGCCCTAAGGCTATCCAACACATGTCCTGTGTGTGACCAGCTTGCTAACGTTAATTAGCGAGCTACAGTTAGCTTGTTTTGTCATAAACCGTTAGTCTGCTGCACATACATCATAAATGGTTAAGTGAGAGACCTGACTGCATTCTCATTAGCTTACTGTTGTGTCATTATATACAGAATTATAGCATCCGAGGCTAAATGTATGCATTGAGGATGATTATACCATTTCACCACCAAGCTAGCTAGCTAACTACTGCCGTTAGCTGCATTGCTCTGTGTCTAGCTAACGTTATCTGACTAGCTGTCGGTGTCGACAATGCCTTCAGAGTCAATCAAATGATCATGTCATATGCTAAGTTAGTCGTTGCTCTCGTGAAAACACGAGTGCTGTGTTGCATTTAGCATAATAGGCTCGTCTATAACGAGTTGATGTAATTCTTGTGAAAAATATTGCTCAATCTGGAATATGAAGCATGGTGTAATCAACTTCAGGAACCCTTAAACAAAGAGCTTAAGACTGTTCATGCACTGTAGCTGGCCAGCTAGCAAAATAGCAAGTTCGCGGTAGCTAACGCAAAATAGTAGTTAGGCAATGCTAGCAGGGTGGCTTGTCTTTCACATAACGTAGGCGAAAATCATTGATATGATTACTTACCCCACTTGCTAACCCCAATCCAACGACGTATTATGTACATTCCATAAATACTGAAAGTATATATAATCTTGAATTATAAACACTCGCTGATAAAAAGCACCACAATCCGTTGTACTCCCAAGGCATCCAGCAGCAGGAGAAAGGAAAGGCCAGCAATTCACTGGACTGCAGCCATCACACTTCAGGATCCCGTTCCAAAATGGAAATACCGGCTAAAATGGGCATATTCTCGAAATTCAAGTTTACGATCTTAATTTTCCCAACAGTAAATCCAATACCGAGACGATTTCCAAAACATGTTATTTCCTTTGGTTGCCTTTCCTCGTATCTTCTTGATGACCGTGTATATCTTTCAGCACTAGAGATGGATACAATGTAACCAAGAGGCAGAGTGGAGTGCCACGAAATCCAGGAAAAGATTCCAGTTGGATTGAACCGTTGAAGGAGAACGGCATTAGGAAGATTCGGAACTGGAGTTCTAACAACAAGTAGGCTACCTATATCCACGTGAAAAGCAAACAAACACACAGACAAATCTTACTTGACCAAAAATATGAAGGGGGGAAAAAAAAACAATAAGTTATAACAATTACAACAAGCTAACATTTCAAACTGTTTAAAACTAGGCTATACATAAATGAACATGCATTTACATCTAGACTCCACATTAGCCTAATGATAATAATAATAATAGGCTTATAATAATAATAATAATAATAATAAACGTATGCTAGCAATTGCTTTTGCTTATGTTGCAGGACTAATTCTATGATTATAAATGACACCTAATCTGATTTTGGGGAAATTGTGTTATATGGTGTTAGTGTGTTAGTGTTTTTCATCTCTTTACAGTAGGCTATTATCTGCACAAAGACTTTTGAAAAGATAACCTCCATTGCTGCTTTTAAAAAATATCTTTGATGAACATTTTCCAAACCTATGGAAAGTACCTTAAAAGCCTAGAGATCTAACAAAGGGCTGAAAAAGGGGAGGGGGGGTGTTAGGCTAGGTTATAGGCTTAATTCAATTTACTTTATTTCATTCAGTAATCTATCAGCAAGTTAATTAATCTTCCATGAAATTTTTGTTGTCAAATATAGGCCTATATAAGCCAATAAGAACTCTACCACAAGAGCTCCATTTAACAAATCAGCATTTTTTCTAATTTCTTCGAGCATGTAGGCTGTTCTAGGCAGTTCCTCAACTGATTTACAGGCCAGGCTTCAACTGATTTATATAGGCTAGGCTACAGATGTCAACCTCTTTCCATGGAAGAAGAGCATTTTTGTAATAGGAGAGCAACCACAGAGGTATTGTAGGAAGATTTTACAAGCAAATGTGTCATGCCATTTGTCATGTATTACCAGAGACAACCTCTGCTGTTTACTTGCTTCAAGTGAGGTGCCAAAAGGAGATTTTTAGTGCTGGTTGCCCTAGCAACATGAATATGATAATGTTGGCTTTGACGTGACAGAGAGAAATCATCTCAATAACAAACAGATACAACAGGAACAGGGTGGCTGGGGGAAAACTGAATTAATGGGATCATTTTCACACAGTGAATGCAGCCAGCAAAGCTGAGCTGTCTTCCACCTTCCTGTTTCCTTTATAAATTCATGCTTGCGGCTAGCGCTGGCACCCACAAGGAAGCTACTCTCATATAAAAGTTGAATAACAGACGTTGCAGTGACAGAGACCGTAGAGGATTCTCTGGCTCTGAGGCATTTGATTGAAAAGCTGTGATATCTGCTTGGTTCAGCCCAATTTGGTGTGTCAGAGATTCATATATGTCTTATATTCATGTCTGTTGGAAAATCACTAACATCATCTGTTATACATTTCCACCTCTTTATGTTGGATCCAACTGACAGATTAACCCCAACCTCCAAAACACATACCAATTTACTCATGCTAAATTCAAATGGGGCTTGCATTGGAACTGATGATCTGATGAACAAAGTTTTATATTATCTAGCCTACCTTTCTACAGCTCATACTGTATAGACCCATAGCCTGCATGTGCATACAGTATATCTCCAAGTCTGTTATGCTCTGTCTGTCTGTTGTTTTTGTCTAATCATTTATTTCCACGTATTGCACTTCATGCAGTGTATTTAGCCCTTTTTAATGTAGTCCTGTCCGTTCTGCATTTTAACGTGGCACCCTGGTCCCAGAGGTTTCACTCTGTACTGTGTATATGATTGAAATGACAATAAAACCTACTTTGAAAGTAATTGCTCTCTTCAGGAAGAACTGCATTTGGATGGGGTTGTTAATGACTTTAGCAACATGTTCTCTGAGATATGGTCATTTTGGAAATACGCTCATTTTCCACCTCCCCTCGAGCAAAACAATCGATATTTACCTTGTTCCCGTTCATCCAGCCATTCTGTGAGTCTGGCGATACAACTTTTAGCTTCAGCCTAGCATAGATCATTGAATCGGATTAGACCATTAGCTTCTCGCCTGCTAGCTTCATGTTTAAAAGTGACAAAAATTTCTGGTAATTTTCCCATTTAAAACGTGTCTCCTCTCAAGTTAGAAAGTGCAATAAGACCAACTGAAAATGAAACCTGGCGTTTTTCTAGGCTGATTTGACATGGAAGTACACTCTCATCTGGCGTAATAATCAAGGCAACTTGCAAACGTACCATAGGCGCAGTGATATCGTACGCAGCATCTGAAAATAGTCCCCATAGACAACAGGCAGTAGTAGTGCCAGTAGTTTGCAAGTTGCCTTGATTATTACGCCAGATGAGAGTGTAGTTCCATGTCAAATCAGCCTAGAAAAAACGCCAGGTTTCATTTTCAGTTGGTCTTATTGCACTTTCTAACTTGAGAGTAGACACGTTTTAAATGGGAAAATTACCAGAAATCTTGGTCACTTTTAAACATGAAGCTAGCAGGCGAGAAGCTAATGGTCTAATCCGATTCAATGATCTATGCTAGGCTGAAGCTAAAAGTTGTATCGCCAGACTCACAGAATGGCTGGATGAACGGGAACAAGGTAAATATCGATTGTTTTGCTCGAGGGGAGGTGGAAAATGAGCGTATTTCCAAAAATGGCGGAATATCCCTTTAAGCCGACTTGATTCAATGTTGAATTCTTGCTATTAGCTACCACTATAGTTTGCCAACAGTCTGTAATGATTGATGTTCTTGTCTGGACATCAGATATAAAGATAAATGAATATAGTGTTCCTTTATCTAGTTGTTTCACGGTGGCAGAAAAAAAACACTGAAAGATATGTAAGGATGTCAATAACACATTTTCATTTCAACACTGAAAGAACTGGTCTCGAACTGGTCTCATTTCAACTGGAAAGAACATCTACATCTCTTATGGATCTTAAGAGTGAATCAGCCCTAGCACTGGTCTCAAAATGTCATGCCGAGATAGGGTTGTGAAGGCTGTCCATAGATGACCATCCACTGAGGGGGTTGCATGGGACACACTGAAAAGGAAAATGGCCCACCTCACACCGAAAAAAGACTTATTAGTTAACAGGTACACATCAAATCAAATCAAATCAAATCAAATTAAATCAGGCTTATTGGCCAAGTACACTTGCGAATACAAGGAATTTGATCTCTGCATTTATACCATCCGTGAATTAGTGAACACACATACTGTAGCACACAGTGAGGTGAAGCACACTAACCCGGAACAGTGAGGGGTTAGATGCCTTGCTCAAGGCACTTCAGCCGTGGACTGGTTCAGGGATCGAATCAGCAACCCTCCGGTTACAAGCTCGAAGCCCTAACCAGTAGGCCACGGCTACCCCTTAATCACATGTGGAATACTGAACCATCTGAATACTCTCTGAAGCTTATTACAGTGCAATGAAATATCCATTGCTGTATGCAGTTGTTAGAAGGGATCTGTTTGGGGACATTTTACTTTTCTTCAAGTTCATTCATAAGAAAATTATTATGGATGATTAATAAAAATAATTAATGGTTTTGATTTGGGATTGTGAAACACGTTTCAAACTCACTGACCTTGTCACCAATGTTAAATTCAGCTCTTCTTAAACATTATTCACTCTCTTGACCAAAGTACTCAGTGGCTTGCCAGACATTCTTGTGCAACCAAAGCTTGAAGACACATGAGTGGAGTTTCCAGTGCCTATAATCCTCTTTGTCACTTCTATCATCTCCATCATTGGATGAAAGACGAGTGGTAAGTCTGTGGTCAGTTTTGATTTTGAGACTGACTAGTTAGTCTGACCTCTTGCAAAACTGCATTTAGATGCTCAGGAATGTAAATAAACCATAACTGCTAAAGATGAATAATATACCCACATTATCTAAACATGCAATAGTCAAAATATTGAGGTTTCCTTTCCTATTTCCCGGTCTTATCCCATGCATTAATAGAACCGCTATACATGATGATGGTGTTGACAGTTTGAATTGGCAGTTCATAAACAAGGGACTTCCATTGTGCT
The DNA here is from genome assembly GCF_963854185.1 of Sardina pilchardus. Lineage (NCBI taxonomy): Eukaryota > Metazoa > Chordata > Actinopteri > Clupeiformes > Clupeidae > Sardina > Sardina pilchardus. Next base: position 21,471,808 of record NC_085004.1, on the reverse strand, counting down.
TCATTCCTAAATCAGTGTTGCTATTTAACATCAATATCTCAGTAAGTAAACAGCGATCTCTCTCAGCTCTGACAAAAGCTATTTGTGGTCATCTTGCACTGCTGATGGGTCTCTGTGTGAGTGTGTGTGTGTGTGTCCAGCCAGAAGTACAGTTCTTTGCACCCTTCCTCCTCCAGTCGGGAGAGCAAATGCCTGAGTAACAGTGAGCATTTTTTTCCTAGGGGGAGGGGGTTGCCTACTAGGAAACTGCTAATTGAGAACAGGAAGACCTGCTGCTCGCATTCCATCCATGAGACTTCATTCGCTTTTGAAAAAGCTCACCAGCCCTTGAGCTTGCTCATTTAAATGCTAGCACAACTCCTTTTGTCACGATAATTAGATCCTTTCTCCATTCACTTGTTTAATGGTCTACATGGTGTGTATTTAGACAAAGATAGAGATGCGAGGAGTTCAAATGACCCAACACAGCACATTTGTACATGTACATAACTTCATTTACCTCCATTTGTATTACATGACTAACAAGACAGATGCTACCATTTATGAGTGTTCCATGACGATGGATTCTCTCCATCTTGAGTATTGGGACCGAAGGTAAGGTTCCCATGTGGTGGCCATTCTTGTCCTGTTTTGGGCTTTGGAAGTGCTGTTTATTTGGAACAGACATTAATTATGAATAGCTTTGCACAGGAGGCGTATGGACTAATTAAAGACCTGCGGGGAAGGAATGCAGCATAGTATCCGATGCTGCACAGAATGCATCAGTGATCATGAAACAAGTTAAATCTGTATGTAAAGACTGGAAGCCACATACAGATAAAAACAAAAAAACACTGAAATGCCACATATTTCAGGTTCATTGCCTAACACAAAAGCCTGACATTTCTTTGAACTCTCCACATTTAGAAGCGAAATCAAGTCTATCCTGCAGCCTTCAAACATTCGTGTGGTGAGTGTCAAGACCAGTATTGTTGACTCTGAAGCTAAATTGCCTCTGTGACAACTGGATAGTTTGGCCTGCCATGTTTTAGAGAAGTCTGTTTTTGACAGCCATTGATGGCAAAATAGCAAGTGGAACCAAACAGCCTTTCACATTTCATGCCACTATGGGGACCATCTCCAAGTAACCTTTCCAAAGTGCCAGTTTTGTGACTAGTTAGGGTGGAAATCTTGAACCATTTTTATATTTTGCAATGCAATTACGGAATGCTAGCGCCCCAACAAAGATTGGTTGGTGAGTGTTCTGCTTGAAATATCATAGCATATGTTAATACATCTTCCTTTCTGATACATAAGTAGTGGATATCAAAGTTGCCAAACCTCATTACAAAATGGTTTAACCTAGCAGAAAACAAAGGCACCAAAGATAGACAAGCCAATGCAAGTCAAGAATTATCTTTTTATTTATTTTACAATAAGATACATATCTTACAATACTTGTCCCCTTATTTTTTTCGTTATGATGTCATGAATCCCAGCTAAATGGAGGAAGCCAACACTTAATACTGCTGGCTAGGGGCCAGTGCACTTCCCATGTGATCACACGGATGTCCTTTAGATGACTCATCAGCCTCTGTTCCTCTGGGGTCTTGAAGCAGCACTGCTCTGCCCTGGTCTGGTCATTCTGCGGCCGATGGTATTAACCCTTTTTTTGCAGCCTGATGGTACTGGTTCTCCAACTTCCCTGAACGAGAGAAGGGGTGGGGGAAGGGGAGACGACAGGAAGAGTTATGAAGCGAGAGCCTTTCAGAGGAGCAGTGTGTCCTTTCTGAAGATCAGTCAAGACAGAGATCAGGAGGTTGAAAGCCCCCACAAATCTGTGACGAGCTGACACCAGACACAGGCTCTAAATCGAGCTGCCACAATTGGTTTGCAAGAGGAGCACGCAGCCCTGCCGCTACAACGGGCCATGGGAATGACAGATTTTAACATTTGCATTTCTTACAAGATTCCAGCTCTGATCCGAAGAAGACCCACTCTGGGTAGAAAAGTCAAACATGGTAAATACATTGATTAATATAGATAATAAGTAGCAATGGTGGTGCCAAGCAGCAAGACATAAGGCTTCACAGGAATGGCCCACTGCTTTTTTTGTTGTTGTTGTTGACCATCTACTACTCCACTACTGTGTAGGAGCAATAGACCAACAAATTGTTTCATTTGTATTTGGGTGGGAGGCCATATTCGGCCAACAAATAAGCTGCCTGGTTACTTGACAATTTTCAAGCTTAACACAAAATGCAAGGTTTCGAAAGTGGTGGCGGATTGCTCTCCACCATCCTGGTAGGTCATATTTTCCTCCTCATCCTATTGAAGACGGTGATTTTTTAAAGGTTTTTGAACAGCTAAGAGGTGCAATCTAGGTCACTTGTTTATCCTGGTGATTAAATGTTTTGAAGTTTCTTTGTGAAGTCACGAGGGAATCACGATTGTGAAACCTTTCCAACACTAGCATGGTGATAGGCGTGATGGGGATAGCATTAACTTTAAAAACATTGGTCCAGCCTAACAAATCACATTGGTCAGGAATTCCTTACGTTACTTCCTACTTTGCCTAAACGTTTCAAACTGACAATAAACAGCATCAGCAGGACACAATCTATGTAGGCCTACCTTTGCTACACATTCTTCCATCTGCAGTTTTTGACGCTTGCAGACATTGCTACTACCATTTACAACGGCCACTTTCGATTTCGAAACTATGGCATCATCCGCTCTCATTACTGATTGGCCCCGGTCTTCTGCTGACCGATGGAAACATTAATGAATTACGGTGTTCCAGACTAGAATCTCCCTGAAAAGGATATTTAGGTGGGTGTTCCCAGGCTACTATACAACTACTATATAAAAAACAATCATTACTTTGGCCATTTTTTTCTCCAGCAAACAGTTCCAGAGAGCTGTTCCATGTGCTGGCTCACTTTATTCAAGTTCCCATGTTAAACACCTTTAAGAGATTTGTGCAAGTGCAAACAGCTGGCACATTTGTGAACTGAAGAATCAAAAAGAATCACAGTTCTTTACAGCTTTTCCACACATGCTTCATCTTCCAAGGCTGCATGAGATGTACCTGAATGCTGGCAGTTTCCATATACCCAGGCAGGCAAATACAAAAATGTACTGTGCTGAAAGCAATAGCATGTCTTCTACAATTTGCAAATTTTTGTTTGTAATGAAAATGTAGGCTAATATTATACTTTTTACTTGCAAGACCCCA